>NC_081413.1:350777453-351380703 GCF_030272615.1 Cryptomeria japonica
AACGTCATCCTGTGCATGAAAATTCTTAATTTCCCTTCTATGTGAAACTTAGATACCCAACAACAATGACTCATACTCAGCTGTGTTGTTAGTATTGGAAAACTACATTATAAAGGAATAGGGAAAAATCTCTCCTTTAGAAGAAATGAGTACAACGCCCGCACCCGAACCAACTGAAGCACAACTACCATCAAATTCTAGTATCCACACATCATTAGAGGTATCTTAAACAAAAGTCATAGATATATCTTCATCATGAGAAAAAGGAAATTGACCTTGACTAGAGGAACTTTGACCTTTATCAACTATGACAAAGGACTTAGGAGAGTCTATGACTGATTATTGATCTTCACATGCGTCTACGAACTTATAAGAATAAAAAATGTGTGAAGAACTAGATTTTTCACTATCATTATTTGTAGATGACTCTGATGCCTTAGATGCTGAAACTTCAACCCAATCCTCAGAAAATTTAGAAATTTAATCAATATGTAAATAGTAGTTTCCCATACCTACTAACTGGAACTTAATTTGGGCATGAGGATTATCAGATTTCACCACTGTGTACTTGGTTTCTCTTTCGGATATCAGCTTTTGGATGACTCCCTTAACTAGAATTTTGGCTCAAGTCATATCCATATGCAACTCACCACTTACGTCTTTGCAGAAGTTGCATCCCAAAAAAATTCCATATGAAGTAGGAACATCAACTACCAAAACAATCATTTTAATTTTGTTTTCAGGAAATAACATGAACATAAACTACACATCCTTAATTTTCCCAACAAGAGGTACTTGGTTATTTTCCTTGGAATAACAATGACCCAAAGTTTTAGTCAGTGTCAAACCAAGGACATTAGAAACCTTGAGAGACATTACAATATTTGAGGCCCCAGAATCAATTACGTAATTGCTCAACTTGAGACCATTTATCAATAAGGAAATATAGAAAGGATCTATTTTTCTGGGAATTGTTGAGGGAATAGTAACCAAGTTATTAGGAATTTTCTTGGGCTCAAATAACATGAGGTTATTTTGGGAATAATTCACAATAGGTTGAGAATCTCCATCCTTTATAAATTTGACCAATCTGTCAAACTGGTCAGGATTAGATTGTAGATATTCAACCTCTGACATTTGGATTTTAGTCTTTCTTGCATGGTCAATTATATTAAAGGGCTGATAAGGATTTGACAAAGTAGGTAAAGACACATCATTCGGTTTGGTATTATTGACACTGGTCTTAGATACATTTGAAACCATGGGGGTTTGAGTAGGAGAACTTACTTAGTTATCACTTGGAGTAATTTTGGGTCATGCAGGAAGAGGAATTCCCCTATTTGTAATTGTAACTGGCAATTGAGGAGTGTCCTTCTTCTTTTCCCCATCATCTTTAGAATGAAAAGGTTGATTATAAGAGTGAGTAAGAACAACATTGAAACTTGCCTCATCTACCTCTGGGGACTGTTCAAAATGCATGTAACCAATAGTAGAGTCTCCAAAAAATTCTTCACCATACTCTTGCAAAAGGGCTACAACATCTTCCTTGGAAAATTGAAAATCGCCTTGCTTCACTTTAAAATACCCAACTACTAGATTGGAAGGAGGAGCTTCAAGAGCCAACCTCTCTGGAGGAGGAGACAATATTACTTGGTTCTTCACAACAAAATTACTTGGAATATTGGGGCATGTTCTCCATGGAACATCTTTTTATGGAGCAGGGTAGGATGCTTGTGAGATTTGTTTCTTCAAGGCAAGCACTTCATTTGCAAGCCTTTGTAGCATAGGATCGGTGGTATTTGAAGAAGAATAACCATACACTTTTGGAATAGAGAAACTTAATTTTGTTTTGTTAGGATCTTTCTTGATTTTACCAGGAAGAATTCAATGGTCTTCAATTTCCACTGCTTGAGTTGGTACAACTGTCACATTAGCAAGAGGTGTTCTTCTTAACAAGCAACTAACCTCTAACAACAGAGCATTTATAAAGAAACATTTGGGATTCTCAACGGTTGGCTGAGAGTTGGTAGGAATTCTATTTTTCAATTTGTTGAATTTAGCAACGAAATCTCTCATAGGCTCATATGGCTCTTTCTTCAAGGAAGTTAATTGAGCTAAGAGAGTGTGATAATCTTCTACCGGTTTGAAGCATGCCTCAAGCTAGGCTTTGAGAATGTCCCATGTAGTACCCCTTCTCGATCAAACTTTTTAGACTCTTTTTTGATTTTGATTGACTGTTCAGTGGATACATTATTGTTATACTTTATTAAGACCTTATACGATATTATTACATGCTTTAACTTGATATGTATTGTATGCTTTCATAGAGTATTTCATTTCTGATATTAAACATGATTTTTATGGATTATTGACATGGACTGACACATTTACTTTATATGTGCGATGCATTATTTACATGTTTCATGTTTGCAAGTGTATGGGGGATGCAAGGGGATGATTTTCCTTCACTCACTCTGGTGAGAGGGAACATCATGACTCTCCTTCATCGATGTGCGTTCCGTGTCTGTTTATATATTTCTCTATATGCCACGTGGTTCTTTGATGCTGGACATTGCAGGTACAAATACTGGGTAGGTACAGGGTATCGACTCCACCTGGTTTCACAGGTCTGAGTGTGCCTTATTTGTCAGATGGGAGTGGAGGAGATAGTTATAAGACCCTAAGTTGACCCACAGTTACACTCATGTGAGTGTTGTCAGTCGGTCGTCTTTTTCCATTTGACTGGTATGCAAGTCATAGTGCATTGGTATTTTTATTTTGTGAGCCGTCGTATGGTCTTCTCTCATTTTGCGTGCTTCTGGTTATTTGGAAAGATTTAAATTGAGTGAATTGTGTTATTGGTGTTGGCATATTTAATTTAATTAATATGTCTTGAGTTTATTTATTTAATTAAATAATTGGAGTTGTTAAATTAAATGGTTAAATTGCATGTTATATTGTGAAAATAGTTATATTAAATTATTTAAAAAAAGAAATAAGTTAAATGTCTATGCTATTTGAATTTTAGTACAAATGTTGAGTTAAATTCTTATGGAAAAATAAAAATAAATAAAAATCATTTCCATTTACCTTTTTGTTAGCTTTTAGCTTTTATTTTTGTTTAAAAAGAATTGGGTCATGGAAAAGGGAAATTAGATTTTACTACTTCTTAAATATTTTATCCCTATTGGTTGAGGAAACTTTTAACCTAAAAGTTTAGGTTGAAAATATTTTTTCTATATTACCTGTGAGTTCACGGGAAGAAGAGGAGGCATTTTTTGAAAACCAAAACTTAGAAACCATTTGGAAGGAGGAATCTGGATTTTGGAATCGGTATGCAGGATTGAAACTCTTCCACAATTTTCTTCCTAGATTGCTTTGCAGGTTGGGTAGATTTCTTTCTTGTGTTGCAATAAAAATTTGAATGTTTGAGCTTTTTCCCTGCGTTTGTGATTAAAATCTGTTAAATCTTATTGGAGATTCTTGTTGAAAGTTTTGAATTGGAAATAGAGTAGTTTGCTATTGGATTTAATTAAATCCCAAATCAATGTGTTTTTGTTGAAGAGTTTTTCCAATATCTTGTTGGCTGTGTGCATTCAAGTTCTTGCAAAAATTTAGTTTTTGATTATTTTCTGTATTTGTGTAGTAAGGAATAAAGTTTTTTTTCTAAATGATTGGAAGTTTCTATTTGTCCAAAATTAAGGGGTTATGCTGGCAAAATTTTGTTAATTTGCCTCTTTGCATGATGCAAGGATTTTTCCTGTGTGTGAAGAAATAAAGAAATGAATCAAATCCCCTCTTATTTCTTAAAATTCTTTTGAATTTTTGTCCAAGATCTTTAGATTTGGGTCTTTTATGCTTCATTGGTTTGACATAATTTCTTATTGAAAAAAAATCATTTAAAAAATTCCTGATTCATTGTTATTCTTTTTATCAGTGATTTGTGCAGAGTATGAATGGTTTTTATTTTAAATAAATTAAAAAATAAAATAATAAATTTAACCCCACATGGCAGGGTATTCCAACCACGTGGGATGGTAGCTGCTGCTACTGTAAGGTAGCAACACTACCAGTGGTAGTGACTGCTACCGTATGGTAGCAACACTACTAGTTGATAGTGTCTGCTACCATATGGTAGTAGCAATACCGATAGGTAGCCTTAGCCACCACTTTTGTTACTTTTTTTTCCCTCATCGCGGTTGTATAATGAAAAGTGTTCGCTGTTTAATAACAACGTGTGATTAATTTTATGTTTTCGTTTGTTATATTATTTTAATAATTTTTTTTTTAAATATATATATTTATATTTATTTTTTAATCAAGGCATTAGTTTATGTGATCTAATTGGTAAATTAGATTTATTCTGGAAATAGATTAAATATTTTAATATAATTCTTATATTATATCTTTGATATGGATTTTTATTATTTGGGTTATTGTATTGGGAATAAAATTGAATGACATCTTAGGTTGATGTATTATAAATGTGGATGTTTTATTAAATTTTAATTGATGAATTTGCAAGTGTTTATGATGTTGTTATTCTCAAAGATTGTCTGAGTTTGGTCTTAGTGAATTTAGCATTTCTTGCAAGGGATCTATTTTGTTGCAAATTCTTGTCTATATTCAGTCGCCTTGTTGTGGTGTATTTTGTACATCTTGATCAGGTGATGTATTTATGACCTCGTTGTTTTAACCATATTGTGCTTATTCCTTATGGTTAACCAAGGGTTAGTAAGTCTTTGTTTTGGTCACCTCTATGGTTGCAGTGGTGTTATGGTTGTCTGTTTCACCATAGGGTCCTCGTAGAGTGACCATGTTTGTTTAGTGTCCTATGAGAGAGTGACTTTCAAGTGGGGGTTGCGCCTAAAGTGGTTGGTAGGATAACCCCTCGAAAGTCAGATAATAAGTGATAACCTAATAATTGATTAGGGGGTGGGTAGTTTATAACATTAATTAAGATATTGTACCCCACGCATGGTTGAGTGCTCGTAACCATCATAAGCTATGTGATGACACTCTCTCTTTAGGATCACTTGAGTATTGTGATGCTGAGTTCACCTGGAGTATCATGGAGTCGTATCGTACTATCGTCCTTATCTTGCTTATGCTTGCTTGAGGGTCTTCTGCTATCTCCTAGCACGGTGGGGTGATTCCATTTTGGGATCACATGGTCGGCTAGTACTGCCACTTCCCATTGGATGTTTCTTGTTCATGCCTTCATGCGAGGATTAGGTTCACATGTGTTCCTATGGTTTGTGATTCATATATCATCTCATGTTGGAGATTATTGCACTTTCGAGACCGATGTGGTCATTTGTATTAGTGGATTTATGTAACCTTGTATTTAGTAAAGATGTAAACTTTATATGTATTATTGGAAGCCATGTATTTGATGAACAATGCAATCTTAAGTTTTGGATGTTATTTATCAGTTATCCTTATGCTTTGTGCAAATGCTTTATTGAAGAGAAAATTATATTGTAATACCTCAATCTTTAAATGATGATATCTGTTATACATATATTTGGTTATTATGTTCACTGAGTAAATGATGATTAATTGTATTAATCTTAATTATGGAATTTAACCTTTCATTTAATTCTTCGTTGGTAATCCTTTAGGAATTCTTGTGTTAGTCTTTCGCTTGTGTTATTATTGTGCAATGTAGTAATTAAAGAACTTAATGTGATTTAAACTTAAAAAATAGAATTATTTCACCCTTAGTTTCTTAGTTGTGTGATTTTTCCTTTGGAGTTCCTGGTGGGGCATTACATTTGGTATTAGAGCCCATGTTTAACCACTAGGTACTCTGGTTTTATATTGAGCCCATTCAGATTGACCTTTTGGATTAGGTCTTAGTGTTTGTGTTTCCCTTGTTAGTATCCTTGCCATAGATCTAAACCTTTTTCTCGTGTGCAGTGTTAGGTCATGGCTAGGAGAGCCAAGGGTAGTGGCTGTGTTGGTGGCCGCAATAGAGGAAGAGGTGGGGGACATGGTCATGGTTTCGACCATCATAGTCCTTCACAACCACCCACTCATGTGAGTGTGGATCAGGATCAGTCTGTTCATCAAGATTAACAACATGCAGGAGAGTAGGTTCCCAAAAGGGAAGAGTTGAGGCAGATGTTTCAGGAGGTGCTAGCCAGACTAGGCCCCAGACCTAAGGCCGATCAACCCATCCATGCTTAGGTAGGAGAGTCACATCAACAGAATCTGGAGGAGAGAGAGAGAGGTCTCTTAGAAGGAGAGAGGTCCCAATGGACTAGGATTTAGCTACCTTGGGGCACATGAGGGACTTGATGAGGTCCCATCCTCCTTAGTTTGACAGTAAGGGTACCGGTCTCAAGGCAGAGACCTGGCTGATTAGTCTAGATTGGTGTTTTGCCATGCATCCATATAGTAGAAACACCAAGGCGAGATGCACCATTATGCGTATCGAGAGTTTTGCCTCTATCTGGTGGCGGTTAGAGGAGGAGAGGATTGGTGTGAGCATTAGCACTGTGTCATGGGAGATTTTTCTAGAGAGATTCAGGGCACAATTTCTCTGACCTTAGTGGAGACAATCACGGGCATATGAGTTCTATGTTTTGTGCCAGTTTGGCATGTCTGTTGATCAGTTTGAGCACAAGTTTTATGAGCTCAAAAAATATGCTGATATTGGTAATGATGAGGTGATGCTAGTTCAACACTTCTTGAGGGGTCTAAACGATCGCATCAATGGTGGAGTGAGAGTGTTTGAGCCTGCTTCAGTAGAGGTAGCCATGACAAAAGTTAGGCTGGTGGAGAAGAATCTTAGCCGTGCTCATGGCGGTCAGTCTAGAGTGTAGATCGAGAGTGTTCCTTTCAGTGGGTCTAGAGTTAGAGGGAATCAGTCCCAGATTGATGCACCTTTTAGGGGTTCTCAGACACCTGCTAAGGGTGGGAAACAACAACAACAACAGAGTTTTTAGTCGAGGCCAAAACAATTTCAGGGCCAATAGGGTGGCAACTCTTAGCCTAAGAAGAACATGAAATGATAGAGGAGTAGGCAGAGTTTCCTAGGGAAGTCCTCTCAGGGTGCATCGTAGGCCCCTAGTAGGGGAAGCTTTGAAGATTCCAGTGGGCCGTCTGGAGGTAGAGGACCTAGTAGGGGAGCTTGCTTCTCCTGTGGTCATTTTGGCCACATAGCCACTCAATGCCCTCATCATTCTCACCAGACAGGTAGTCAGAGGCCAACAACATCAGAGTTGACAGTGGGGGATAAAGGTTGGTTCCATAGAGTATTTGCAGCGGTTAATGACCACCAGGCTGAGCACCAGGGTACAATGATCAAGACTGCATGTGTGTTGGATGGTATTCCTATCTATGTACTCTTTGATTTAGGTGATTCTAATTCTTTCATTTCCTCATCCATTGTGGAGCGGTGTGGGCTCATGTTTTCTAAGCAGGCAGATAGGTGGCAAGTAGAGTTGGCTATCGATGTGTGTGTGTCTGTAGATACGTTCATTCCCAGTTGTGAGTTGGACGTAGGACCCTTTGTTACTTCAGTTGACCGTCGACTCATTCCTTTGGGGCCTTATGGAGTTGTGTTGGGGAAGGATTGGCTATCATCTCACAACACTCGTGTGGACCGTCGTCAGAAGATAGTAGAGTGTTTAGATGATCATGATAGGATAGTGGGGATCATAGGAGTCCAGAGATCGATATCCTTACGTATGATTTTCGCTATGCAACTTAAGTGGTGTATGTGTTAAGGGTGTTAGATTTGTGTAGTTTCTCTTGAGGATGTGGATGAGGAAGAGAGTTGATAAATCACTCTTGATGGTCATCCTATTCTTTGAGAGTATGCTGATGTGTTTCCTTTGGATATCCTGGTATGCCTCCAAAGCGGGACATAGACTTTCCCATTGACTTGGTTCCTAGTGCGGAACCTATTTTGAGAGCTCCATATTGGATGACTACTTAGGAGTTGAGTGAGTTGAAGTTGCAGATGGAGGAATTGTTGGCCAAGGGGTTCATTCATCCTAGTGTTTCTCCTTGGGGTGCACCTGTTATCTTCGTTAAGAAGAAGGATGGTTCTCTTTAGTTATGCATTGATTACTGACAGCTGAATAAAGTAACCATCAGGAATCAATATCCATTGCCTGGTATAGATGGTCTTTTTTATCAAGTAAAGGGAGCCAAGTTTTTCTCTAAGATTGATCTGAAATCTGGGTATCATCAGTTGCACATTCATGATGCAAACATTCATAGAACGACGTTTCGTACTTGTTATGGTCACTATGAGTTCACAGTTTTCTTGAGCCTTATGAATGGGGTTTTCTGCACCCACCTTGATCATTTTGTCCTTGTTTTCTTGGATGACATATTGATTTATTCTAGATCTATGGAAGAGAATGAGGGCCACTTGCAATGGGTATTGCAGTGCTTGAGGGAGAATCAAATTTATGCCAACTTGGCGAAGTGTGATTTCTTCCAGTTAGAGGTGAACTTCTTGGTCATATAGTTTTGGGAGAAGGTGCATCTATGGATCCTTCTAAGATCCAAGCCATTGTAGATTGGTTAGCACTGACCAATGTCTCAGAGGTTCAAATTTTTATGGGTTTGGCCGGATATTACCATCGCTTTGTTCAGAGTTTTTCTCGGATAGGTCATCGATTACTTCTCTTCAGAGGAAAGGGAAGAAGTTTGTTTGGTCAGAGCAGTGTGAGTCATCTTTTCGTACCTTGAAGGAACTCCTTGTTAGTGCTCCTATTTTGGTAGTTCCTAATCCATCCAGAGATTTTATGGTATGCATAGATGCCTCGTCAGAAGGTATAGGAGTAGTGCTTATGCAAGATGGTCATGTGGTTTCCTACGAGTCTCACAAACTCTAGGACCATGAGTTGAACTATCTAGTTCATGACTTGGAGTTGGCAGTTGTAGTGAATGCATTGGTTAGATGGCGACATTTTCTATTGGGGCATCGGTTTGAGCTGCATAGTGATCTCCATAGTTTGCAGTATATTTTCATGCAACTGAACTTGAATTCTTGACAATGAAGATGGATGGAATTCCTCTATGAGTATGATTTGAGGTTCAATATATTTAGGGGAAAGAGAATGTAGTGGCAGATGCTTTGATTCGTAGGCAACATGAGGTTGCAACATTGTCCCTTGGAGTGGACTTGAGAGAGAGAATTCTTGGGATTCTTCCTCAGGACACCTGGTATCAGGATGTTAGAGCCGTGACGGAGTCTGAAAGACCATTAGAGGGTAGATATTCTAGATATAATGTTGAGGGAGATGGTCTTCTTCGACATCTTGGATGGATCTATGTACCTCCTTTGGAGGGTCTTCACATTTTGATCATGATTGAGGCCCATCGTGCACCTTATTCGGCACACCCTGTTGTCAAGAAGATGCACATAGATCTTATTCAGATATATCATTGGGTTGGTATGAAATGTGACATTGCTGATTTTAGGTCGAAGTGTTTAGTATGTCAGCGGGTGAAGGCAGAGCATTAGCACCCTGCATGGCTTTTACAACCTAATTTGGTACCGGATTGGAAATGGGATATCATTTCCATGGATTTCATAGTGGGGTTGCTTGTTTCCTTGCGTCGTCATGATGTCATCATGGTCATTATTTATATATTGACCAAAGTTTCTCATTTTGTCCCTATTTGATCTTCCTATACAACAACAGTGGTGGCACGAGTTTTCTTGGAAGATGTGGTGAGGTTGCATGGGATTCCTAGGCGGATCATTTCTGATAGAGATCTTGTCTTTACTTCAGCATTGTGGATCTCACTTCAGAATGCTTTGGGGACCCAATTGAATTTTAGTTCAACTTATCACCCAGAGGCCGATGGTCAGACTGAGCATGTGAATCAGGTCTTGGAGGACATGCTTCACATGTATGTTATGGACCAACAATCACGTTGGGAGGAATATCTTTACTTTGTGGAGTTTGTTTATAACAATGGATATCACAACTTCATAGGCATCTATCCCTTCCAGGCTTTGTATGGTTGTCCTTTCCATACTCCTTTGAGTTGGGATCAGTTAGAGGATAGGGTGCATTTAGGACCGGATATGCTTCGAGAGATGGAGTAGCAGGCTGAGCAGATTTGTGGGAATATGGTAGCTGCTCAGGATAGACAGAAAAAGTATGTCAATGCTCATAGAGTGGATCGTCAGTTTTCAGTTGGCAACCATGTGTTCTTGAGAGTGCATCCGCGAAAGAGTCTGATCAATTATGGAAAAGGGTTCTAAGTTGGTGCCTCATTTTGTTGGCCCTTTTGAGATCCTTGAGAGGATAGGACCTGTTGCCTACCATATTGCCTTGCCATCAAGTCTATCCCGCATCCACGATGTCTTTCATGTTTCTGTTCTTCGACCTTATCATCCTGATGTGACTCATGTTCTTGATTGGAAAGCTTTGTAGGTTGAGGATGTGTAGCTTTCCATGGAGCCTATGTGCATTCTTCAGTGTCAGGATTTGACCCTCAGGGGTCGTACCATCGACTAGGTAAGGGTCATATGGGACCCAAATGATGAGACCTCGGTGACATGAGAGGATGCAGTGAAGATGAGAGAGCTTTATTCTTATCTGTTTTAGGCTTTCAGGAGTAAGCCTAGTTTAGGGGAGGATAAAGTAGTACCCCTTCTCGATGAAAATTTTTAGACTCATGTTTGACTTCTGTTGACTGTTCAGTGGATACATTATTGTTATACTTTATTAAGACTTTATGCGATGTTATTACATGCTTTAATTTGATATGTAGCGTATGATTTCATCTAGTATTTCATTTCTGATGTTAAACATGATTTGTTATGGATTACTGACATGGACTGACACATTTACTTTTTATGTACGATGCGTTATTTACATGTTTCGTATTTGCAAGTGTATGGGATGCAAGGGGATGATTTTCCTTCACTCACTTTGGTGAGATAGGGAATGTCACGACTCTCCTTCATCGGTGTGCGTGCTGTGTCTGTTTATATATTTATCTATATGCACATGTGGTTCTTTACATTGCAGGTACAAGTATCGGGTAGGTACTAGGTATCGACTCCACCTAGTTTCATAGGTCTGAGCATGCCTTATTTGTCTGATGGGAGTGGAGGAGATAGTTGTTAGACCCTAAGTTGACTCGCAGTTACATTCATGTGAGTGTTGTTAGTTGGTCATCTTTTTTTGTTTGACCGGTATGCGAGTCATAGTTCATTGGTATTTTTGTTTTGTGAGTTGTCATATGGTCTTCTCTCATTTTACGTGCTTCCGGTTATTTGGAAAGATTTAATGAGTGAATTGTGTTATTTGGTGTTGGCGTATCTAATTTATAGATTTTATTTTTGTTTAAAAAGAATTGTGTCATGGAAAAGGGAAATTAGATTTTACTACTTTTTAAATATTTTATCCCTATTGGTTGAGGAAACTTTTAACTTAAAAGTTTAGGTTGAAAATATTTTTTCTATATTACCTGTGAGTTCACAAGAAGAAGAGGAGGCATTTTTTGAAAACCAAAACTTGGAAACCATTTGGAAGGAGGAATCTGGATTTTGAAATTGGTATGCAGGAATGAAACTCTTCCACAATTTTCTTCCTAGATTGCTTTGCAAGTTGGGTAGATTTCTTTCTTGTGTTGCAATAAAAATTTGAATGTTTGAGCTTTCTCCCTGTGTGTGTGATTAAAATATGTTAAATCTTATTGGAGATTCTTGTTGAAAGTTTTGAATTGGAAATAGAGTAGTTTCCTATTGGATTTAATTAAATCCCAAATCAATGTGTTTTTGTTGAAGAGTTTTTCCAATACCTTGTTGGTTGTATGCTTTCAAGTTCGTGGAAAAATTTAGTTTTTAATTATTTTCTTTATTTGTGTAGTAAGGAATAAAGTTTGTTTTCTAAATGATTGCAAGTTTCTATTTGTCCAAAATTAGGGGGTTATGCTGGCAAAATTTTGTTAATTTGCCACTTTGCATGATGCAAGGATTTTTCCTATGTGTGAAGAAATAAAGAAATGAATCAAATCCCCTCTTATTTCTTAAAATTATTTTGAATTTTTGCCCAAGATCTTTAGATTTGGGTCTTTTATGCTTCATTAGTTTGACATAATTCCTTATTGAAAAAAAATCATTTCAAAAATTGCTCATTCATTGTTATTCTTTTTATCAGTGATTTTGTGCAGAGTATGAATGGTTTTTATTTTAAATAAATAAAAAATAATAATTTGAACCCCACATGGCAGGGTATTCCCACCATGTGGGATGGTAGCTACTACTATCGTAAGGTAGCAACGCTACCGATAGTAGTGACTGCTACCAAATGGTAGCAACACTACTAGTGGTAGTGACTGCTACCGTAAGGTAGCAACACTTCCAGTTGGGAGTGTTTGCTACTGTATGGTAGCAGCACTACCGGTAGGTAGCCTTAGCCACCACTTTTGTTACTTCTTTATCCCTTATCGCGGTTGTATAATGAAAAGTGTTCGTTGTTTAATAACAACGTGTGATTAATTTTATGTTTTCATTTGTTATATTATTTTATTAATGTTTATATATATATAGATTAAATATTTATTTATTTAATCAAGGCATTAGTTTATGTGATCTAATTGGTAAATTAGACTTATTCTGGAAATAGATTAAATATTTTAATATAATTCTTATGTTATATCTTTGATATGGATTTTAATTATTTGGATTATTATATTGGGAATAAACTTGAATGACGTCTTAGGTTGATGTATTATAAATGTGGGTGTTTTATTAAATTTTAATTGATTAATTTGCAAGTGTTTATGATGTTGTTATTCTCAAAGATTCTCTGATTCGGTCTTAGTGAATTTAGCATTTCTTGCAAGGGATCTATTTAGTTGCAAATTCTTGTCCATGTTCAGTTGCCCTGTTGTGGTGTATTTTGTACCTCTTGATCAGGTGATGTATTTATGACCTCTTTGTTTTAACCATATTGTGCTTATTCCTTATGGTTAACCAAGGGTTAGTAAGTCTTTGTTTTGGTCACCTGTATGGTTGTAGTGGTGTTATGGCTTTCTATTTTTCCATAGGGTCCGCGTAGAGTGACCATGTTTGTTTAGTGTCCTATGAGAGAGGCTTTCGAGTGGGGGTTGCGCCTGAAGTGGTTGGAAGGATAACCCCTCGAAAGTCAGATAATAAGTGATAACCTAATAATTGATTATGGGGTAGGTAGTATATAACATTAATTAAGATATTGTACCCCACACATGGTTGATTGCTAAAATAGGCTCAAGATGTAGTGGGAAGGCCTGTAATGGCAAACCGACCACCTTGTCTTCACAAAGTGTTGGTAGGGTCCGCATGAGACTTAGATGGAACCGGGGGTTCGAGAGAGGTTACCAAGATAACCCAGGATGGGAGTCGGGACCTATGGAGGCCTACCTAGGGTAACCATCATAAGCTATGCGATGAAACTCTCTCTTTAGGGTCACTTGAGTATTGTGATGTTAAGTTCACCTGGAGTATTGTGGAGTAGTATTGTACTATCGTCCCTGTCTTGCTTATGCTTGCTTGAGGGTCTTCTGCTATCTTCTAGCACAGTGGGGTGATTCCATTTTGGGATCACATGGTCGGGTGGTACTGCCACTTCCCACCAGATGTTTCTTATTTGTGCCTTCATGTGAGGATTAGCTTCACATGTGTTCCTATGGTTCGTGATTCGTGCATCATCTCATGTTGGAGCTTATTACACTTTCGAGACCGATGTGGTCATTTATATTAGTGGATTTATGTAACCTTGTAATTGGTAAAGATGTAAACTTTTTATGTATTATTGGAAGCCATGTATTTGATGAACAATGCAATCTTATGTTTTGGATGTTATTTATCATTTTTCCTTATGCTTTTTGCAAATGCTTTATTCAAGAGAAAATTATACTGTAAATCTTCAATCTTTAAATGATTATATCTATTATACGTATATGGGTTATTATGTTCACTGAGTAAATGATGGTTAATTGGATTAATCTTAATTATGGAATTCAACCTTTCGTTTAATTCTTCATTGGTAACCATTTAGGAATTTTTGTGTTAGTCTTCTGCTTGTGTTATTATTGTGCAATGTAGTAATTAAAGCACTTAATGTGATTTATACTTTAAAAGAAAAAAAATATTTTACCCTTAGTTGCTTAGTTGTGTGGTTTTTCCTTTGGGGTTCCTGGCGGGGCATTACATCCCATGTAGTAATGGTGCGAGGTGCTAAATGATACAACTATTCAATCACAACCCCTTGCAAAGTATCAATAAAGAGACAAATAGCTACATCTTCATTCTCAACACCAATAATTTCATATGCAATGTCAAATGCTGTAATATGTTCATTTGGGTGTTGTTTTCCATCTCCAAAGAATTTAGGAATGAGGTGGAGTCAAATTGAGAGGACCAAAATTTTGTCCCCAAGGTCCCTGAACTGTCATTGTTGGTACTTACAACGGTTGATAAGGAGGTATCACAAACCTTTTAACCTATGGTATTTACAAAGATCTCAAAGCACTGGAAGCTTCTCTTGGAATAGGCAATATTTCGTTTGTGGGAGGATAACTTCTTGTACACTGCAAAGGTGATACTGATTCGGAAGGAAAATAGTCGAAATATTGTTCTTTTGTAAAAGTTTAAAGATAGGGTCTACAATAGCTTGGTTTCGTCTACCACGAGTATAAATTCGACCAACCAGATTAGCAACTTTATAAACTTATGACAAGAAGAAATACTAATAACAATAAAAACAAAAAAGGAGAACCGATATAATTCAAACAAAAGTGCGAGGCTTTTGAATGCATATCATATCCATAGTAGAGTCGCAAAAAAATTGTGGGTTGAAAATTTTGTAAACTACGTGAATCTACAAAATTATGGTTTCAATCACAACAACATGCTATTTAATCTCTCCTATTCTTCTATGGGGAGCCCCCCCCTTTAATTTTATGCTGTATTGTACTCAAATGAAATACAATCTTTAATTTCTATTTTAAGCATGGGTGGAACGTCATCCTATCTTCTTTTTCACGATAGATGTTATCCTTTTCCTCTTACTTCAGTAAAGAATTTACAATATAGGGAAGTGATTTATTACACTTTCAATGTTACAAATTATCTCTAAATGTAAGAATAATTAAAATATGGATAAGGAAAGAAGTAAAGTTTCTATTAAGGGCTGAAAGTCCCTCGTTGCTTCTCTGGGACAAGAAAGAGTGCTTAAGCTTAAAGTCTTAAAACCACTGCTCTCCTATCAACCTTTCTTTAAATAATTTCTTTTGTATCCCAATGTGATAACCAATAAATCCAAAGTAAAGCACAAAGTCTTTATACTGATTCCTGATTATACTTTTGATAATATTTTGCTAATAATAATGACAAGATCTCAAAGTCTTCAAATCACAAATTTCCTTTTTCAAGATTACACAATAAAGCACAAAGTCTTTAAATTATAACTTAAATGTATCTCAACTAAACTTAATTTTAAAGTACCAATATGAAGCACAAAGTCTTCAAATAGATATCAAACCCACCGATTCCTATTCTATCAACAATTGCCAAGATATGACACAATGTTCACAAATTACTATTCTATCAACAATTGCCAAGATATAAATCAAATTTCCCAAATTAACAATTGCTTCTACACATTAATAATATTCTCAACACACCTTCACTTAAGTAAAATAAGAATTTATTATTAAAATAACATAAGAACATTCTCACCATACACCACCAATGAACCCAACACAATGTTTGGATGCCAAAAGCTTTGTTCTTATTTCATCAAATTGTAAAATTATAAAAGGAACACAAAGTTTCACTTCTTATCTTTTAACTTCAGTAGAGTTTTGGCATATATATTAAAGACAATAGATACAAATTAAAATGAGAAACCTCTTATATATAGGAGAGAGGTGCAGTATAAAACTAGGAAAACTACAACTAATTATGACTAAGTCAAAGGTAGAGTTCGATTTGACATAGGACACATGCATAACCTAAGTGCAAAAGATAAATACAAAATTGACACTTAAGGTGTTAATCTTATTGAAAAATGCATCTACTATGAAAATTACTAAGTGTCCCCAGGTACTTTCATGAATTTTTTGAATTTTCGCAAAGAGACCTTCATTGGTTCTTGATCAGGTCCATAATTCATTATTCATAATTTCCATCTTATATTATATTATTATTAATATCTCATCATTTATCCATTAAACCTATTAAATAAAACATTTATCGTATTCATTTATACACCTTCATGCATTCACCTTATATACATTTCTCTATTTATTTAATAAAACCCCTTAAATATCCCCTCCTACCACTTACCATTTCCCACTTACCATTTCCCATTTACCACTCATCTTTCCTATACCACTCATTTTGCATTAGCCCATATTCATCCCACAACATGAACTCGCCCAGAGAAAATCTATTTAAACAAAGCCCCCTCTCTTATTTGAGCATCTCATCTTTATGCGTCGAACTTATGTCAGTTTGTATTCTTCAACATCTTGGCACATCATTTTCTTTAGCTTCCTTTGCATCAATCATCTTGAATCTCCAAAAAACCATAGCTTCTTGTGTGTGCTTTTGAGAGCAATATTATCTACATAAGATCTTGGTTTAAGGAGTGCAATGGAGTGGATTATGTAACATGCATGTGTGTTTCTTTGTTTATTTTGGCTTTGCATGTGTGTGTTTTGCAGGTACTTCATTGTTGGATGTTGGAAGAAGCTAAATCCATGATTTAGTTTCCCATTTCCTCCATCTACAATTGGCACGCCCGGTGGGACTGCCTTGTGTCCTCTTTTATTAGTTTGATTTTTGATTGATAAAAGGCATATGGTTTATATTTGCAGGCTATGAGAACACATTCTATTGATACATCATGTTTTTGGCAGATTGAAATCAGTTTGCATGCCTTATCCAAAATGCATTTTTTCTTGAAAGTTCCTAAGGTTATTTAGATAATGTATCTGCTGGATCATATGCTCTTAATATCCATGTTTTTGGCCTCTGTTTTCAACAGTTCAAATGCCTATTTATGCTTTCACATTTTTCTCTATCAAACAACAACGTACTTGTCTTAGCCTCACCCACATTTTTGCATTGTTTAAAAGGTTCCTGAAGCCATTTCAATAAACCTGTTTTTGAGGCGTTTCTTTTAACATCTCACTTGCCTAGTCTTTGCCACATTTGGCAACTCACACAACTAAAATATCACTTCAAATTGCTCATATTGCATTTCTATATTCCCACATACCTTGCAAATTTTCTGCAACAGTTTAACGTGACTGGTTTCTGCATTAATAGTGGTCTATATTCAACATTTAATATTAAACAAAACACTCAAGTATGGTCTGAAAACATTTAAAATCTATGCCTAACATTTAAAAATCTGCATTTGACAGACCAAAATCTGTGTTTTCCAGTCATAATTCTCTGTCACTGCTATTTCTAACAAGAGTTTTATTTCCTCTGTTGTTTGTTTGGCTGAAAAATTCTTTGAAAACAATTCCATTTTGTGCATATCTTTCAATATTTGCAGTGCATGTGTCACGTCTTGCATCCACGTTTTCTTGCATTTATGTGAAAATATTTAATATTGTGCATTTTGCATGCCTGTCTTTCAGAGAATTTGTAACCTTCTCCACGTAGCTCCTGCACATCCCACGTTACCTGCAAGCCATCCCAAGCCTTAAAAGCAATCCTTTCAACAAGTCCATTTTGAGCATAGTTTGCAAGCATTTTACTTTTTGACTTTTTTTGGTTAGTTTTACTTTTTAGTGGGATTTAGGTAGTTTGAAATAGAATGTGATTTACTTTTAGTTAGTTTTTTTTTTTAAATAGATTTTAGTTTTTATCTTTTTTAAATTAAATTTTAGTTTTTTAAATTTAGATTTTAGTTTTTAGATTTTTTAAATTAAATTTTAGTTTTTTAAATTTAAGTTTTAGAGTTTAGATATTTTCAATTAGATTTTTTTATTTTATAAGTTAGATTTTTTAAATTAGATTTTGGTTTTTTAAGTTAGATTTTAGATTTTATATTATTTTTTAGTTAGATTTTAGATTTTATATTATTTTTTAGTTAGATTTTAGATTTTAGATTTTTGAATTTAGATTTTTTTAATTAGATTTTTAATTTGTTAATTAAAGTATATATTTTTTAATTAATTAGACTAATGTTTATTTTTGTGTTAGTGTATTTTGATTTCTTTTTGTGAACTAATCTTTGTTGCTTTGTGTGCTTGTGCAGGTTCACTCTTGTGGGAATCCAATCTCGTGTGTCGAAGATAAAATCTTGAAACTACTAATGTCATTTGATGCAGGATGCATGTCGAAGAAATGGTGATTTGAAACCGATTGTCTGATTTTTAGATTAGATCACATTTTGAATTGGTGCTTTAAAATTAACCAGTGTCTTTCGTGTTTTGAGCATTAGGCTCTTTTTGTTTTACCTTTTAGAGGGCTTGCATCCCGAGAAGCCCTTAAGGCTCGGTGAGAGGAAATGAACCAAGTGGTAACGGGCTAAAGCCAAGCTCTTCCGAACCACTATAAATAAATGTGTTTGTGACGAAAGTTGCAAGCAACAAGTGCTGATTAGTTCATACCGACGACATGTCTCCCCATAAACCCTATAGAGCGCAACCTCTATAGGCTGGGAGCCTTCCTTAATGGAGCGTACACCGCCGCATGTATGGCCACTCGAACGGATTCCCTTACTAGACACCATTTGTGCTAGAAGCCAAAAACCTTCTAGTTGTTGATGCAGGAGGTCGGACCTCTGAAGCGGCTCACATTCTTACGGTTCTTAGTAGAGATACAAAGTTTGCCACGAGGAGTTTTCGTGAGGACTGATGCTTGGCTGCCCCGAAGAAGTGAGTGCCGAGGGTGGAGCCAATGGGGTCAAGCATCTAAGTATCCGCTCTGAATTGCGTAGCTCGGGGTAACCCCCCAAGTGAGATTCAACAACTATTGTCCTGACCAGCCTTAGGATTGTGCTTGAATGTGTTTTTATTGCAAAATCAAACAACATTCTTTCTGCGATGTTTTCTGAGTGTGTGCACAAACAAACAAGAACATTTCACAATCAGCACCACACTTGAAATTGAAACACTTTACAAAAACCTTGGTCTAAGCCTTGAAGTATCCATCCACATTGTAAAACAAAAAACATTGTGAAACAACATTGTCCTTGAAACGTTGAACTTGTGTTCTCAAAACAACCATTTCAAATCTCTTGAGACATCACTTTTGAGGTTCTGATCTTTTAGGTCCTCCCATAGTCATATCATTCTAGTTTCCCATCCCCCTTTAGGTCCTTGCATAGTCCTCACCTAGTTGCACCTTTCATCCTTGCATATCTCATTTAATTATACCTAGTCTTTGCATATCCCCCTAGATCAAACCCATGCATAATCCCCTTAGATCATACCCATAATCTTTGCATAGCCTTACATCATTCCTTTAGGACATAACCTTAAACCCTGCACAAGTTCCTTAGGTCATTTCATCATTGGTCCTAGTATTTCATTATTATTTGCATACCAAAATAAAAATAAAAAAAACAAAAAAACAAAACCAAAAACATTGCTTGCACTTAGGATTTCTCGTCATAGGTCTGACATCAGCTTTTGATCATCAATCCCCCTTATCACTTGAGGTGCATCTTCCTTGAGTTAGGGAATCTATCAGTGTCTTTGAGTTGGTATTCAGCTTGGAGTTCATCATCTCCTATCATAGCATGCCCTCTCTTTGATAACTTATCCTTTTGTCTATCCATTATAGCACAAGTCAAATCCTACATTGGAAATATTTTCAGACCTAGAGTATCCTTAGTCCTTGCATCAAGCGTCATTCATTCTCATATCCCATTTAAGGTTTAGCTACACATCACTTTCCTATCATATAAATTGCACTTTTGCATCAATCCTTTAGTAGTCATATCACATAGATTGCATCTTTACATTGATCCTTAGTTGCATCCCAATTTCACTCATATCATATAGTTCCCCCTTTGCATTTTAGGGTTTTTCATTCCATCTAGAGTCTCATACATGTCTCCTAACTTGAGAATCAAAATGTTTCAAAATCATCTATTTCAAGATGGAGATGACCTTATTAATTTTGATGAAGAGGACCACATTAGCATTGTGACTAGTGAAACTAGTGAAACAAGCGATGAAGAAATAAATCAATCCACTATTGACAAAGCATTTCACAACCATAGATTTACTAAACTCCTTAAAGAGGTGGTTAAACGTGATCCACAAGCATACTTCAAAGCCCTTGCTGATGAGGGAATTAAATTGCTGCCTAATTTTGACGTATCATTGCTCACAATTGAGGACAAACCGAGAGTTAGTGAGTCTAGACCTACAAGGACAAACAATGAGGAGAGGATAAAAGATCATAGACCTTTCTACTTGTAACCAGGATACAAGAGATCTATGAAAACATCGAGACCTATGCATACCAATGATCCCATTTTGAGTGGATTGAGAGCATTGAGACAAGAAATAGACACTCTCAAGAATAAGAAGGCATCGTCACACAAGTTTTCTATTGAGGACATATGTCCCTATCCTTTTGATCCGAGTATTTTGATGCCACCTTTTCCTAGTCATTGGGAAATACCAGAATTGGATAAGTATAGAGGAAATGGAGACCCTAGAGATCACTTCAGAGAATTTTTCGCCACTACCTTAGAATTTGCAGTAGATGAACGTACCTCATGAGACTCTTTTCTTATAGTCTTGGAGGAAGTGCCATGGAATTTAAACAAGGAAATTGGAAGAGAACTTTGCCTCAAGTGTTTTGATGAGGTCATAGACATGGGATTTCGCATCGAACAAACACTTATTGACGATGGTACTATAAAGATAAATGATGATAAAGATTACAAAGGATCAAGTTCAAATCATAAAACACCCTTTTGGGCCAAGAAAAAGAATGTGGTTAATGACGGAGTTGTTGATGCAAAGAATACTAAAACATCATCACCTATTTACAACCTTAAGGGTTCATCCTCAGACAAAAGAAAAGAAAAACAAAGAAGCTTCCCTAAACAAAATTTTACACCATTGGGACAACCACTTGAATCAGCATTGAAAGAACTCCTTGAAAATAATCTTATAACATTGCCAGAGATACGGGAATACAACCCTCAAGTTAAACCCCCATGGTGGAATGATGATCACTTTTGCGACTACCATAGACACAAGGGTCATAAGACTAATAGTTGTGATAAACTCCGACAAGTCATACAAGACCTTCTTGATGAGGGAAAAATTTTAGTTGATGGACATACTCCTTCCAGTAACTCCGATCGTGAGATATTCAAAAATCCTTTCCCTAAGCATGACCAAGATAAAGGGAAGGCCCCAAAATCTAGTGATAGTGTGAATTATACCAATGCTAAATATGACTATACCATAAACAACATCAGAGAGGTCGATAATCATGTGAACACTTTTATCATAAAGGGGAAAGAAACTGATTGCAATGTTACCACCCACAAAGGCACATTTATTCTTAAGGGATCTAATTCTAAACTTGCTATACCATCTTCACAATACAACCTTATAGAGAATTTAGGGAAGATGCCTACATAGATTTCTATACTTGAGTTGCTACGCTTATCCCCTGAGCATAAATCCATCCTTGATAAAGCACTCGCTACCACTACTGTGCCTACAGACCTACATGTAGATCAATTTCAAGCTATGGTGGGACATATTGCCTCCCCTCATACCCTCACTTTTACCAAGAATGATGACTTGTCCATGCAACAACCTCATAATGCACCTTTACATATTGAAATCCTTGTCCATAGATTTAAGATCAAGTGAGTTCTGATAGACGGAGGAGCAGGTCTAAATATTTGTACTCTAAAATTGATTAGAGAGCTTGGATCTGATGAAAAGGCAGTTGATCCGAAGAAAAAGATTACAATAAAGGCATATGATGAAGAGGAACGCTCATCTAAGGGATCAGTTACATTGCCTATCAAAGTGGGACCAGTGGTGAAGGATGTGGTTTTTCAAGTCCTTGATCTCCCGGTGACCTATAACATTCTCCTTGGAAGGCCTTGGATCCATGCAATGGAAGCTGTACCTTCTACCTACCATCAATGTATTAAATTTCCATACAATGGTGTTGAAGTAACTATACCAAGAGATCCAAACCCTTTTATGTATTGCAACAATTTGAGTTCTAAGACTAAATCCATCATTCCCAGTAACCGTGAAGCACCTCCTTCCCAAGCATACATTGATCCCGAATCCTTAAAAGCATCCACTTCCAAATCCAATGAAGCTGAGACTAGAATAAAAGTAAAAGACTATGGAATAGGAGAGTATTCTATGAGTCATGCTCTCTACATTGGAAAGCTACCTTTGTCCCCTCGCACTTATGGAAAACCACAAATGACTGAGACCACATCAGACACCACTACTATAGTTTGTAAACCTACTATTTTTAGAAAATGGGGAGCTTTGTATGACGAAATGGAAGAAGAGGACCTCTTGAAATGGCTATACAAAGATGAAGATACAGAGAAAGCACAAATTGCAGAACCTGAAGTCAAAATACCAGCTGAGCAATATGGAAAGGGATTGAACATAATGAAACGATATGGCTATGATGGTCACATTCCTCTTGGTTTACACAAACAAGGTATACTTGAACTGATTAAACCTGATGGTGGACGTAAGGTTGTTGGTCTAGGGTATGATACATAGAATGATAAGACCTTGAGTACTAAGGGTAACTCGAGTGAGGTAGGGGAGTCTTCTAATGCAACATAGACTGATGAGGAAGGTACCATCGATGAGTCTAACGATTTCATTGATATATATGAATATGATTCTATTTGTACCCTTGAGCTTGTTCATAACCTTGAACCTAATCATGATCCTTTACCTCTTGTGCACTCACAACTTATTGATTGGGACCATGAGGGAGACCCCCAGTTAGATGTTTTTCAAAATGATGAGGCAATCATAAAATTTCTTGGAGCACAAAGTGGTTTACCCCTTGGAGATCATAGGGCTAGATTCACCATATAGCTCAACCGTGCGACTTACTTTGGAGAAGGTGCCAAGCCTTTCACTCGCAAAATTATGGAAAATATCAATAGGTCTTATAGTGAGAACTGCTTTGCAGCACTATTAGACCCCAAAAAAGTAAATATAAAGGACGTATCCAAAGGTGAAAACCTCTCTAAGGTGCCTGAGGATGGAAGGCTTAACACGCTTCCCTTAGCATTATACCATGAAAAGTCATCTATGTTAGTGGAAAAGACAGTACTGATAAACTTGGGCATAAAAGAGCAACCAAAGATTATACATCTAGCAGAATCATTGACCCCTGAAGAGAGGGTAGAGCATATCTAGTTTTACAAGGAAAGATAGGTTAATTTTGCATGGTCCTATGCAGACATGCCCGGACTTGACCCTAATTTAGTTATGCATCATTTGTCTTTACCACCAGGGGCAAAACCTGTCAAACAAAAATTGAGAAAAATGCATCCTCATGTGGCACTATTGGTAAAAGCAGAATTACAAAAGCTGCTAGATGCTGGCTTTATAAGACCCGTTGACTATGCTGAATGGATTTCAAAATTGGTACCAGTTTCAAAACCTGATGGGAGTGTCCGTGTTTGCACAGATTTCAGAGATTTAAATAAAGATTGTCCTAAAGATGACTTCCCACTTCCAAATATTGACATGATAGTGGATTCCACAACTGGACACGAGATGCTATCCTTCATGGATGGGTTCTTGGGCTATAATCAGATCAAAATTGCTCCTGAAAACCAGATCAAAACAACATTCACTTGTCCTTGGGGAGCTTTTTGTTGGAATGTCATGCCCTTTGGATTGAAGAATGCTGGAGCTACTTATCAACATGCAATGACCACTATCTTTCATGACATGATGCATATATATCTGGAAGCTTATGTAGATGACTTGCTTGGAAAATCTTACACCAGAGAGGGACATTTAGAAATCATGGACAAAATCTTTACAAGGTTGGAAAAATATAAAGTCCGATTGAATCCAAAGAAATGTGTCTTTGGGGTAACCTCTAGGAAACTCCTTGGATACATTGTATCATCTAAGGGAATTTAAGCTGATCCTGAAAAAGTAAAAGCCATACTTGAGATGCCACCACCGAGGAATATCCGTCAGTTGAGATCTTTACAAGGGAAACTCCAATCTATCCACCGCTTTATAGCACAACTGGTAGATAAGTGTCAACCATTTCAGCACCTGTTACATAAAACTGTTTCATTCAACTGGGATGACAAATGTGAACAAGCTTTTCAACAGATCAAAGAATACCTAATGTCACCACCAATGTTAGTACCTCCAACAGATGACAAGCCTCTACTACTATATATATCTACAACTGCTACAACATTGGGGGCACTGTTGGCTCAACATGACTCTGAAGGAAAAGAATGTGCAATATATTACATCAGTTGTACCCTAGTGGGATATGAGCTTAAGTATAGTACTATTGAGAGAGCGTGTCTTGCTATAGTTTTTGCCTCATAGAAACTGTGACATTACATGCTTACACACCAAACAAAGCTCATTGCAAAAATTGATCCACTTAAATATCTTCTGAGTAAAGCAGCTCCTATAGGACGACTGGCTAAATGGGTCATGATTCTTAGCGAGTTTGACATTGAGTATGTAGAAAGAAAATCAATCAAAGGACAAGCTGTAGCTGATCAACTCACTGATGCTCCTATCACAGATGATCATCCACTTGTTACACACTTACCTGATGAATCAATCTTTAACATGGAATCTTCAAACCTTTGGACTTTATATTTTGATGGTTCCTTCACACATGGTGGCTCTGGCGCTGGAATTCTCTTTGTCACACCACAAGGGGATTGCATACCAAAGGCTTATAAAATACAATTTCCTTGTACCAACAATATTGCAGAATATGAAGCATTACTTTCTGGGCTCCGTAAGGCTGTACATAGAAAAATCTTAGATTTACGTGTTCTTGGTGATTCTTGGTTAGTGATTAGATAGGTTAATGATGATTATAAGACAAAGGATGAAAAGATTATTCCATACAAGAGAATGGTGGATGATTTCAAGGCTTACTTTACCACAATCACATTTGAGAAAATTCCTCAGGACAACAACAGAGCAGCTGATGCAATGGCTACAATCGCATCCCTTGTAATAATGCCAAGTAATGCCAAACACTGTGAGTTCTTGGTTGAACCGCTCTTGGAGCCTGCCTACAATGTACCACAAACTGAAATGATATGCCTCATTGTTGGTCCTAATTCCCAGTGGTATGGAGATATTTATGCCTACTTACATGATAATACCTTACCTCTTGATCTATCCAACAAAGCTTGAAAAACTTTTATTCGTCGAGTTGCCCGTTATGCCATTTTAGCTAACACCCTATATTGTCGGGGTCTTGATGGTACCTTACTTAGATGTCTTGAGCATGATGAAGCCAACACTTCCTTGTGAGAGGTGCACGAAGGTATATGTGGGCCGCATTCGAGCGGTCCTACCCTGGCTAAGAAACTCTTGTGTAATGGTTATTACTAGCCTACTATGGAGAAGGATGCTTATTAGTTTGTTAAAAAGTGCAAGCAATGCCAAATACATGGAGACTTGATACATGCACCAACACAAGAATTGCAACTGCTTGTTACATTTTGGCCTTTTTGTCAGTGGGGACTCGACCTCATGGGCAAAATCCATCCACCCTCATCCAATGGGCACAAATTTATCATCACTGCTACTGAATATTTCACAAAATGGATTGAAGCCATTCCCCTTACCCATATCACTGGAAAACAAATTGCCACCTTTATTTTGAATTACATCATATGTCGGTATGGTGTCCCCCTTTCCATCATTATTGATAACAGTCGTCCCTTCAAGAACCAAGATGTCCATGAGCTTTGTGATAAATTTCATATCCAACACCGTTTCTCCACACCGTACTATCCTCAAGGTAATGGCTAGGCTGAGGCCTCTAACAAAAACATCCTTAGAATCCTCAAAAAGATGGTCAATGAAGCTGGTTGTGATTGGCATATCCAATTGAACCCTACCTTGTGGGCCTATCGCACAAGTGTCCGTACTCCCACACGTGCCACTCCATACTCCCTTGTTTATGGTTCTGAAGCTATATTGCCCATTGAGGTTGAGATACCTTCCCTACGGGTCTCTTTGCATAACTTGATCAATGATGAAGACTATAGAGTCTCCTGATTGCATGACTTAGAATTGTTGGATGAAAGAAGACAAATTTCTTTTGATCACCTTAGAGCATATCAAGAACGCATGTGTAGAAGTTACAACCACAGAGTCAGATCTCGCACATTTGAGGTTGGTGATCTTGTCCTTAAAGAAAAATCCAAAGAACCAACAAGATAGAGAGAAAAGAGGCAAGTTTGAACCTAATTGGCTTGGTCCATATATTATCACTGCTATGTATGGATCAGGAGCATATCAACTAGCAACTCTTGAGGGTGAACCGCTTGAAGATCCAATCAATAGCATTCACCTTTGTAGATTCTATGCTTGAGTGTTTCAGAAAATTTTTCTTTAAAAGATCCTGAAAAAATACAAAAAAAATGAGAAAAAGATCCTAAAAAAATACAAAAAAATGAGAAAAAGATCTTGACAAAAAAAAAAAAAAAAAGAGAGAAAAAGAAAAAGAAAAAAGGTCGTCCATTGGTGAAAACTTGGAAAACAGGCGCCTTGGGCAAGTACCATGGTAAAAACTAGGCAATTGGTGCCATGTGTAAAGATTTGGCTCCTCTTTCCTTCAGTACTCTACTTGATCAATGCCTTATCCATATCTGCTCTCCCATTCCATGGTAGTCTTCCCCCCCCACCATAGCTTGTGGATTGTTTGCATGCCCCACGCAATACTTCTCATGCATACTACGCTAGTCTTATCCCTCATTGGGGCATATTCTTAAACTTAGGAATGGGTTGGGATAGTTGATGTCTCACGGTCAGAGGAACTATCTTCTAAAATGTCCTGAAAAAATCTTAAAAATCATAAAATGTCCTGAACAAAATCTTAAAAATCATAAAATGTCCTGAAAAAAATCTTAAAAATCATAAAATGTCCTGAAAAAAATCTTAAAAATCATAAAATGTCCTGAAAAAATCTTAAAATCATAAAATGTCCTGAACAAAATCTTAAAAATCATAAAATGTCCTGAAAAAAATCTTAAAAATCATAAAATGTCCTGAAAAAATCTAAAAAATCATAAAATATCCTGAAAAAATCTTAAAAATCATAAAATGTCCTGAACAAAATCTTAAAAATCATAAAATGTCTTGAAAAAACCCTAAAAATCATAAAATGTCCTGTAGAAACCCTAAAAAATTAAAACATTCATAAAACCCTAAAAATCATAAAACTCCAAAAACATGCAATAAACATTGCGATGACACAAACACTTCAGACAAACATACAACTTTGGAACTTCAATGGACTCATGATAGGATGACACTTAAATTGAGCAAACAGAACAACATCTGATCAACTTATACACCCGAACCCATCAACTGTGAACAAAAAAAAAATAAAAAAATCATTCGACATGAAACATATTGTTTGCTTATTTTCTCTTGGTTGTTTTTGATTTTCCTTTTTGGTGACATGTCTTTTAGCTTTTCCAGGATGTCTTTGACTAGAAAGGTGAGGATGGGGCATGTTCACTTGTTTGCTGCTTGCGGGGTGTTCCTTAGGAATATGACGACACGTCTTAGGACATGATCACTTAAGATCATTGAGGACATATTGGTCTGATACACACTAAGGCATTCCTTTACTGTCTGATATGTTTTCTTTCTCGCAATTGGTGTGACTGATTCATTTGGATCTAATTTATATCCAAATGATTTTTTACCTTTTTCCATAATAAGCTTGATGATGATACAAGCACTTAAAAAGCACAAGTATTCTCATCACCTTTCAATCCCCTTTCTCATCATTCTTCATAATCATCACTTTTCTCTTCTCATCCTCCTTTTCATCTATCTTTTTCATCATCTTCTTCATTCTTCTTATTGCAGTGAGATCAATCAAACACTTTATCCAACTGATGCATGTCTTTGAATCTTTAATCTCTTTTTCAACCAACTTGCTTTGTGCCATCTCAATGCCCCTGGAGTCAATCAATCAATCAATCATTGGATCACCTTATCTTGTGCTAGCATCAATCCCTATCATCTTAATCATCTTAATCAGCTTATTAACCTAGCTATACTGTTCATTTCCATCAATTGTTCAGTTACGCCTCATCAACTATACTTTTCCATCAAATGTACATCTCAATCTCATTACTTGCGCAATATCAATCCTCCAATCTTCTCTCCCATGATCTATCGAGAGATCAATCCCCATCATTTTGTTCGATCAATCTCTCGAGGGGGCATAACCAATCAATCATCATCCTTACCAAGACACCTTTGGGGCATATATCAGTTGATCATTTTCTTTGAAACAACGCGACACACTGCATTGTCTCAAAGAGGGGCAAAATGTAGACACATTGAAATTTCAATTAATTTGTTCGCATTTAATTTCAAATTTCTCTGAACATCGGGTGAGTAATTATTACATTATTATTTCTCCATAATTCATTATTCATAATTTCCATCTTATATTATATTATTATTAATATCTCATCATTTATCCATTAAACCTATTAAATAAAACATTTATCATATTCATTTATACACCTTCATGCATTCACCTTATATACATTTCTCTATTTATTTAATAAAACCCCTTAAATATCCCCTCCTACCACTTACCATTTCCCACTTACCATTTCCCATTTACCACTCATCTTCCCTATACCACTCATTTTTCATTATCCCATATTCATCACACAACATGAACTCGCCTGGAGAAAATCTATTTAAACAAAGCCCCCTCTCTTATTTGAGCATCTCATCTTTATGCGTCGAACTTATGTCAGTTTGTATTCTTCAACATCTTGGCACATCATTTTCTTTAGCTTCCTTTGCATCAATCATCTTGAATCTCCAAAAAACCATAGCTTCTTGTGTGTGCTTTTGAGAGCAATATTATCTACATAAGATCTTGGTTTAAGGAGTGCAATGGAGTGGATTATGTAACATGCATGTGTGTTTCTTTGTTTATTTTGGCTTTGCATGTGTGTGTTTTGCAGGTACTTCATTGTTGAATGTTGGAAGAAGCTAAATCCATGATTTAGTTTCCCATTTCCTCCATCTACAGTATTAATTCCTTTTTCCTTTAAATTTTTACAAATCTTTCATATCACTCAGTAAATCTTTCTCATAAATGCACAAGTGTGCGAAATTGGAAACAACTATAAACCACTACCAATTAACGGATTGGAAGTTTTGTGTGCTGGGTGGATCACAGTTAGAGAATGTCAGTGACAAGACATTACTAAATGTTGATACTCGATTAGGATAAGATTTGATATGTGTCTACTG
This sequence comes from Cryptomeria japonica, assembly GCF_030272615.1. NCBI lineage: Eukaryota > Viridiplantae > Streptophyta > Pinopsida > Cupressales > Cupressaceae > Cryptomeria > Cryptomeria japonica. Next base: position 350,806,956 of record NC_081413.1, read on the forward strand.
TCTCCAATTCCATTCCGGGGACTTTCTGGAGAACTACGTTCTCTTCAGACATTTGGGCCGAAATAAAACTTTAGCCATTGATCTACGATCATCGAACGGTTTTAAATCATTGATAGATTTTAGGTACGTGTGACATGTCGATGAGGTCGTACTTATCGATACATCATGTAGAGTCTGGACTCAACGTGATGTTGCATTAATTAGATAACGAAAATGGCTATTAATAGATAATGAAAATGGCAATGAATTTATGAAATCGCCAATAATATATTTATTTCTCTATAAATAAAGAAATATTAGCCAATTAAATTAAATAATTTTCAAATGGTAGATAGATATCGCCAATACACTTAAATAATTTTTCCTTCAGAGTGTAAATTTTTGCCCATACACTTATATATTTTCTCCTTTAAATGAAAAAACATTCACCCGCTACATTATATATTTTCTCCTTTCAATGAAAAAACATTCACCTCCTACATTATATATTTTCTCCACACAATAATGAATTATTCACTAGGATTTTATTGAATTTTCATACCCTAAAAAAAATCGCCAATACAAATTAATTTGTTTTCCAAATTTGAAATTTTTTTCTCCATCAATATGAAAATTTCCCTTTAAAAATAATGTTTGATTCGATAAGATTTTACACTTTTGCCAAGGGGGTGGTTTCTTAAAGTTATCCCTGCTAATGATATAATCAATAGGCTACACTTTATCAAGATCTGTATTTGGAGGAGGAATATCCATCTCCAAATATTTGTTCTTTGGTTCAACTAACTTCAACCTAGATAAAGTTTTAGCCTTCTTCTTACCCTTGGGCTTAACAAGAACCAATTAATTTAAAATCAAAATCATGTGAAGATACGACTTTCATCTTCCTGTTGGGAGTGGTAGACACTTTCCAAGGTGGCAATGATGAATCTTCATGTACTCTAGCAATCAAAACTTGTGTAGCCAATTCATGTGTGTGAGCACTAGTAGTAACAATGGGTTAAGACAAACTAACAATGGCATGTGTGTTTGAAACGATGGAAACCTGTGGAGGAACTTGAGTTTCTGACATAAAATTCTCAAAATCTTCCAACATGGAAGAAATGACAGACATATAGATTAGGAAGGAACACAGTATCAAGGTTGTCATGAGGTGTATCTAGGGATGATTCACTCATGGAGGCGGAAGGAATGACAAGTACATTTGGAGTTTGGGATGAAAATTACATAGTAGAACCCAAAGGAACATCATCAATAACAAAGATTGAGGTAGTACCCATGATATCACATGATGTAGGAAGAATTCATTCATGCATTTCTTGAGAATGGGAAGTACTTGGAATTTCAAGTGTTTCCTCTTCATGAAATTCTCCTTCTTCATGTTCTTGTTCATTCTCTAGTTCATCTTCATTCTCCTCCTATTTTTGATCTTCATTTTCTTCTTGTTCTTCTTCAAAAATCTCTTCTTAAGCTTGAATTTCTTGAGTCAAAGACTCACCTTGGTTTTTACCTTTACCAATAGTGAACTTGAATTTTGGACCTTTAGGAGTTATAGGTGTAATACCCTAAAAATGGTCATCTAAACCATGGGACCCTAATCTCGACAACATCACCAAGGTCCCAACCAAAGGCAATTAAATCAATCTTGAGCACATTAATTAATTCTTTAATCATCAAATGTCACATGGTAAATCAAATACTCAATATTAATTAAATATTTATTTAATTAATTAAATCATTCCAAGAAAATCATTTTGATCAATTATTGTATTTAATTTATTAAATATCCTAGCATATTTAATTAATTAATAAATTTGCCATTTAATCATGCAAAAAAGGAATTAATTTAATACAAAAGAGGAATTAATCACAAAGCAAGAGTTAAATTGAAAATAAAATAAAAGAATTGAATTGAAAGAGAAATCAAACTTGAGATATTATTTCTTTTTCTAAATTGGGATTAACTTGAAATCAGAAAAGCAATTAATTGAATTTAAATATTCTCTAAAATTGGAACTCAAAGCTTTTGAGAAAAAGAAGTTCAGTTGCATTTAAAAGACTCTTTTCTTGAATAAATTAAAGAATTATCTATTTCTATCACAAATGCATGGAATTAATTAAATCTTATTTCTAATGCAAACTTGAACTTCTTATCTGAATGCAATTCAATTAAATTATAATTGGAATCTATCTCAAGGTTAACTGAATTTGATTTCTCAATTATTTTAATTAATCCTAAATTATGCTTTTTCTTGATCTCTCTTGTAATTCTCTATAAATTCAGCCTTCAACTCTCATTCAAAACACCCTGGGGATTTGTTATTACACACTTTTCGCTCTGGAGTCATTGAATATATTGTGCTTGCTTTTTGAGATTATTGCATCTTAGTTTAATTTCTTTTATACTCGCATCTTTTAGAAGTCAATGGGTCAATTTGTTACGGTTTTCATATTCATGCTTATATCTGTCTAACCATACATGTAATGACTTAATTGAAGTATTGTGTCTTGCAGCTATCAGACTTATTCCACTTTTTCACACACACATCTCTATCGCCCACCGTGGGGCAGAAGACTACTTTTTTTTCGGCCTCCAAGACTAACTGTTTATTTTTATTTTATTTTTCAGATTTTTGACTTTTGAGATTTTTTTCCCTATAGTTTTTGCGTATTATCATATGACATTTCCCACAGTACTGGACGACAAACTTAAATTATTGTACTATCCTATACGATTTATCATACGAGTTGGTGAGAATTGTCGTACAATTCTATATTTTTTTGGTTAAAAAACAAGTTTCATTCTTCAAGTTTTCTGTTCAATTTTGATTAAACTAACGCTGACCCTGACTGGTTATCTATTTATCTGAAGAATTTTTGTAGCCCAATCAGTTTATGCAGAACGCTTGTTGAAGACTATGCTTGTCGCACAAAGACAATATGACTACTGATTCATTGTCTTTGTAGGTTGCCTGAGGAGATTCAAGCAAACATTGTGTATTCATTAAATTATTTTTTTAGGCACCTAACTTGCTATCTGGTTAAAGATCAAATCTACATTCGTGTTTTAAGAAAATTTTGAGAGGTAGGAGAGTATGCTCTTGTCTTTATAGACAATCAGAAATCCAGACCCTTAAGGCATTTTCTTTAAGTTTGAGATTTGTATATCTTTAGCGGGCCTGCCCTCTTGAGGAGCTAATAACTCTATAGCCATTACGACCGGTGAGAGGGGAATGCCCCAAGTGGGAATGACTAAACGCCATGTACTCCAACCCACTATAAAAAAACGTAATTTGATGAAAATCAAGTCAATGACGGTTCTTGGGAATAGCTCTCATCTGTACCCTTGGGTATATTAAACCTTGGTTTTCAAGGCTGGGAGACCTCTTAATTGAGTTTATACCTCGATGCGCCAAATGAATCCCTTACTAGTTCCAATTAAAATTAGAAGCTACCCGGTTCACCTCTGAAAGGGGGGATAATATTTGTGCAAGAGAGATAGTAACTCTCCGAAGACAATTGTCATTTTGAGCCCCCATTAGTGTTTGGAGTCGGCTAATACGACGTTGAGAATCCATTGCATGAGACTCGGCGGCTGTATTCTGATTAGCTATTGGATGTGTACCTTAGTCTACAAGCAAATGTTTTCTTCTCTCACCAAATTCTGTAGGGTTTGCATGCTGTGATTGGTGTTATTATTCATATTACATGTTTTCTATGTTTTCATCCCTCAAACTAAAACTAGAATGCCAAAACTGGATAAAACAAGAAACAACTCAGTGATCAAAAACTCTGTCCATGTGAAAACTAGTCTATCCTAAAATAAAACTCTGTCGAAAACAAGTCTATCCTAAGTCATAACTCTGTTCAAAACGAGTCTATCCTAAGTCAAAACTCTGTCCAAAACTAGTCTATCCTAAGTCAAAACTCTGTCTATGTCACAAACTGATCTATCTTAGCTATTAAAACTCAGTGCATCTCAAATATGGTCATACTCAGTCATTGAAAACTCAGAATTTTGCTATCCAGAAAATAGTCGTACAAGTCTTTTTATTTATCATCCTGGTTCATATTATGTATCATACGATATTCCATCAATCCTAACAGTTTGTCGTTTGAGCCTTCATTCTGTGTCATACGGGTCCTGATTGTCTGTCGTCCGATTCTGATAATTATTGTTTTACCTTACATCTTGTGTTGTATGATAAAATTTTGCACTAAATAGTCTATCGTTCTAGACATACCCATCTATCGTACAGTACTAGGCAACAAATCATACGAAACACTATTGTCATTATCTTGAAGCTAGCATACTGCGTCTGGTCCTGCAAAATCTTTCATACAAATCTCTAATTTTTATCAGTCCAAAATTGTCAAACTTGCCTAAAATAGTCTTCAACGAGCACTAGACTAGTTATCATCATCCAGAGCATAAAACAGATCAAGATAGTGTACCTCTGCCATTTGTGTTGCATGATTTGTTGATAATCATTCAGCTAGTTCAACCAACTACTTATCAAACTTAAGTCACTTAGATAACATCTTATATAGGATAGATCGTTCCTAAAACCAGACTGAGTCTTAGTCACTTCTCTCGAATCAACTTAGATAAACATCTTATACAGGATAGATCTTTCTTGAAACTAGACTAAATCTTAGTTGCTTCTCTCAAACAATATGTTAAATGAACAACTAGCTCTGAATTTGATCTTGACTTCTGCATCACAAACAACTTTAGGTCACACCAATCAATAAAAATGCTTATTCAAACCAAGAGTTATCATAAGAAAGATGCCAAAGGCAAAGGGCAACCCTTTTCATATAAAGATAATCTATTTTACAAAGAGGATCCTCTGACTAATTAACCTTCATCATCAGAGATACCAGTTTATGATGAACCTTTATCTCCCACTATACCTAGAATAGAACAAAATGACAAAGACAACCTCAGTACTCATGATACCGACAATGATTCATCATCAAGTGAATCTGAAGCCTCTGAACCACCAGAAAAAGATATTCATAGATGTCAAAAGGATAAATATTTTCAAAAAATGATGAAGGTTATCATGGCTAGAGAAAAAGAAGACTATTTTCTAGAGCTAGCGAAACAAGGTGCCAAACTTCCTACTGGATATGACGTTCAAACTCTCATCACTAAAAAGGAAGAATCACCTATAATAATGGTACATAGACAATTACAAGCCTTGCGGACTGAGATCATAGAACTGAAAAACAAGGATAAGTCCCCAAAACAAGATTCTCTGGAGACAATATGCCCATTTCTGTTTGACAAAAACTTATACATGCCTCCATTTCCTTCACGAGTTGAGATCCCAAAATTTCACAAATATGATGGTAACTCAGATCCCCAAGACCATATCAGAGAATTCTATGCCCTATGTATGGAGTTCATGCACGACCAAATGTATCTCATGCGCGTTTTTCTGAGGAGTTTGGGAGGACAAGCTATGGAATGGTTCTCAAGTCTCCCTAAGGGAATAAAAACTTTTGAAGAACTAATCCAACTATTTTTACAACAATACTTCTATAACATTCGACATCCTGTTACTATGATCAACCTTTGCAATACCAAATAGAAATTAGGGGAGCCTTTTCTCACTTTCCTCCAATGTTGGAGAAAGATGTTTTCTAGGTATTTACAACCTATTCCAGATTCTGAGAAAATGGATATATTCGTCAACAATCTAATCCCCGAATTGGAATATAATATCCAAATGCAAGTGCACCCATCATTTAACAAAATGTTAGATAATGCTATCCGACTGGAAGATGTGCTTATAAAGAAAGGAGATATCTCACCTTGGAAAGAAACACAACCGGGATCTAGCTCTAAAGAGAAGAACAAGTATTGGAAGTATGACAAAGACAACAACAAGAACGTTGTTAATGATGGAGTAGTAGACACAGGTTAAACCAACTCAAAGCCCATGATAGTCAACTTGGCTAGTGGCACACAGAGAGGAGAGGGTGGATCCCTAGGGAATATTGGGGTGATACTTAAAAAATAAATAATAATAATTTGAACCCCACATGGTAGGGTATTCCCACCATGTGGGATGGTAGCTACTACTACCATAAGGTAGCAACACTACCGACAGTATTGACTACTACCAAATGGTAGCAACACTACTAGTGGTAGTGACTGCTACCATAAGGTAGCAATACTTCCGGTTGGGAGTGTTTGCTACCGTATGGTAGCAGCACTACCGATAGGTAGCCTTAGCCACCACTTTTGTTACTTCTTTATCCCTTATCGCGGTTGTATAATGAAAAGTGTTCGTTGTTTAATAACGACGTGTGATTAATTTTATGTTTTCATTTGTTATATTATTTTATTAATGTTTATATATATATAGATTAGATATTTATTTTTTTAATCAAGGCATTAGTTTATGTGATCTAATTGGTAAATTAGATTTATTCTGGAAATAGATTAAATATTTTAATATAATTCTTATGTTATATCTTTGATATGGATTTTAATTATTTGGATTATTATATTGGGAATAAACTTGAATGACGTCTTAGGTTGATGTATTATAAATGTGGGTGTTTTATTAAATTTTAATTGATTAATTTGCAAGTGTTTATGATGTGGTTATTCTCAAAGATTCTCTGAGTTCGGTCTTAGTGAATTTAGCATTTCTTGCAAGGGATCTATTTAGTTGCAAATTCTTGTCCATGTTTAGTTGCCCTGTTGTGGTGTATTTTGTACCTCTTGATCAGGTGATGTATTTATGACCTCTTTGTTTTAACCATATTGTGCTTATTCCTTATGGTTAACCAAGGGTTAGTAAGTCTTTGTTTTGGTCACCTGTATGGCTGTAGTGGTGTTATGGCTGTCTAGTTTTCCATAGGGTCCTCGTAGAGTGACCATGTTTGTTTAGTGTCCTATGAGAGTGGCTTTCGAGTGGGGGTCACGCCCGAACTGGTTGGCAGGATAACCCCTCAAAAGTTAGATAATAAGTGATAACCTAATAATTGATTATGGGGTAGGTAGTATATAACATTAATTAAGATATTGTACCCCACACATGGTTGATTGCTCATATAGGCTCAAGATGTAGTGGGAAGGCCTGTAATGGCAAACCGACCACCTTGTCTTCACAAAGTGTTGGTAGGGTCCGCATGAGACTTGGATGGAACTGAGGGTTTGAGAGAGGTTACTAGGATAACCCAAGATGGGGGTCCGGACCTATGGAGGCCTACCTAGGGCAACCATCATAAGCTATTGGATGACACTCTCTCTTTAGGGTCACTTGAGTATTGTGATGTTAAGTTCACCTAGAGTATCATGGAGTCATATTGTACTATCGTCCTTGTCTTTCTTATGCTTGCTTGAGGGTCTTCTGCTATCTTCTAGCACAGTGGGGTGATTCCGTTTTGGGATCACATGGTCGGGTGGTACTGCCACTTCCCATCGGATGTTTCTTGTTTGAGCCTTCATGCGAGGATTAGCTTCACATGTGTTCCTATGGTTCGTGATTCATGCATCATCTCATGTTGGAGATTATTGCACTTTCGAGACCTATGTGGTCATTTATATTAGTGGATTTATGTAACCTTGTAATTGCTAAAGATGTAAACTTTTTATTTATTATTGGAAGCCATGTATTTGATGAACAATGTAATCTTAAGTTTTGGATGTTATTTATCAGTTTTCCTTATGCTTTTTGCAAATGCTTTATTGGAGAGAAAATTATATTGTAAATCTTCAATCTTTAGATGATGATATCTATTATACATATATGAGTTATTATGTTCACTGAGTAAATGATGGTTAATTGGATTAATCTTAATTATGTAATTCAACCTTTTGTTTAACTCTTCGTTGGTAACACTTTAGGAATTTTTGTGTTAGTCTTCTGCTTGTGTTATTATTGTGCAATGTAGTAATTAAAGCACTTAATGTGATTTATACTTTAAAAGAAAAAATTATTTTACCCTTAGTTGCTTTGTTGTGTGGTTTTTCCTTTGGGGTTCCTGGCGGGGCATTACATCCCATGCAGTAATGGTGCGAGGCGCCAAATGATAGAACTATTCAATCACAACACCTTGCAAAGTATCAACAAAGAGAAAAATAGCTACATCTTCATACTCAACACCAATAAAGGAATGAGGTGGAGTCAAATTGAGAGGACCAAATTTTTTTCCCCAAGGTCCCTGAATCATCATCGTTGGTACTTGCAAAGGTTGATAAGGAGGTATCACAAACCTTTTAACCTATGGTATTTCCAAAGATCTCGAAGCACTGGAAGCTTCTCTTGGAATAGGCAATATTTCATTTGTGGGACGATAACTTATTGTACATTGCAAAGGTGATACTGATTCGGAAGGAAAATAGTCAAAATATTGTTCTTTTGTAAATGTTTAAAGACAGGGTCAACAATAGCTTGGTTTCGTCTACCACCAGTATAAATTCGACCAACCAGATTAGCAACTTTATAAACTTATGACAAGAAGAAATACTAATAACATTAAAAACAAAAAAGGAGAACCAATATAATTCAAACAAAAGCATGAGACTTTTGAATGGATATCGTATCCATAGTAGAGTCGCAAAAAAACTGTTGGTTGAAAATTTTGTAAACTATGTGAATCTACAAAATTATGGTTTCAATCTCAACAACATGCTATTTAATCTCTCCTATTCTTCTATGGGGAGCCCCCCCTTTAATTTTATACTCTATTTTACTAAAATGAAATACAATCTTTAATTTCTATTTTAAGCATGGGTGGAACATCATCCTATCTTCTTTTTCAAGATAGATGTTATCATTTTCCTCTTACTTCAGTAAAGAATTTACAATTTAGAGAAGTGATTTATTATACTTTCAATGTTAAAAATTATCTCTAAATGCAAGAATGTTTAAAATATGGATAAGGAAAGAAGCAAAGTTTCTATTAAGGGCTGAAAGTCCCTCGTTGCTTATCTGGGATAAGAAAGCGTGCTTAAGCTTAAAGTCTTAAAATTGCTGCTCTCTTGTCAACCTTTCTTCAAATAATTTATTTTGTAACCCAATGTGATAACCAATAAATCCAATGTAAAGCACAAAGTCTTTATACTGATTCTTGATTATACTTTTGATAATATTTTGCTAACAATAATGACAAGATCTCAAAGTCTTCAAATCACAAATTTCCTTTTTCAAGATTACACAATAAAGCACAAAGTCTTTAAATTATAACTTAAATGTATCTCAACTAAACTTAATTTTAAAGTACCAATATGAAGCACAAAGTCTTCAAACCAATATCAAACCCACCGGTTCCTATTCTATCAACAATTGCCAAGATATGACACAAATTTCCCAAATTAACAATTGCTTCTACACGCTAATAATATTCTCAACACACCTTCACTTAAGTAAAATAATAATTTATTATTAAAATGACATAAGAACATTCTCACCATACACCACCAATGAACCCAACACAAAGTTTGAATGCCAAAAGCTTTGTTCTTATTTCATCAAATTGTAAAATTATAAAAGGAACACAAAGTTTCACTTCTTATCTTTTCACTTCGGTAGAGTTTTGGCATATATATTAAAGACAATAGATACAAATTAAAATGAGCAACCTCTTATATATAGGAGAGAGGTGCAGTATAAAACTAGGAAAACTACAACTAATTATGACTAAGTCAAAGGTAGAGTTTGATTTGACATAGGACACATGCATAACCTAAGTGCAAAAGATAAATACAAAATTGACACTTAAGGTGTTAATCTTATTGAAAAATGCATCTACTATGAAAATTACTAAGTGTCCCCAGGTACTTTCATGAATTTTTTGAACTTTCGCAAAGAGACCTTCATTAGTTCTTGATTAGGTCCTTTTGTGTGACTTGTAATGGCCTTGACTTAGATGATAGAATCTTTGAGGTTCACATAGAATTTCTTATAGTTATTCAAAAGTGAAGATATATCATCCATATTAACTTGGATCCACTAGCTTGTCAATTGAGGAGGTTGTGAATGTTTGTTTATCAACCTCTTCACCGATTAACAAACTCAAAAAATTTAATAATAACATCTTCAAGGAGGGGCATAAATGATTTTGATCAAGGAAAGTGAAGGGAAGAGATGAAATCTTTTCAATGATGTCTTTCTCTTTATCATTACATTATTTATGTGCTTTCCTCAAATATTTGATAAGTACCTCAAGAACATTCATCTGGTTTTTCAGTTGCTCCTATTGCACAATGTACATTTCCCTTGAAGGAAACACTTCATTATCGAACAAAATATCTAACTGGAAATCCTCTAACTTCAACCAAGAGTCAAAGTCTTTCTCATGCATTTCCAATTCACTTAAGAACAAACTCAAAGTATTATCAATTTCATTTCTTACCTTCTCCAAGTTGTTTACAAGAGCTGAACATAGGCGATGAGTTCTCTGGCTCAACAATCTATCCATCCATTCACCCACTATCCTCCCCTGAGAATTTATTTGTTCAAATTATTTAACAACTTGTTCATCTATTTAAGAAGTGACTGACTCAATTACCCTAGATGATTTGGTAATATTGATCAAGACTTCTGTGAGTTGATCAACTTGTTTCTTTAAATTATCTTTCTTCATTTTCTCTTCATTGAATATTGTTACGAGGTGCTGGAAAGAAGTCTGAGCATCTTCTACCATACCTTCATGTGTTTATTTTCTTAAATCAATCCTCTTGATGATCATAGTTTACTTTAGTGGTGAATATTTCGCGTCGGTGACCTAGAAAATGGCGAATATATTGTACCAACCGGGGATGGCCATGTCACCAGGAATTTATAAATAATCATCAAATGCATGACCTAATCGGTCATTGTTTTATGTAGTTAATTATGTCTATGTGATGATTTCTCCAATAGAATCCACGTTTTCCACACAGTAAATTCAACTTTTTCGTCTACACTCTCCGAGGTTGCCTTAATAGACGATCAAAATTTGCCAATAGCTATATAAAGATTTATTTGCTAGGAGGACCCAATTTGCTTGACATTTTGCTAATGCGTGTCTCCATTCACCCCAATTTTAACCAACTCTATTATATTTGCCAATTAATTTAATGACCTATAATTGCCTCAAAAATTACATAAGACGTGTTATAGTTAAGAAAAATTCACCAAATATTTGTATACCATATAAAATTCCTGCGATTGGTATAGATACATTCAAATATCATATCTATCTCTAGACAATTTGGTCAGTTCTGGGCTCTCAATTCAGATCAATAGCAAAGTTTTAGACCATGAACAACCATTGTTGCTGACTGCATTGACGATTGCTAGTGACCTAAAGGTGAGTGATCATATTTTTAAAGTGTTATAATATTATTCTGAATTCTTCTCTATCTATTTACACTATTGAGTTCATTCTTATTGAGTGGGGAGCCGTTAGTGGTCACCCGAGAGACCTCATACATCTAGATTGTAGGCCGTAGGGCCAATGAATCATATAGTCTACTCTATTATTACCAACTATATTAATTCCTTTTTCCTTTAAATTTTTACAAATCTTTCATATCACTCAGTAAATCTTTCTCATAAATGCATGAGTGTGCGAAATTGGAAACACCTATAAAACACTACCAATTAATAGATTGGAAGTTGTGCATACTGGGTGGATCGCAGTTAGAGAATGTCAGTGACAAGACATTACTAAATGTTGATACTCGATTAGGATAAGATTTGATACGTGTCTACTGTCTCCAATTCCATTCCGAGGACTTTTTGGAGAACTACGTTCTCTTCAGAAATTTGGGCCAAAATAAAACTTTAGCCATTGATCTACGATCATCGAACGATTTTAAATCATTGATAGATTTTAGGTACGTGTGACATGTCGATGAGATCACATTTATCAATACATCATGCAGAGTCTGGACTCAACATGATGTTGCATTAATTAGATAACAAAAATGGCTATTAATAGATAATAAAAATGGCAATGAATTTATGAAATCGCCAATAATATATTTATTTTTCTATAAATAAAGAAATATTAGCCAATAAAATTAAATAATTTTCAAATGGTAGATAAATATCACCAATACACTTAAATAGTTTTTCCTTCGGAGTTTAAATTTTCGCCCATACACTTATATATTTTCTCCTTTAAATGAAAAAACATTCGCCTCCTACATTATATATTTTCTCCTTTAAATGAAAAAACATTTGCCTCCTACATTATATATTTTCTCCATACAATAATGAATTATTCACTAGGATTTTATTGAATTTTCATACCCTAAAAAAAATCGCCCGTACAAATTAATTTTTTTTCCAAATTTGAAAACTTTTTCTCCATCAATATGAAAATTTCCCCTTAAAAAAATGACTGATTCGCTAAGATTTTACACTTTTGCCAAGGGGGTGGTTTCTTAAAGTTATCCCTGCTAATGATATAATCAATAGGCTACACTTTATCAAGATCTATATTTGGAGGAGGAATATCCATCTCCAAATATTTGTTCTTTGATTCAACTACCTTCAACCTTGATAAATTTTTAGCCTTCTTCTTACCCTTGGGCTTAACAAGAACCAATTAATTTAAAATCAAAATCATCCAAAGATACAACTTTCATCCTCCTCTTGGGAGTGGTAGACACTTTCCAAGGTGGCAATGATGAATCTTCATGTACTCTAGCAATCAAAACTTGTGTAGCCAATTCATGTGTGTGAGCACTAGTAGTAACAATGGGTGAAGACAAACTAACAATGGTATGTGTGTTTGAAACAATGGAAACCTGTGGAGGAACTTGAGTTTCTGACATAAAATTCTCAAAATCTTCCAACATGGAAGAAGTGACAGACATATAGATTAGGAAGGAACACAACATCAAGGTTGTCATGAGGTGTATCTAGGGATGATTCACTTGTGGAGGCGAAAGGAATGACAAGTACATTTGGAGTTTGGGATGAAAATTACATAGTAGAACCCAAAGGAACATCATCAGTAACAAAGATTGAGGTAGTACCCGTGATATCACATGATATAGGAAGAATTCCTTCATGCGTTTCTTGAGAATGGGAAGTACTTGGAATTTCAAGTGTTTCCTCTTCATGAAATTCTCCTTCTTCATGTTCTTGTTCATTCTCTAGTTCATCTTCATTCTCCTCCTATTTTTGATCTTCATTTCTTCTTGTTCTTCTTCAAAAATCTCTTCTTAAGCTTGAATTTCTTGAGTCGAAGACTCACCTTGGTTTTTACCTTTACCAATAGTGAACTTGAATTTTGGACCTTTGGGAGTTATAGGTGTAATACCCTAAAAATGGTCATCTAAACCATGGGACCCTAATCTCGACAACATCACCAAGGTCCCAACCAAAGGCAATTAAATCAATCTTGAGCACATTAATTAATTCTTTAATCATCAAATGTCACATGGTAAATCAAATACTCAATATTAATTAAATATTTATTTAATTAATTAAATCATTCCAAGAAAATCATTTTGATCAATTATTGTATTTAATTTATTAAATATCCTAGCATATTTAATTAATTAAAAAATTTGCCATTTAATCATGCAAAAAAGGAATTAATTTACTACAAAAGAGGAATTAATCACAAAGCAAGAGTTAAATTGAAAATAAAATAAAAGAATTGAATTGAAAGAGAAATCAAACTTGAGATATTATTTCTTTTTCTAAATTGGGATTAACTTGAAATCAGAAAAGCAATTAATTGAATTTAAATATTCTCTAAAATTGGAACTCAAAGCTTTTTAGAAAAAGAAGTTCAGTTGCATTTAAAAGACTCTTTTCTTGAATAAATCAAAGAATTATCTATTTTTATCACAAATGCATGGAATTAATTAAATCTTATTTCTAATGCAAACTTGAACTTCTTATCTGAATGCATTTCAATTAAATTATAATTGGAATCTATCTCAAGGTTAACTGAATTTGATTTCTCAATTATTTTAATTAATCCTAAATTATGCTTTTTCTTGATCTCTCTTGTAATTCTCTATAAATTCAGCCTTCAACTCTCATTCAAAACACCTTGGAGATTTGGTATTACACACTTTTCGCTCTGGAGTCATTGAATATATCGTGCTTGCTTTTTGAGATTATTGCATCTTAGTTTAATTTCTTTTATACTCGCATCTTTTAGAAGGCAATGGGTCGATTTGTTATGGTTTTCATATTCATGTTTATATCTGTCTAACCATACATGTAATGACTTAATTGAAGTATTGTGTCTTGCAGCTATCAGACTTATTCCACTATTTCACACACACATCTCTGCCGCCCACCGTGGGGCAGAAGAATATTTTTTTTTCGGCCTCCAAGACTAACTGTTTATTTTTATTTTATTTTTCAGATTTTTGACATTTGAGATTTTTTCCGTATCGTTTTTGCATATTATCGTACGACATTTCCCACTGTGCCGGATGACAAAGTTAAATTATCATACGATCCTATACGAATTATCGTATGAGTTGGTGAGAATTGTCGTACGATTCTATATTTTTTTTGGTTAAAAAACAAGTTTCATTCTTCAAGTTTTCTATTCAATTTTGATTACACTAATGCTGACCCTGGCTGGTTATCTATTTTTCTGAAGAATTTTTGCAGCCTAATCCATTTTTGCAGAATGCTTGTCGCACAAAGACAATATGACTACTAATTCATTGTCTTTGTAGGTTGCCTGAGGAGATTCAAGTAAACATTGTGTATTCATTAAATTATTTTTTTAGGCACCTAACTTAGTATCTGGTTAAAGATCAAATCTGTATTTTGTGTTTTAAGAAAATTTTGAGTGGTAGGAGAGTATGCTCTTGTCTTTATAGACAATCAGAAATCCAGACCCTTGAGGCATTTTCTTTAAGTTTGAGATTTGTATATCTTTAGTGGGCCTGCCCTCTCGAGGAGCTAATAACTCTATAGCCATTACATCTAGTGAGAGGGGAACACCCCAAGTGGGAATGACTAAACACCAAGTACTCCAACCCACTATAAATAGACGTGATTTGATGAAAATCAAGTCAATGACAGTTCTCAGGAATAGCTCTCCTCTGTACCCTTGGGTATATTAAACCTTGTTTTCAAGGCTGGGAGACCTCTTAATTGAGTTTATACCTCGACGCACTGAATGAATCCCTTACTAGTTCCAATTAAAATTAGAAGCCACCCGGTTCACCTCTGAAAGGGGGGATAATCTTTGTGCAAGAGAGATAATAACTCTCCCAAGATAATTGTCATTTCATGCCCCCATTAGTGTTTGGAGTCGGCTAATACAACATTGAGAATCCATTGCATGAGACTCAGTGACCGTATTCTGATTAGCTATTGGATGTGTACCTGAGTCTACAAGCAAATGTTTTCTTCTCTGACCAAATTCCATAGGCTTTGCATGTTGTGATTGGAGTTATTATTCATATTACGTGTTTTCTGTGTTTTCATCCCTCAAACTCAAACTAGAATACCAAAACTGGAGAAAACAAAAAATAACTCGGTGATCAAAAACTCTGTCTGTGCCAAAACTAGTCTATCCTAAGTCAAAACTCTATCCAAAACTAGTCTATCCTAAGTCGAAACTCTATTCAAAACTAGTCTATCCTAAGTCAAAACTCTGTCCAAAACTAGGCTAGCTGTCAAAACTCAGTCCATCTCAAATATGGTCATACTCAGTCATTGAAAATAGAATTTTGCCTCTGTCCAGAAAATAGTCGTATGAGTCTTCTTATTTATCGTCCTGGTTCATATTATGTTTCGTACGATATTCCATCTATCCTAACAGTCTATCATTTGAGCCTTCATTCTATGTCATACGAGTCCTAATTGTCTGTCGTCCGGTTTTGATAATTGTTGTTTTACCTTACATCCTATTTCGTATGGTAAAATTTTGCACTGAATAGTCTATCGTTCCAGACATACCCATCTATCATACAATACTAGGCAACAACTTGTACGAAACACTATTGTCATTATCCTAAAGCTAGCATACTACGTCTAGTCCTGCAAAACCTGTCATACGAATCTCTAATTTTTATTAGTCCAAAATTGTCAAACTTGCCTAAAATAGTCTACAACGAGCACTAAACTAGTTATCATCATCCAAAGCATAAAACAGGTCAAGATAGTGTGCCTCTGCCATTTGTGTTGCATGATTTGTCGATAATCTTTCAACTATTTCAACCAACTACTTATCAAACTTAAGTCACTTAGATAACATCTTATACAAGATAGATTGTTCCTAAAACCAGATTGAGTCTTAGTCACTTCTCTCGAATCAACTTAGATAAACATCTTATACAGGATAGATCTTTCCTGAAACCAGACTAAATCTTAGTTGCTTCTCTCAAACAATATGTTAAACGAACAACTAGCTCTGAATTTGATCTTGACTTCTACATCACAAACAACTTTAGGTCACACCAATCAATAAAAATGCCTATTCAAACCAAGAGTTATCGTAAGAAAGATGCCAAAGGCAAAGGGCAACCTGTTTCATATAAAGATAATCCATTTTATGAAGAGGATCCTCTGACTAATAAACCTTCATCATCAGAGCTACCAGTTTATGATGAACCTTTATCTCCCACTATACCTAGAAGAAAACAAAATAACGAAGACAACCTCGGTATTCATGATACTGATAATGATTCATCATCAAGTGAATCTGAAGCCTCTGAACCACTAGAAAAAGATATTCATAGATGTCAAAAGGATAAATATTTTCAAAAAATGATGAAGGTTATCATGGCTAGAGAAAAAGATGATTATTTGCTAGAGCTAGAAAAACAAGGTGCCAAACTTCCTACTGGATATGACGTTCAGACTCTCATCACTAAAAAGGAAGAATCACCTATAATAATGGTACATAGACAATTACAAGCCTTGCAGACTGAGATCATAGAACTGAAAAACAAGGATAAGTCCCCAAAACAATATTCTTTGGAGACAATATGCCCATTTCTGTTTGACAAAAACTTATACATGCCTCCATTTCCTTCATGAGTTGAGATCCCAAAATTTCACAAATATGATGGTAACTCAGATCCCCAAGAGCATATTAGAGAATTTTGTGCCCTATGTGTGGAGTTCATGCATGACCAAACGTATCTCATGCGCCTTTTTCTGTGGAGCTTGGGAGGACAAGCTATGGAATGGTTCTCAAGTCTACCTAAGGGAATAAAAACTTTTGAAGAACTAATCCAACTATTTTTACAACAATACTCCTATAACATTCAACATCCTGCTACTATGATCAACGTTTGCAATACCAAATAGAAATTAGGGGAGCCTTTTCTCACTTTCCTCCAACATTGGAGAAAGATGTTTTGTAGGTATTCACGACCTATTCCAGATTCTGAGAAAATGGATATATTTGTCATCAATTTGATCCCTGAATTGGAATATAATATCCAAATGCAAGTGCACCCATCATTTAACAAAATGTTAGATAATGCTATCCAAATGGAAGATGTGCTTATAAAGAAAGGAGATATCTCACGTTGGAAAGAAACACAACCAGGATCTAGCTCTAAAGAGAAGAACAAGTATTGGAAGTATGACAAAGACAACAACAAGAACATTGTTAATGACGGATTAGTAGACACAGTTACAACCAACTCAAAGCCCATGATATTCAACTTGTCTAGTGGCACACAAGCACTCAAAGAAGCTGAAACTGGAACAAAAAATCCTTCGAAGAAAGAAAAAGAGTGGTTCAAAGAGAAACCTTGGCTTTGAAAACCTAGACGTGAATTCACTCCTCTAGAAGAATCATATGAATCTGTTTTCAAAACTCTATTGCCAAACAACCTAATAATGTTACCAAATAATTCTAGGCCATATGATCCGGAATTCAAACCGAAGTGGTGGAGAGAAAATGAATACTGCGACTACCATCAGAATAAAGGTCATAACACAAATAACTGCATGAAGCTCAAGCATGAGATTCAAGATCTCATAGACGCTGGTAAAATTGTTGTCAGGAATCACCCAACAAATGCTGATCATAAAGCTTTTAAGGACCCCTTACCTATTTACGAACAAGGTGATTCCTCAAAGTCAAAGGGAGGTGCCAAAGTAAATTATGCTTATACCAATAATGACAATGTCATTAACATGATTGAGTCCTTCCAACCAAAATATTGCAATGTGATTATAATCAAAGACAAACAACATGAATCATGACTTGCAAATGCTATGGTCTATTCTCAATAGAAAGTAACTCTCCAAGGAGCTAATTCTTCAACTTCGGCTCAAACATCATCAAACCTACCAACCTTGTCAAACAAACAAAAAGAATCAACATTTGATAAATTTATACAAGTAACTTCATCATAATCCTCTAGATATAGCATTGTTGACCAACTGAAGAGGAAAAATGCTCAAATCTCAATCTTTGAATTGCCTAAAATCTCTTCTGCTCACAAAGAGATCTTGGACAAAGCATTGCTCACCACGAATGTTCCTAAAGATTTAGATATTGGACGGTTTTAGTCTATGGTGGGTCATCTAACTTCACCTCACTATCTGACCTTCTTTGAAGAGGATGACAACTTGCTAAATCATCCACATAACCAGCCATTGTATATTGAAGCCATGATCCATAAACACAAAGTCAAACATGTTTTGATAGATGGAGGCGCAGGGTTGAATATCTGTACTTACAGTCTACTTACACAACTAGGATTTTCTGAAAATGTCATTGTTCCGACCAAGAAAATAACAATTAAAGCCTATGATGAAGAAGAAAGGACCTCTAAAGGTTTGGTATCATTACCAATCAGGGTGGGACCTATAGAGAGAGATGTCATTTTACAGGTACTTGATCTTCCTTTGTCATAAAATATCTTACTGGGTAGGCTATGGATTCATGAGATGATGGCACTTCCATCTACATACCATCAATGCTTGAAATTTCCTTAAAACGGAGTTGAAGTCAGTATTCCTGCTGATACAAAGCTCCCTTGTAATGCATTGACAAAAGGTGTTGATACCATTGTACCTCATAATAGGGAAGCCTCTACAAATGAAAGTCCAGAAGCTTTGATGAAAGACTTAGAAAAGAAATTGAAGATTACAAATACTGGCATGGATGGTTACAAGATAGAACCAGTACTTTCATTAGTCTCTCTTCCTCCATCACCAAAATAGTCGTGCAAACCATCAGAGGCTATGAGAACACAAACTTCAACTCCGAATATAATATATGATGGTCTTTTTGTATAGTTTTCTACTTCCCTTATAGATGAAATAGAAGAGGATGCTATTCTTAAGTGGCTTTTCAAGGAAGATAGTCAAAACGAGGAAGTACGACATTGTGAGATTTCCCCAACCCAATATGGTCCCAGCTAAAAAATGATCCAACGCATGGGATATTCAGGTATTGGTCCCCTAGGAAAACATTAAGAGGGTATTACTGAAAAAATTTAGCTGCAAAAAAAATCTACAAATGATAAGGCTGGACTGGGATACAATCCAAAAAAGACATTAGACCAAAAACATGCTTCTAAGTCTAAGTGGAAGAAAATGATATCACCTTCAACATCACAGGAAGTCAACACTCAACAAAATAAGGCAGAGTGTGGAAAAGAACAAGAGGAACTACCAATCAAGAGAGAAGAAACAATCAGTACTCAATTTCTGATGGTGTCAGCTACAACAATGCAAGGAGTTGAAGTTCTAGAAGATATGAGAGTTGAAGTAGAAAGAATCAGAGAATTGTTTGCACCCCTGAAAATTCTAGTCGCATACACTGGTAGGCAACAAGTAGATGATTCATAAACTAACTCAAACAAGTATGAATGGGGTCCAGACCACCTCTCCGATACATCCATTACAAAAACTCTAGAACAGTCTGGTGATATCACATATGACGCTCAAGAACTGATGCACTTAAAGCTAGAAAAGGAGATACAGGAAATCAGACTAAAAAGACAAGAAGATTATGAACAAGGGCTGAAAGAAGGAAGAATACCAAAAAAATTTTCATCTGTTATATACTCCTCTAAAAAGACAGAACAAATTAGGTATGGGACTACACAAGAGGAATTGGAAGCTACAAAAGCAGAACTAGTCATTACCAGAGGAAGCTGAATGGAGTAGATGACATGGAGTCACAAAACCATCAAGATCATGTCAACGGGTGTGTCTGATACAAATGATAAATGAGCCAAATATTTAAGGAACTTGTAACATTAAAGATGTTGGTGTTCATACCATACATTCACTCAACCACTTGAAGAAGACTCAGAAACTTCATTTGATGACTCTGATGACTCTGACAACGGTCCTATTTATGACAATATCTACTCAACATCAAACTCTAAATCCTCTGATGTAAATGGTGAGAATCTGTCTACTGATCTTGTTACTGTCAAACCATGATATGAAGTCTAGTCTGGCGTAGAGAACGGTGCTACAAGTAGGTCTATTGGATTAGGTCAACTAAATATTGATGTGCACTTTAATAATCATGTTCTGACTCTTCCTGGTCTGGAGACTTTTATGCAAGGTAGTCTTCTAGAACTTGACTTTTTGATTTGCAGTTTTGATGACAATATCGTGAACTCCCTCGAACCTCTCCACACTCTATCCTTGGTACATCCTAAATTAATTGAATGTAGTCTACAAGACCAACCCATGAATGTACCTACTTTTGCCAATGACTATATGCTAGCCTATTACCTAAACGCAGTTGAACCCATGTACTCTTCCACTAGTGAACATAGTGAAAACATGACTGAAACAGATATCAAGTATCTTAGTCGCAAAAATCAGAAAAATAAACATAAAAGATCTGATGGCAAAAACCACATTGTGGTGGTGTCAGAATCTAAAAAAGAGAAAATAAAAGATGTACCTAATGGTGAAAACCTCTCTAAGGCGCCTGAAGGTGAGATACTTGATATACTACCAAGTCATTTCCAGGAGAGGTCTTCTATATTGATCGAGCCAACTCAGCTAGTGAACATTGGGAGTCAAGAGACACCACACATCATTCATGTAGCTTTATCACTATCAGCAGAAGAATTGAAAGATTTCACTCATCTCTTTTCATAAAAGAGGATCAATTTTGCATGGACGTACTCTGATATGCCAGGCCCGGATCTTGATCTTATCATGCACCATCTTTCTATCGCACCAAGAGTTAAGCCAGTTAAGAAAAAAATCCGTAAGATTCACCCTCATGTGGCATTGCTAGTCAAGGCTGAGCTAGAAAAATTGCTAAAAGATGGATTTATTAGAGCTATAGACTATGCAGAATGGAGTTCAAACATAGTATCTATGTCAAAGGCAGACAAATATATTAGGGTTTATACAAACTTTAGAGATCTCAACAAAGCTTGTCCGAAAGATGACTTTCCATTACCAAACATTGATATGATAGTCGATATGATTGCTAGGTATGAGATGTACTCACTAATGGACAGATTCTCTGGCTATAATCAGATCAAAATAGCTCTTGGGGATCAAGAAAAGAAAACTTTCACCTGTGCATGGGGAACCTTTTGTTGGAATGCCATGCCATTTGGGCTAAAGAACGTAGGAGCAAATTACCAAAGAGCAGTAAGTACTATCTTTCATGACATGATGCATAAGAATATGGAAGATTATGTTGATGATACTTTAGTAAAGACTATGAAGATATCCACGTATATTCAAGAGCTAGGCCCTATACTAGATAAAATGGAAAAATTCAAACTCTGGCTAAATCCAGAAAAGTATGCATTTGGAGTGACATCTGGTAAACTACTTGGGTACATCATTTCAAAGAAGGGAATCAAGGTTGATCCTGAGAAGGTCCAAGATATAATGGAAATGCCACCTCCGAAGAACACCAATCAAATGAGAAGTTTACAGGGATGTCTCCAATCAATCAGATGTTTTATTTCTTAGCTGGTAGACAAAGCTCAACCTTTCATGAAAGTATTGAGGAAAGGAGTAATATACAACTAGGATCAAGAATGTGAATAGAACCTTCAACAGATCAAAGAGTACCTGTCTAATCCACCAATATTGATGCCGACAATTTAGGGTAAACCATTGATCCTATACATATCGGCTATTGATTCATCATTGGGGGCACTTCTAGCACAACAGGATGAAAATAAAAGAGAGAGATATATATATTACATTAGCTGAACATTGGTTTCTTATGAAATGAACTACACTATAATAGAAAAAGAAAGCTTTGCATTAGTCTTTGCATCACAAAAATTGAGACATTATATGTTGGCACATTCCATTAAGCTAGTAGCTAAGATTGATCCGCTCAAGCATCCTCTCAAAAAAGCAACACTCACCAGAAGATTGGCTAAATGGGTCATGGTTCTTATAGAGTTTGATATCGAATATGTGGAACACAAAGCTATCAAAGGATAGGTGATTGTAGATCAACTTGCTGAGGCTCCACTTGAAGACACTCAACTGCTGCATATATAATTTCCATATGAATCAATAATGCACCTTACTCAACAATCCTAGAAGATATTTTTTGATGGATCTTTCATTCAAAATGGTTCAGGTGCTGGAATATTATTTATTACTCCTCAAAAGTATTCAATCCCGAAGGCTTATAAGATTATTTTCCCTTGTAAAAGCAACATTGCAGAGTATGAAGCTTTGGTAAACAGGATCAAGTTGGCTATTGAATGGAAGGTTGTTGAATTACACATCTATGGAGATTCTCAGCTAATCATTAATCAAATAAATGATACATATTAGACTCAAGATGAGAAACTGATGCCTTATAAGAGAATGGTTGATGATTTCAAGAAGTATTTTACTTTTGTATCATTCCAGCAGATTCCGAGATCAACAAACAGAGTAGCATATGCTATGGCCACCTTGGCATCCATACTAGAGTTACAAGAGTCTAATTTTTGCTTTGAATTCCTGGTGGAAGAGTTACATTACCTGGCCTATGATTCTCCTGAGTCCCAAATAGTTTGTTCTATTATTGGACATGACTCATCCCGCTATAGCCTTATTTACTCTTATCTGCGTGACCAAATTATCCTAGAAAATCTTACTCGTAATGAGAAAAGGAACCTAACCCAAAATGCTTCATAGCACGTCATCATTGCTAAAAATTTATTTAGGTGAGGTTGGATGGTACATTTCTTAGGTGCCTAGAAACTGAAGAGTCTAAACGTGCATTATCGAAAGTCCATGAAGTTATTTGTGGATCTCATTCGAATGGTCTTACTTTAGCTCAAAAACTACTAAGGGCTGGCTACTAGTGGTGAAACATGGAGAAGGATTCTATAAAGTTTTCTAAAACTTATGAGAAGTGTCAGCTACATGGAAATCTCATACATGCTCCAGCAAGGGATTTCATACCCTTCATTACACATTGGCCTTTTCAGCAATGGGCCTTTGATCTCATTGGTCAGATATATCCTGCATCATCCAACAAACACAAGTTTATTATAACTGCCACTGAGTACTTCACTAAGTGGGTAGAAGCGGTTCCTCTCATCAAAGCAACTGGTAAACAAGTATCTCTATTTATCCTAAACCATATCATCTTTAGGTATGGGATACCTTCGTCCATCGTGACTGACAATGAAGGACAATTCAAGAATAAAGATCTAGATGAGCTCTGTGAGAAATTCAAAATTAAACAACACTAATCATCCGTATATTACCCTCAAGGTAATGGACAAGCTAAGGCATCTAAAAAAAACCTACTAACTATTTTACACAGAACGGTGAACAAATCTGGAAGGGATTGGCATCTACAGCTCAATCCTATATTATGGGCTTATAGAACAAGTATCAGAACACCTACGGGGGCTACACATTTTTCTTTGGTGTATGGGTCCGAAGTAGTATTACCTATTGAAGTGGAAATACCATCTCTAAGAGTTTCTTTGCAAGGTCTTGTTATTGATGAAGACTACAAAATAACTAGATTGCAAGTGCTCGAATTGCTGGATGAATGTCGACAAGTGGCGTTTGATCATCTAAGAGTATCAAAAGAGAATGTCTAGAGGATATAACAAGAAGGTTCAACAATGATAATTTTAGGTTGGTGACCTAGTTCTGAAAGAAAACCCTAAAAATCAACAGTTTCGAGACAACAAAGGGAAGTTTGAACCCAACTGGCTAGGTCCCTACATCGTTACTACAGTCTTTGGCTTTGGATCCTATCATCTCTCAACATCGAAAGGAGAACAACTCTGTGAACCGATTAACACCATCCATTTGAAGAAATTCTTTACTTAGCATTCTCTGTTCCAGCAACTTGTGCAGCTGAAAAAAGTCCTAAAAAAATCTAAAAATTGTAAAATGTCCTGAAAAAAAAGAAGAGAAAATGCCTTGGTGAAAACTTGGTAAACAGGCACTTTGGTAAAAAAATCAATCAATCTTTGCCAAGCAGGTGAAAACCTGGCAAATAGGTGCCTCTTGTACTCAAGCGCTCCATCTATCAATGCATCGTTGGCATTTCCCACTTTCATGCATAATTGCTTTCACTTAATATATATATTTCAATCACTTTTGTGACATCTTGGTTCTTTTGGAACCCTCATGGCTTGAAACTGATTAATGTCCTAGTCTTAGGTTAATCGACAACGCACATTACATGTCCTAAGAAGTATCAACCAAGTCAACTTTACATCAGTGAAACTTGGTCGTCCACTCCGAGTCAGTCACCTGTCTCCTGACTACTGAAGAGTTTTGTCACTGAGTACACAAGCAAAACAACATTACTGAAAACAAACACTAAACAGTTTGAGATATGCATGAAATTTTCTTTGTGTGCTGATAAGTTGAGACTTTGTCATGTTTTTATCATCAAAACTCTTAGTTTTTTGACATCTTTTGGTTTGCATAGTAGTAGTGATGTATTGTAAATTGACTATACGTATTCCATGTGTTAAACCTAAACTTATGAAATCATGTTTGAACTTTGCCGGTCTATTCCTACAACCATGCCATTTATTCCTGCAGCCATGTGATTTGTTCATGTTGCTATGCAGATTATTTAGGGTAATATCATCTGTAAATTAATAGACGTGTTAATTAAATAAAATGCATATGTATGTCCTTGTATGTTGTTTTTGTTGTAGTGCAGGTAATAAATGATGCCACAGTGGATATTCTCCTTTTGCACCTGAAGAAGGAAAGATCACGTAAGAGATAACTGAAGATCAAACTGAAGAGGAGTTGAGCGAGCACAAGGTACGACATAGGTGGAGCAGCCAAGCAACACTAATGAAGTCTAACTTTAGTGGGAATTGAATTTGCAAAACACCGCCATGACATGCAAAGACTGTGGTTTGGTTTAGATCCACATTTCTTGCAACCAAGCTCTAGTTATCTTCTTTATCAGTCAATCATTCACCTCTTCTTCTGGGCATGATTTGTGTTGTCTATTGTAGTTGATCTTCTTCTTATTAATAAGCTCTTCCTTTTTCCTGGAGGTTAGACAAAAGAGAAAGGAATAGAGCAGAGGATTTTTAATAAGCATTTTTAAGTTTCTTTTCAAAAACATGTAATCACTTTCCAAAAGCAATGAATAAAAATCATGTTGTTTTGATCCGTTAAAGGTAGTTTTCTGGAAGCTTGATATCACTCATCCAAGGGGGCCCACTTGGTGAGTGATCCTATGTCTGCTCATTGAAATTAGTTTTTCTTTAGTTGTAGTAGAAGTTCTTGCTTTGACTACTCCTATAGCCATTGGAAACAGATCCACTGACTGTTCCTGCAGCCAAGCAAGAACAAAGTAATTTCTGTTATCTATATTAAATCTTTCCAGCATTGTTTTTATAATTTTTTCCTGTAGCCTTTCATAATTTCCATTCTTGCCTTTCCTTTTTGCATAATGTTAGTTGTTGTAGTAATGCAGAATAGAAATTGAAGGAACTTAGTGCATATATAGTGCAGACCCATTTCAAGTACTACGTCCCTGGGTTGATAACTAAATGAGCACTAGCCATGAAAATAGTAACTTTACTAGATGAATGTCCAAACTTTAGGTTGAGACTTCAATTAGAGTTATTATTATTATTGTTGGAGTAGACATGTGCTATCTTTTATATTGGTTTTCGATTATTATCCCTCTAAGTAACTCAAGGAAGTCTATCTTGACTAAGAGGAGCAAGGATTGGGGGCATAATATTTTCTTTGCTTTCTGCTTGTAGAATGATTCCGATGATCTGGAAACATCTAATAAGTTGGGTGTCTATGATAAGAGCCTTCACATCAAGGTGAAATCACCACACATACCTTGACTCCGCTTATTTGTATGCTACAGGGAGGTTCACATAATTTCTTTGTATGATTTGAGGGAATTTCTTTATCATGCAATCCGGTCCCGGCGAAATCTATCCAAGGATATGAATGAAAAAAGGGTCACTGCGGAGAAGATAATTAATATTGCACATGAAAAGAAAGGAACTCTAATCTGCCTGCTATGTTTGTTAATGCTCAGTGATGAAACTTAAGCATTTCAAATCCAGTGACTAGGTTTAGGTTGTATTTCATTTTGCATCTCATTTTGCATTTCATTTTGTATTTTGTGAATTTACAGTGATTTTGGTATGGTAATGATCTCTTTATCTCCTAAATGAGAGTTTGATGTTTCATCATTTCTAAGATAAGTGGTCTATTCTTCATCACGTCTCCAATTGAGTACTTGTGTATTGAGATGTTTAGCTGCATACATAAGTATTTTATGTAGATTCATACATTCATTATCACTCATTTACATTTATCTTATAGCATTGAATTTTTTTTTTTGCACTACTCATTGCTCATTTTTATTCATTTTATTTGCATATGAAAAGAAACAACAAAAACAAACATCCATATTCATTTGCATTACATACATCCATACTGAACAGATATGCATACATATAGAATAAAGCATATAGAAAGCATCTCATAAATCGATCGACACAAGTACAATGAAGTCAAATCAAGATCTCATATATATATAATCATCAAGTCTTAGGGTACAAAATAATGTCAATTGACATATACAATCTCTTGTCGAAGCAAGAATTGTAAAGGCTACAAAAAATGGGTGTGTACAAAAAAATCTAAGAGCTACATAGAAAAATGTAGCTCTCTACCTCCCCCTTATCACCAGGTGGTGGAAGAGGTGGAGCCTGCTGACCCGAATCCTTCCTAGGTGCCCGAGCTCCCTCCGATTGAGCCATATAATATGAATACGGTACAACCTACTACACTACTGGAACTGCTACATTGTAAGATGCAACATAATAGGCTGCCTGACTCATCTGATGAAGAGCCTCCCGCTGCAAAGTGTCTCGCTCTGCCCTCATCTCTGCAACCTGACGATCGTGCTCTTCTCTGAGCTCCACTAGTTGAGGATTGCACTTTGCTCTGAGCTCAACTAACTGATGATCATGCTCTACTTTGAGCTTAGCTAAATGATGATCTCTCTCTGCTCTATGCTCTACTAGCTGTCGGTCTAACCTTGCTAGCTGAGTCTATGCCATTATCAGTTGTGACTCTAAACCCACTAGGTGTGCTCTCATTGACCGCATTGTGTCGGTCCCCTGATCCCTCACAAGCTCTCTGCCTCCATCTCCACCTCCATCGCCTCCTCCATCGCCTCCTCCATCTCCGTCTCTAGCTCCTCCCTGCTCCTCTCTCCTCTATCTGACCTGTCTCAAAGCTACTCTCTCCTCCTCTCCACCACCCTCTGGCACCCTTGCTCTGCTAAGTCTCACCCCAATATTCCTTAGGGATCTACCCTCTCCTCTCTGCTGCTGCCTACCACCAGTTGGTACCCTACTCCTTCTAGCACAAGGATCACCACATTTTCACCTCAGAGCCTCGGTTCTCGGTACTTGCCTCTGTCCCTATCCTTATGCCTGCGCAGGGGCATCATCCTCAACCTCCTCTATATGAGGTGCTTGCTCTGTTGGATCAGTAAATCTCACGAAAGGGTGCTGCTAAAACCAATCCCTGTACTGGGGCAATCCCCCCGCATTTGCAATATCATCCAGCTAATCCCATCTCACCCGCTATAACCCATTCAAATCTTGTGTGCCTAGAGCATATGATAACCTCAGTGCCCATCCCTGCCTCTCCTCATCTACATAACGCATGTATGTAGTAAAATCCTACAAGCTCCACTATGGTCTACCATACGACCTCCTCACTCGAGTAATAACAAACCACTTGACCATTGTTTGTGATCTTCCTATGAGAGGCCATGTCATAAATAGGTCTCTACGAACAACTCTCCAATTATCCCAAGGCTCCAGACCCCTTTACAGTTTCCATATCACGACTATCAAGTCATCCAGCTGCAATCTCCAATTATCTATCTTGCCCAGATGGGGCTGCATAATATATCCAGAATAGCAGTAAACAATAGGCTGTTGTGGATCTCTAGCATCATCCATGATTGGTTTACATACTGGGAGGTACTCCCAAGCCCATATCTATAAAATCAAAACTCCTACAGCCATACTCTTCCCCTCTCGGTAGACAATCTCATGCATCTCATGATACATGTGTGCCAATATACAAGAACCCCATCCTAACCTTTGGGGGTTCTCCACAAGTCTCTCCAACATCCTGCCCCATCCACATAAAAAACCTTTGCTGTCCCCTGTCCGGCATAAGAAAGCAACTGATGAAACCTGCCAAGATGCAAGCTAGTGGAAAGTTCTCACTGTACCTGGTCATCATCACGTCCCAACTGATAGAACGTGTCAAGGTGTCTGCATCGTTAAATACCTGTCTCATAGCTAGTAGCCTAGGACGCTGTGCTGCATCATAATCTACCTTACCCCCAGTAAAAGGGATACAAAGAATCCTGTATACATCCTCAGGAGTGATCGTCATCTCCCCAACTGGTAAATGAAATGTATTATGCTCTGAATGAAACCTCTCAACTAATGAAGTGAGCAGACTGTGATTCACACAGATATCAGGCAACTCAAGAAGATGAGTCAATCCACACAAATCAATATGAGCCCAGTCAACATCAGATAACTGACAAACTAATGTCATAGTCGGTGGATATACACATTTGAATAATACATGAGGCAATCGAACCTGCAAAAATCAAACAATGGTGCATCAAGAAACATTTCAAATTAGCCTATAAGAGAAGCAAAACATCATGTAAATCCAGCTACATCAATTGCAAAATCAAAATTTCAAGTTTGCACCATTAAAAAGGCTTCCTGTTTTTCAAACGAAAAAACATTACAAAGACAGTAACTCATATGAGTTAGGAATTGGCTTCGTATGACAAAACAGTTTGATACGATACATTACTAGCCCCAGAACGACAAAATGGTCTATTTTGAAGGTATTCGTATGATAGAAGGGTGTATTCAGTACAACAAAACTAGTAACTTTAAATGATAAAACAAACTTAATTAGTTTGTCATACGAGACAGGATCCTATCTCACATGACAAAACGAGAAAGCTCGACTTCAACATGCCAAAAAATTGAAAAATTCAACAAAAAAATTCAAAATTGAAATGAATAATAGGTTTAAGATCGATCACTTACCGCTAGCTCATAGTTCCGAGGTTGATTATATCATTTTTGGCACTTGAATCGATGCACTTGAGTGGGTACCACCATTTTTCTTCACAAAAGGCTTGTTGAATTTTCAAACTTAGAGGGTTAAAATGAATTGAAAATGACACTTCCACCCCTTATATAGCCAAAACCCTAATTTTTCAACTTGCTCATTTGGACATGAAAATTGTACCCTTAGCTAATTTGCCCAACCTGATTCCATTTTCGGGATCAAAATCAAAATTTGAGAGCATTCTGCTAGTCAATTTTACAACTTGGACCACTTAAGCGCTTTTCATTAAAAGCTCAATTCTTTCCTCAAATTGCGCTCCATTCCCATGAATCAACATTGAATCTCAATTCATTCTACAATCAACTTTGCGCTCAATTTATCATCAAGCCAATTTTCAAATATTCCTCTGAATTATTCGTGCTCAAATCAATATCATCGCTAAACAATTGTCTATAATCATGTACCCTCGCTATCTTTTGATTTCGCTCCCGAGGGGGAATACTCATGACCTTATGACCTCACATCTTCAAAGTTGAGAAATTTTGTAAATCTTCATCAAAAGTCGAGCAAAAATCTTTTTTCAACTAAAGAAAATCAATCAAATTCTTATTGCTAAGGGTCATCTCATCTTCATTGCTTCATATCAAGTTGAGATCTCTCAATCATCTGAAAAGAATCAATCGCTAGGGGCATATCAGTTTCATCACTTCAAATCAAGCTGATATTTGTCTTCATCTGAATCAATCTCTTAATGTTAACCAGTTTCATCACTTTACATCAAGGTGATTATTCATTTAAACTCAATCAAGGGTTTAAAGAGTATCTTTGATCACACACTCAATCTAAACAGGTGTTCAGTTTCATCGCATCAAATCAAGCTGGATAGTTTATCTTCGCTCATTGTGTCTTGATCCATCAAGTTCAAGATCAATTTTATCTTCGCTCACTGTGTCTAGATCAATCAAGTTCTAGATCAGTAAGATCTGCTTCTTGATCAATCAAGTTCAAGTTCGGTATCTTTGCTCTCTATCATTCCTAGTTCAATCAAGTTCAGGATTGGTTTCGCTTTAATCAAACTTTGTTCAGCTTCATCGCTTCTAATCAAGCTAAACACCTCGCTTTTCATCCGGTTCGTGATCAATCAAGTTCAGAACTGGTATCTCCTAGACATCAACTATTCTTTGAACCAACGCGCTGCTCGCACATTAATTCAAAGAGGGGAAAATGTAATACCCTAAAAATGGTCATCTAAACCCTGGTCCCCTAATCTTGACAACATCACCAAGGTCCTAACCAAAGGCAATTAAATCAATCTTGAGCACATTAATTAATTCTTTAATAATCAAATGTCACATGGCAAATCAAATACTCAATATTAATTAAATATTTATTTAATTAATTAAATCATTCCAAGAAAATCATTTTGATCAATTATCCTATTTAATTTATTAAATATCCTAGCATATTTAATTAATTAATAAATTTGCCATTTAATCATGCAAAAAAGGAATTAATTTACTACAAAAGAGGAATTAATCACAAAGCAAGAGTTAAATTGAACATAAAATAAAAGAATTGAATTGAAAGAGAAATCAAACTTGAGATATTATTTCTTTTTCTAATTGGGATTAACTTGAAATTAGAACAACAATTAATTGAATTTATTTATTCTCTAAAATTGGAACTCAAAGCTTTTGAGAAAAAGAAGTTCAGTTGCATTTAAAAGACTCTTTTCTTGAATAAATCAAAGAATTATCTATTTTTATCACAAATCCATGGAATTAATTAAATCTTATTTCTAATGCAAACTTGATCTTCTTATCTGAATGCATTTCAATAAAACTTTAATTGGAATCTATCTCAAGGTTAACTGAATTTGATTTCTCAATTATTTCAATTAACCCTAAATTGTGCTTTTTCTTGATCTCTCTTGTAATTCTCTATAAATTCAGCCTTCAACTCTCATTCAAAACACCCTGGAGATTTGTTATTACACACTTTTCGCTCTGGAGTCATTGAATATATTGTGCTTTCTTTTTGAGATTATTGCATCTTAGTTTAATTTCTTTTTCTATATTTAGTTTATCCATTTTTCTTGAATCTATAATGCTTGAATCCATATTGCTTGAATCTTTCATCCATCTTGCATCCATTTAGCTTTTTCTCATGCTCATATAGATTAAATTCTTCATCTTGGTGTAGTCTAGTCACTGGTATTGCTTATACAAATCTGAGAGCAATCTTATACTCGCATCTTTAAGAAGGCAATGGGTCGATTTGTTAGGGTTTTCGTATTCATGCTTATATCTATCTAACCATACATGTAATGACTTAATTGAAGTGTTGTGTCTTGCAGCTATCAGACTTATTCCACTTTTTCACACACACAATAGGTTCCTACCTATTTTTGGTCCTTAACTCAGAAGTCTTCCCCTTAGGGCCTGGAACATATTCTTAAAATGATTTTGTCTAGTAAGGCTTCAGTTGACTACCATGTAGGTTCAACCAATTAGTGGTATTATCAATAATCTTTTGAAATCCAGCCCTTATAGAAGTATTCTTCTTTTTGGACCATTGAATGAGAGCCAAAGGTAATCCAACAACTTTATTTCTTTTGTATGCAGGATCGAGTATATCACCATCCTCTTCAAGATCTTCAAGAACGTCAGCTAGATCAAGGTTTTCAATTTTTTTCTACTATCAAATGACAACAGTCCATTCTCTGCACGTCTTCTTCAATTTTGCAATGCACCCATACATCTTCAATTTGATGGATATGAGTATAGTTCTTCTTAATCTTATTCTTCATGCCCCTATAATTGAAGAACCTTCTAGGTTTGAATAATCTCATAGTCACTCTCATCTTCTCCTCCATGGAATGGTCCTTATAGATGGAATTGATGGAGTATCTGCCTATGATGATGGAAAACTTAAGACTTGCCTTATGAGCTCCAGATTGATGCTTATGAATAGAAATCATTTGTTGAGCTATCTCCATAAGAATGATATCATCAGATGGATAGCTTGGGAGCATAAATGGTTCTCCATCAAAGAATCCAATCTTGATATATGTGAAGGTAGGAAATTGAAGAAAAATGCAACCATATTCACTCACCACCTTCCATGCTTCATTTGACACTCTTTTGTTTTGAAGGTCTTTATTAAATAAACACATGTAATAAGCGATGAAAGCATCATTTACCCTCCTGAAATGATGTAAAATATCGAAGAGAGTTAACTAAGTGAAGTACTTATAAACAAGAACTTGAATCCTATTGCCTGTGATAGATAATCCTGGAAAATGCCTCATCGAGGTAGCTGCATAGACAAGATAAGAAGTTATATATAATTTTAAGGTTTCATGCACCTTAGTAATTTGTTCACATAGAGCATCTAAAATTTTCTTTCCCCAATAGATCTTCTTTTTATTTTGCCCGATGACATGAATGTACTAATACATCCATTTATAGTAAGTATTAGAAGTCGGGAGGCCTTTTACTTTGTTGAGAAGAGTAATAAGATCATTGACCTCCTCAATGAAGTCACTACGGGGAAGAGTTTCTGGCCATCTAGAAATTATAGGCCTAGGTGTTTTTTAGCCAATTATCATTCATATTCCTCTTGCATTCCTCTAAATGTTTATCAAAATAAGCCATTGCTGATTGCATGTAAATATCCACATATTGATCTATAGGGGAACACTTGAAAATTGTGTCACATAAATCCTCATCAAGCTTGATGAGTGTTTTCTTTCCATCAACATCCTTTACTGATTTGGTGATAGGATCACGTCTGTTGGCAAGAGCCAACACAAATTCTAGATTTTGAGCCGACATGGAAAAAATGACCACGAGCTGAATTTCACTATTTATGGTGGATCCATTTTGTAAGAAACATGTGGCTCTCTTACCCTCTTTAGAAATTCGTCAAGATCAACATGACCGATCTCTATGTCCCTGATATTGTCAATATTTGATGACACAAAAGGAGGAAACACCAGATGTATTTCTTGCTTCTTGAACTTCATTGATTTTGTCCTTGAAGAGGGTTTTGACATTTTGAATGGATGTATTGCAACATGAAAAGATCATCATTTTAAATGATTAACCTTTACAAAAAAATCTTCATTTGATAGGAAAAGTCTATCGATGGAGCACAAATTGATAAAAACCATCAATTTTTATGTGTGTGCATTGGGTGCAAATCGGGATTATAAGTTTGATTTGCACTTAATATAAGTGTAGAATCAAGACCAAATGCATATCGGACTTATAAGTTCGATTTGCACTTCATATAAATCAATATAAAAATAATGTATATCAGAGCTATAAATCCGATTTACATTATTGAAAAACTCACAAAGTAGTCCAAATCGAAGTTATAACTCTGACATTCACGAGTTATAAAATGACTGAGCTAAGTGTATATCAGGCTTAAAAATCCGATCTACACTTTATATGGGAAAAACCAGAAATAATTGTCGGACAAGGTTATAACCCCGATTGACACTTTCAAAGAATCAAAAGTGGTGTTGGGCAGGGTTATAACCCCAATTGACATTGTGAAAAAAAATACAAAGAATGTCTTTGTGGTGATCGGGTTTGTAACCCCGACCACCATGACCATACAGAAATGGGTGGGTGTTAGGGATACAAACCAAATCACCATAAATTGCCTCTCTATCATGGGTGCATTTCTAGGGTTCATTTGCACAAATTTGTTTGATGAGCAAACCAATAACAAGACCACGATCTGAGCAAGATTTAGCCAGACAAATTTTTACCTCCAAAATTTTGGTAAGCCCACTATTTTCATACTTCATCGTTTGAACATTGTTGATCATTGAAAGCAATTCTAACAACCATCAACCCTAGCATTGACAACAAAATGGAAGAACAACAGTGGGATGTGGATACATCCTTGATTACCACAATATACATAGACGGTGGTGAGGATCGGGGTAATACCCCTCCCAAGCATGACTGCTATGAATGATAATAAAAAAAGGTAAAAGTGATGGGGATGTATTCCCTCCACACACCATAATGCATGTCATGGTGTATGACAGACATACAATCTAGTCACCACCATGAAAACAAAGAAGTCAAAATTGAAATCCGATACATATCAAGATAATTCTTACCAATGCAAAATCTAGGGCACGACAAGATAAAAATTGAAAGATAAAAGCTTTGAGAAATGGATACATACCATGATTTATGAATGAATCTTAAGGAAAATTGAGCTCTACAATTCTCCATGAAAATGATAATGAAAAATTAGGGAACTAATCAAAGAAAAAATGGGTAAGGAAACTTGATTTGAAACAAACACTTCAAAATATTAAATGCAAAATTGTGTTTAATAAAGGCATAAATAGGACCTATGAGTCCGATTTGCACTTAAAAGACCAAAAAGATGTAAGTTGGACCTGTACGTCCAATTTACACTTTAGATTAATTACCAAATGTATAATCGGGGTTAAAACCCAATTTTACACTTAATGATCAGAAATGATGCAAAATTAGAGATAAAACCCGATTTTGCACCAAAACAGGGAAGTTTACTTTTTATGTTAAAATTTTGAAATTTTAACTCTGAGGGAATTTCAACGTCGAATAGCACATATTCTAGAATGAACAAGATGACCAAAATGTCTCATATTATTGACTTTGAAAGAAAAGAGGGAGAATTATGAAAAATTCATGGTGGTTATCCTATTTTCATGCAAAACAAAAATGAGGACAACACATTCAATGCAAGAAAAAAACATACTCAAATTTTCAATATGTACTAATATTTTCTACCTAGATCTCTCAAAAAGACTAATAAGAAGCAATATCACAAGATTTGAAATGATGTAAGAGTTAGTATAGAATACTCTATACCATGCAATATTTGGCTGAAGATTGTAGCCACCCAAGATCTAAGAACTTTATGAAATCACAAGAGATGTCAACTATTAAATAATAATTATTTTATACCAGAATATGCAAATGGTAGAGTTCTTGAATTGAATAAAGGGAACCCATTTATTAAATAGGAGAAGGGTAACACACGCTTTCTAGAAATGTAAGAATTTCATAAATAACTAATTTGCAACTTGGAAGGCGAAATTATGATAAATAATGAAATTGCAATAACTCACAAAATAGTAATGATAAAAACATGATTTTTGGACTATAGCTTCCTTTTGTGACTCTCTAGCTTTAGTAAAAAAATCATAACTATGCTTTTTTCCTCCTTTTTTCCAGATTGTATCTTTGATACCACCTGATAAGAACCACACATACGATAATAGAAATAATATAATGCATAAGATATATCTCACAAGATACAAGAGATGTAGGAGGGCCAATATGCCCTAATATCCAATATATGTTGAAATAGTGTAACCTTAAAGTAAAGTAACACCATGTAATACTCCTTATGGAAGAAGACACTCCATGCTATATCTCCAAGAGATCCCAAATAAAATGTCATACTTCACACATATTATAATGATCATCACCTTCCTTTATGTATACCTCCTCCTAATAGTAAGATGGAAGGGTAAATCCTAATGAATGTCTACTCAACTTCTGATATAATTAGCTTCACAAATTATTCACATGACTAAATATAACTAACGTAAGGAATGTGTGTCACATGTCGACATCTCCATCCACATAAATACCTTATAATATCATATCCTTGGTTACATGACATATACAAAAGAGTTACTAGTTATAATATTTATCTTTTATTCATTTTTTGATGAGGTATCACACTTCAAGTCCAATACTAAATGAAGAAATCAACCTTGCCTCAAACCCAATTACTTCAAAGGAAGTAATCAAAATTAAAATTCTGATGAATAAAAAAATGGCATCAAACTTACCTCAAGTTTGATGATTGAAAATTAAGGTATCAAAATTGCCTTAACTTTGTTGAATTCAAATGAATGAGTTAGAATTTCCTTTATCCAACAACTAAGTATGATGACTTAAATAGGGCATAAAAATTACCTCAAATCATATGACTTATTAAGGGCATCAAAATTTATCAAATCTAATGTATTAACTACTAACCTGACTTGAGAATGAACTATGTTTATTTTCCCTACATAGAACTGGTGAGGGAGATATAGAGTTGATTTAATATCACATCAGTGCTGAAAAACCACAATTTCATTTACCAACATAACAATGATAAAGGAAAACATTTAACATAACATGCATGTTTGACACAAACATTTACCAACACCACTTGTGTGGTAATTTATATTTCCACCTCATGGGATATCAAATATTATTATAATTTCATACAAGGACTCAAATGCTCTATTATATAAATTATAAATTAATATAATGCAATAGAAATAAATGACAAAGACAAACCCAAACTCTCTCTCTTAGATGGAATGATGCTTCACTTTGAGGAGATAGGCAAGCAACCTCCCATCCAGTCGAGGACCGCCACCTATCCTCCCCACTAACATAATGAACAAACAAGTTCTCACAGGGAGCCATTTATCAATGTGAGCTATGGGGGCGACCTACCTACATGGGATGACAACCCCTGAACGCAACTGTATACCCTACCTAAAACTCCACGACCTAGATATGAGGTCTCCTTCCATCTTATACATGGACCAATATTGTTCCACTACATCCACTAGTACCCAATGATGGTTCCATGCCACCCAATCACATATTACATATGATTCCTATTGGCATTGTGTTGTCATTGATGTCAACCAGTATGGGATGACCACCGATAGTAGAGATGTATGTACAACACTGCTATGAAGATGTACAAGATGAGATATCTTGCATATCACCTTGTGTTGTAGAACACCAGTAATGGAGAGGAAGATGACCTTAGGAGTTACCAGTGCAACAAGTTAGTGCCTGACTTGTGTGATGAGATAGAAAGGTGCTTAAGCAGTTGTTTGTGATGAAGAGGCAAAATATTACCTGAATCATAGGAAGAGAAGAATGAACCGATATGCTATGAGCTTGCAGAATAGTAGGACTCCCACCAGATGAAGATGTAGTCAACATGGGAAGCAATGATTGACAATGAATGTGCTTATATCAGTTCACATGTGCTTGTTTGAAGAGATGCTGCTCAACAGGGAATTCACATGAACATATGACATAAAGTAGATGGTGTTACTCCACCAAGCAAGTGGAGCTTATCTCCAATTATGCATTAAGTGCATTATAGTTTGGAGAGGTAAGAGTGAAGAGGTAAAGGAAAGCACTTGAAGGATCACACTGGATCTATCGGTGAATTGAAGGAGTGCCCTAAGTGCTTGAGATCAGGGTTATGCACTAAACCGTAAAGAGAATGCATGATTGAGATGCCAATACAGAGGAAGTGTGAAGTGTTTGTCACCTTGACAAATCAGTAGAGGAAGGAACAACATTGATTAGGAAGAAAGGCTGAGTAGATGTAAACATAGGAATCTGACCTCAATGAAAGAAGATAGGAGCCTTCTGAAGATTGATGAAATGGTGTCATCAAGAGTGGTAACTAGTATATGAGTCCACCGGTTATATAAGCAAGGTGTAGTTGCAGAAGATTTCCCATTTGTGGGAATGAGCATACTTTGGATTTACCAGTCTGGAGACCGATTTGAGAGTTCTATCGACTGTTCGAGATGAGAGCATATATGATAAGGTAACTGGTAGAATGGTTGAGACCGGAAGGGTTAGAAAACCAACAGAAGCAAGGAACCGATAGGGTGGTTGGTTGGTGATCCTACTAGGATAGACTTGAAGTACCAAGCTGGTAGATAGTCGATATGGATGCCACAAGGAGTCAACATGGAAAACCTACATTTGGATAAAGATGGAATGTACATCGACATGGTTGTTGCAGGGTTGGTCAGCTTTAATGAAAGGTCACACAAATCATAGGACTTTCTATAGAGTGATTGTAGGGGTTTGAGGCTTGAGGTCTGGAAGACAACTATGAGTCAGCCTAGAGTGATTGAGAAGATCGAGGTGATAGAGAAAACCGCATAACAAATCTTTCATGATTGACCAAGGAATCAACTATTAGGGTAAAAAGCAAGTCACCAGAAATGGAAGGCGTGATCTTGGAGATGTGATTATGGCAAAGTTGTACATTTAGATGTCAGAAAGATCAGATTGTACAAGATTTGATTGGATTTGGTTTTGCCTTGAGGATGGTAAGGAAACCCCAACCGCCTAGTTTTTGAATTGGTTTTTGGAGGGAAAACTAGTCTATAAGTATACGACATAAGAGGAAGAATGGTGCTGCTAAAGAATAGACTATCAAGGGATTGATAAGTTGAAGGTCTCTGTAGGGAAGAAGAAATTAGCCTAGTGCTCAATGAGCATCTATGAGAAGAGTGAGAGAAAGGGAGATTCTAGTTGAAGCTTTCAACTGGTTGGAGTGAAGAACTAGTAGTGTTTATACTGGTCAAGCAGAAGTGAATGAGGCTGTAGAAATGGTAAACAAAGAACCAGTAGAGAGTAGAGCAAGTGAAGAAAAGCAAGAAGAGTGAGTTGGTGTAGTAGAGAGGATATCTCACCGACAGAGAAAAATATTTGAAATGGTTGCAAGACTCACTTGTAACATGATAACCACTTATGTATTCGATGTTTACTTTGTGAACACTGAGTTGTAGCTCCTTGGGTTGGTGCCCTAAAGTTGGGGGTTGGTGATCCTTTGGGTTGTAGCCCATAAATCAGGTAGGAGTTGGTTCTCCTTGGGTTGGTTCCCTAAACTTTGTAACTTTGATTTACTGTGAGATTGGATTGGAGCAGTAGACTCTAGCAACATTGCTCATCGAGGTTTTTCTCATTTTGGGTTTTCCTCGTATATGCTGGTGTTATGAGATGTCTTCTTGTGTGTGTGTATTTGAGTTAGTCTCATCACTAACCGATAAGTCTACATTGTGTTTGATTCATAAACTGGTATGCTCACAAAGAACAGTTAAAAGGAAAAGTTTAGAGAACCACTGATTCACCCCTCCCCCTCTAGGTGGTGCATTGTGTTTAACAATTGGTATCAGAGCCTAGGTTCCTAGTTAGAGGAGTGTTCTCCAACTTGGGTAGATTTTGGCTTTAGGACACAATGGTTTGTCTTTTATCATTCTCCGCTCCTGTATTTGATGGTTCAAATTTTTCTGTTTGGAGCTGCAGAATGGAAGTTTTCCTATCCTCCCTAGGGTTTGATGTATGTATGTCAGTAGTTGATGGTCTCCCTAGAAAGGTCAATCTTCCTACTGGATTTGTAGAAGAAAGAAAAAACCAGTGCAATGAAGAAGCCATGAAGGCTATTTTGAGTGGACTCACCAATGATGTCTCTTCATAGGTGGATAGATGTAAAACAACAAAGAGCTTATGGGAAAGGTTGAAGAAGCTATATGGAAATGAACCCTCAATTGTAGAACTAGAAATTGAAGCAAATATGAGAAATATCTCTCATATTTATTTGGATGATGAACATAGATTTGCTAGCAGTCATAGCAGTAATGAAGAAAGAGCTCAGCTTTTCATGGCTCAAGAATCTAAAAGTGGCTGGGCAAACAGTTCCCCTCAACAAAATATGTTGAGCAGTGATGATGATGAACAAGAAGACATGGCAGATAGATCTTTCCATC
This sequence comes from Cryptomeria japonica, assembly GCF_030272615.1. NCBI lineage: Eukaryota > Viridiplantae > Streptophyta > Pinopsida > Cupressales > Cupressaceae > Cryptomeria > Cryptomeria japonica. The sequence continues at coordinate 350,847,096 of NC_081413.1, forward strand.
AAGATCCTTCTGATGATGAAGAAGCAACAAAAGTTGACCTTGAAGGAGAACTTGTAAATGCTCTTGAAAAACTCAATAGAGTTAAAAGGGAATACAAGATATTCAAGAATGCTGCTATTGTGGAGTAGAGCCAGTTAGTCAAATGCCTTGAAGAATCTGAGAAATGCATCTCAGAGTTGAAGACTCAGGCAAAAGACACCAAGAAATGTCGGTGTGAAGATATAGCCTCTCAGCCAGAGATAAAATACAAAAAACTTCAGTGGTTGCTTGAAGAAAACAAAGGCCAGACCTCTCTAGGTAGATATGCCTCTCCAAAGAAGGATGATGTGAACACAACCGGTGTGGACTTATAGTCAAAAGTGAAGATCAATGCTGCAAGAAGACATCTTCATACAGATCCTAGAGGTAAGGGGAAGATTGAAGAAGAAAACTCCACCGGAAGTAGGAAGAAGGGGAAGCAGCAAAGGAGATCCTCCATTGGCAGAGGACTGAAAAATGCTACCACCCATAGGGGGAAGCATGTGTGGGAGAAGAAGAAGAGATTAGATGGAAGAAGATCTCAAAATGGACAACCAAGGATCCATTCTCAAAAGGGTGAAGATGGGGATGCAAAAGCAGCAAGATCTTCTCATGCATGGCAGAGTGAATATGTAAGTCACATGCCATCATTTACTGATTACTCTTTTACATGTAATATTTATGGCCATAAGGAAAGGAAATGTAGGAAGAGATCTAGAAAGATTAATGTAGGATCTCATAGAAATCATGCTAATGGGAAGGATGTATCCAGAAGTAGATACATGCATGTTCCTTCTCCCGATTATGCAAATATTATTTGTCATAACTACAATGGATCTGGCCACAAAGAGTTTGAATGGAAGTAGAAGAACTTGCAGTTACATGGAGACTAACAAAATGGTCATGCTCTATAGATAAATAGTGATAGAGCATATGGGAGGTAGAAATCTGCATGGAACAAAAGGAGAAATGTCCCTGCAGGAGTAAGAGGCTCACCGATTTTGGTTGCTAGTAAAAGCAACATGACCAGGAGAAGATGGTCAAACTGGTATGTCAAGAGATTTCCCAATCATAAGGTTGGGATGGATATTATGTGCTACTATAGCACTACATCTTGCTATAATGGATAATCTGCAAGGGCAAGGATCAATCAACAGGAGAAGAAGAGACTTGCTCCCAAGCCTGAAAAATAGGAAGAAGAATGGGTCCAAGTAGGTATGGAGGAAGAAGACTGTGGACTGACTCTGTGCACTTAGTGCATAGGTGATATCTCCTAAGGCCTAAAGGAGATGCATGATATTAGGGAGAGTAATGCACATTGAAAAAATCATTCACCTCCTCAGTGAAAATGGAAACATGTATTGTTGCCGGAGTGAAAGAGGAAAATGCAAAGATAAGTATGCGTAGTTGCTATGTTGACTACTCACCTTCAGATCAGTGATGGATCACCACTGCATGTGTCAAGAAGCAATGATTAACAATTGGTATCATATGTTAACCGATATGTGTAGGATGTTACCGATATGACTGCTAACAGGTACTTGCAGGTTATGTAAGACAATGAAGTTGGAAGTTCATTGCATTAGCTTCAGTAGCATGGAATGTAGAGTTCATGTCTTGGGTGGTATTGGAAAATACCTGAATGACATATGATTGGCCCAGTTATTGATCATGTAGGCAATTTCTGGCATGATGATAACTTTGTCTGGCATTGTGTAGATCCAGAATCATGTCATAAGCTATGGTGGATATAATGAAGTTGAAGGATCATCAGATGATCACATATGCACAACCAAATCAATATATGGAGAAGATTGGAGTTCCAGTACTGAACCTGACCAAAGATAAAGAACCTGAGATGTATGACTCAGGGGGAGTTCAAGTGCTGATCATGGAGAGTCTCATAATGAAGATCCGACTTGCTTGAACTTGCAAGGATACTAACTGCCCAAACTACTTGAGATGGAAATTACAGAGGTGTTGTAGGATGTCTGGCAAATGAGTAGTATTCATCGACACATCAACAATTGGTATCAATCATTCTGCAAAATGAGCTCAAATGGTTTCAGGCCTGCATACTCAATCAGTGTCAGCTGATGGTTAAGTTCCCCATATCAAGTGTTGTGACTTGAGAAGATGTAACAACTGGTGACAAGATAACAAGTGGTATCAAAGGAAGTGTTACATCCAATAAAGACAAAGGGGGAGAAAGAATAAATACAGGGAGGAATGATATCCTGATAGAGCCCTTTGTCATTGTTGTCAATTGGTATGGGATGAACACTGGTAGTAGAGATGTATGTGCAACACTGCTATGAAGACGTACAAGATGAGATATCTTGCATATCACCTTGTGTTATAGAGCACCGGTAATGGAGAGGAAGATGACCTCAGGAGTCACTAGTGCAACAAGTTAGTGCCTGACTTGTGTGATGAGATAGAAAGGTGCTTAAGCAGTTGTTTGTGATAAAGAGGCAGAATACTACTTGAATCACAGGAAGAGAAGAATGAACCAGTATTCTATGAGGTTGCAGAACAACAAGACTCCCACCAGATGAAGATGCAGTCAACATGGGAAGCAATGTCTGACAATGAATGTGCTTATATTAGTTCACATGTGCCTGTTTGAAGAGATGCAGCTCAACAGGGAATTCACATGAACATATGACAAAAAGAAGATGGTGTTACTCCACCAAGCAAGTGGAGCTTATCTCTAATTATGCATTGAATGCATTATAGTTTAGAGAGATAAGAGTGAAGAGGTAAAGGCAAGCACTTGAAGGATCACACCAGATCTAGCGGTGAATTGAAGGAATGCCCTAAGTGATTGAGATCAAGGTTATGCACTGAACCGTAAAGAGAAGGCATGATTGAGATGCTAGTACAGAGGAAGTGTGAAGTGTTTGTCACCTTGACAAACTGGTAGAGGAAGAAACAACACTGATTAGGAAGAAAGGTTGAGTAGATGTAAACATAGGAATCTAACCTCACTGAAAGAAGATAGGAGCCTTGTGAAGATTGCTGACATGGTGTCATCAAGAGTGGTAACCCGTATATGATTCCACCAGTTATATAAGCAAGGTGCAATTGCAGAAGATTTCCCATTTGTGGGAATGAGCATACTTTAGATTTACTAGTCTGGAGACTGGTTTGAGAGTTCCATCGATAGTTCAAGATGAGAGCAGATATGATAAGATAACCGGTAGAATGGTTGAGACAGGAAGGGTTAGAAAACTGGCAGAAGCAAGGAACCTGTAGGGTGGTTGGTCGGTGATCCTACTAGGATAGACTTGAAGTGCCAAGCTGGCAGATAGTCGATATGGATGCCACAAGGAGTCAATGTGGCAAACCTACATTTGGATAAAGATGGAATGTTCATCGACAGGGTTGTTGCAGGGTTGGTTAGCTTTAATGAAAGGTCACACAAATCATGAGACTTTCTGTAGAGCGATTGCAGGGGTTTGAGGCTCGAGGTCTGGAAGACAACTATGAGTCAATCTAGAGTGATTGAGAAGATTGAGGTGACAGAGAAAACTGCACAACTGATCTTTCGTGATTGACCAAGGAATCAGCTATTAAGGTAAAACACAAGTCACTAGAAATGGAAGGCATGATCCAAGAGATGCGATTATGGTGGATTTGTACATTCAGATGTCAGAAAGATTAGATCATGAAAGATTTGATTGGATTTTGTTTTTCCTCGAGGATGGTGAGGAAACCCTAATCGCCTAGTTTTTGAATTGGTTTTTTGAGGGGAAACTAATTTATAAGTATACGACAAAAGAGGAAGAATGGTGCTGCTGAAGAATAGACTATCGAGGGATTGAGAAGTTGAAGGTCTCTGTAGGGAAGAAGAAATTAGCCCAGTGCTCAGCGAGCATCTATGAGAAGAGTGAGAGAAAGGGAGATTCTAGTCGAAGCTTTCAACCGGTTGGAGTGAAGAACTAGTAGTGTTTATACTAGTCAAGCAGAAGTGAATGAGGCTGCAAAGATGGTAAACAAAGAACCAACAAAGAGTAGAGAAGTTGAAGAAAAGCAAGAAGAGTGAGTTGATGTAGCAGAGAGGATATCTCACCGACAGAGCAAAATATTTGAAATGGTTGCAAGACTCACTTGTAACATGATAACCACTTATGTATTCGATGTTTACTTTGTGAACACTGAGTTGTAGCTCAGTGTAGGGGTTGTAGCTCCTTGGGTTTGTGCCCTAAAGTCAGGGGTTGGTGCTCCTTTGGGTTGTAGCCCATAAATCACGTAGGGGTTGGTTCTCCTTGGGTTGGTGCACTAAACTTTGTAACTTTGATTTACTATGAGGTTGGATGGGAGTAGTAGACTCCAACAACATTTCTCACTAAGGTTTTTCCCATCTTGGGTTTTCCTCGTATATGCTGGTGTTATGAGATGTCATCTTGTGTGTGTGTGTATTTGAGTTAGTCTCATCACTAACCGGTAAGTCTACATTGTGTTTGATTCATAAACCAATATGCTCACAAAGACGAGCTAAAAGGAAAATTTTAGAGAACCAGTGATTCACCCCCTCCCCCTCTCAGTGGTGCATTGTGTTTAACAATTCCACTCCATCATGATAAGAGATAGTCACATGGGAAACAACATACTCACACCAAACAAGGAATCAAGGCTTACACACATCATACACAAAGTATACAAGATGGTTCCGATCACATATAGAACAAAAGTCTCATCCAATGATACACATAGTTAGAGAATGATCTCACATTAGATATAAAATAAAATAGAAACAAGGATGAAGATTCTAATAGAAGGATAGGAGCTTCATCACAATAGTAGGAAGGTATGAATTCACAAAAACAAGTCTTCTTACTTGTTGCAAGGTGAAGGAAGTACCCAAGTGAAATCCACCATACTTCCTAGATGTTGTGTGCCTTTAATTGGTCATATTAAGCCTATACAAGAACTCTAATTGTGTTTTTTACTTATCTCTTGGTTCATTTTAGTTACTCCATATGTTTCTTTAGTTCTCATTTAATTAATAAATTTACCCTTATTGTCAAAATCTGAATAGCTTTCAAGTTTTTGATAATTTATAGAAACCACTACATCGTAGCTCTACACCTTAATCCTAGGTTCTTAACACCCCAAATAATTATATGGGCATAGTATAGGTTTAATACATAGTAGAAGATAACATTATGGACAAGGTCCCAAAAGAATATGTGTAAATTATTAAGATGGATACTTGTGTCCTCCTAATTAATCTTAGTCAAAATCATTATAAATCCAAAAAAATACTTTAGTTATGCCAAAAACCCAACAACTTCCCAATCCCATGTTCAATGCTTGAAATTTTACTTTTCTTAACAAATGAAATTTTCTCAAACAATTAAAGTACCATTCTCATTCAAGAATACACACCAAAATTCCTTATGAATTTATACTCCTATGATTTATTTAAAAGTTTACCCACCCTCCTTGACCTACAAGGCACCCCAATAAAAATTATATGTAGTATTTGAAATATTTTCTAAGAGGATAAAACTGAAAAATATCATGGGTATGTGAGAGGTTAGTTACAAAAATAAGATTATAGGCAACTAGATTAATCTTTTCAAGGATCTCAAAAGTTTTAAACATATACGGTGAGAGATTAGAACCCTTTTCACAACTAATTGGGCTCTTGTGCATAGATGCTCTCAAGAACACACATTCACCCATAAAAAATGCTAATCCATCTCTTGACATTTACACACTTCTTTATTCTATCCTTGGTAGTTAAAAATCACACTTTAATTTGAACCACCTACTACTCCATGTCCTAGAGCATCGCAAGACCCAAAATAACATGGAGCTCCAAACTATCCCAACTAAATAGTGTCTCACAAGGTTGACCATATAGAGCTTGAAAGTGTCCATATTAAGGGAACTATGGTACCCATAATTATAATCAAACTCAAAAAGGTAAAAAAGTCCTTCCACTTTAACAACTAATCCATAACATACATTCAAAGAATGTTCAAGAAAACCTAGTTCACTCTCTTCATCCAACCATCTATCTCAAGATGGTAGGTGGAAATAGAATTGACCTATGCACCCAAATATGTTGTAGGGATGTACACAAGATAAAAGTGCACACTAGATCATGATAAAAAATAATTCTTGTTGTAGACACCTAAAATTGTCCTAGCCTGATTAAATAAATAAATAAATATTTTTATTTATTTAATTATGCATTTTTTAATATTAATTAAATAATTTATTATTTGTTTTATTAATTGACTAAATCTTTTCTAAGATCTTCTCTATCCTTATTTAAATAAATATTTTTATTTATTTAAATTTCCTTTTTCCCAAATTAAATAAATAGTTTATTTATTTTATTTATTTGGCCCTCCCTCTATCAATTAAATAAGTTGTTTAATTTATTTAATTAATTCATTTAGCCTTTTCCCCTCATTTATCTTAACCACTCTATTTTATTATTTCCTCCAGCTACTCTTTACTCTTAGCCAACCATCATTTATTCCACCTCTTAATCCTATCCATTTATTTTTAAGATGTTCTCTTTATAAAATTCTTCCTCCCCTCTCTTTCCATCAATTAACCTTGGATCATATTTACGTTCTGCCAAATTGGCATTAAACTACATCATCACAATGAAGCTACATTATCACAACCACATCCATTCAAGATTGAGCTCCTATGCAAGCATAAAAAATTGAGAGAAACCATATAAAAAACAAGACCAATGGAGATAGGAGAACAATGAAGATCAAACGCATTTGAATATGTGAAGGTATCATTTGAATTATTTATTTTTCATATTTGATGGTTCTTCATTGATGTTCTGTTGAATTTCATTTTAGATATAGGGTTTTGTGGTTGGAACTAGGGTTTGCAATATAGGGTTCAAATTATACATACACATTTTGACATGTCTAGTGGGACTCTTGTCCCTTGTTTCTAACATTTTCTTTGAGTTTTTAGTGTTTTTAGATTTGTAGGCCAAATTTTGCATCAATTTCTGAGCGATTTCACATTTCTAGTAGTTTCTGTTTCTTCTGTCAAATCCTAATTTTTACTGTGTTTATGGTCTTTATTGACTTGTTTATGGTAATTATTAGTGTTTTTACAACATATATCCTCACTTTTTTGGTTTTTGCAATTCTGTTCTAACACATTTTTTTTTGTCACGTTTGTGGTAGGTTCGGGTGTGTCTGTGCTTTGTTTGAGTGTGTTTTTGGTTTAATAAGGTTTTTTAATTTTTTGCATTTCCTATTTCTATTGCTTATTTGGTATTTTCTGGTGTGTATATGATTTGTTTTGAAGCATATGTGCTAACTCTTAACATGTTTTAGTCAATTTTGTCACGTCTATGGTTTTGCAGGTTCATCCATATTTTGGATTATTCATTTTTTGTTTGTTGAAGACCCCTCTTTTATTTGTTATTATCTTGACCTAATCTTTGTGTTTTTAGGTTGGGGTTATCATTTGAAACTACCAATCCATTTTTTTTTGCAGGGGTAGCTAGGTGTGTGTTTGCAATTGCATATAATAGCTGACATTTTGATTTGGTGCATTAAAAAGAACCTTTGTTTGAAGTGTCTTTTTTTCTTTCACACTTTGTGTTGTAGAAACCTAAGGTGTTTGTAAAAGTATCCTCTCCCCTCACCTTCGTGGATCTTGGGTGTAAGAGAAATAATTAAACATCTTCTTTTCTCTGTTGTAGAGGGTCTGCCTTTAGAGGAGTGATCACTCCAAAAGGGAATGGTAAAGGTGAAAACTAGAGCCTAACTTGGGGGTGTAGGATATTGGTGTCAATTTAGGGTTGAACTAAATTTTGTTAGAGTCACACAGGGTTGAATAAAGCATGAAGTGGCTTACTAGAAAGTGATCCGCACACAAGTTTCTTGAACAACGACTAGAAGCTTTATTTTAGAGGCCCACCCTATTGATTGAGTTGTTGGTTCATTTCTTAGTCCAAGGGTGTAGCATCACACACTGAATTTACTCAACATAATGCTCCCATGATTTGAGGCAAATATCCTTGTCTTTGCATAAGCTATATGTAGATTTTTGGGGAGAGGGTGATTGGGGCATCCTTCCACTCTTAGAGGCCTCTACCTACCCTTTCATGCAAAGATAAGAGTTACCAACCATCCCTAATAGGATTTATTACTTGAGTAGACAAAGATTCCAAGTTGTGGGCTTGATTATAGCTGCCATGGACATTGGCCTTAGGCATAGCAAGTGTTTGGTGTGTTTTTGATTGTGATAAGACCAATGGAAATTGGGCTGAATTTGGCCTATGAATATGCAAATTCACATAAAAATTTGGATAATCACACAAACAACCTTTATTTCCTCTTGTTTGTAGCGGTTTATTGCCACAATTATCATCAAACAATCAGATTTGATCACATTGATACCAAACAACAATATTAAGATTTGGACAAACATTAAGCAAAACACATTTTTTCACTGCAAACACTTATTTGGTCATTACTGCTAGGTTTGTGACATTTTTTGGCGCATATTTGAAACATATTGTTGCGTATCTGAGACTTTTTGGTGCGTATTTAACACATACTATTGCATATGTAGTTCTGTAAAACTGTGTATCTTAATATTAAAATGGCATATTTGGACATTATTGCTGATTATCTAGATCTTATTAATGTGTCTGTGGCTTATATCAACATGTATCTAGTATCTTTCTGCATATTCAATCACAAATATTGAAAGAGCCTTGAAAGAGCTTCCTAGTCAATTCCTTCGGATTCCTAGTCAATCAACCATTAGTTTACCATTGTTGCCTTTCCATTTTTAGTCCATTCAGATCTTCATTCATACAAAAACATCCAACTATAAAACATTTCTAGAGTCAAAAAGGTTGTCTTGTTGTCCTCATTATCTTGCAATAAAAATTTGTCATCACTAAGTGGTTTCCCTCTTCGATCTTGAAATGGGGTGGAAAGTGAATGATGGAGAGATCAAGAGGAAAGACTTTCTTCCCTCCGAGGAGAGATGAAAGTTTCACTACGGATTTCCCTTCAAACACTTTATCCACATTACATTTAAAAGAGGGGGGGGAAATTCACTAGATCCAATCTCTTAGAAAAGAGATTGAATACTAAATGAATTGATAATGGTGTGAAATGACAAACTAACCCCTCTTTTAGAATGAGCAATGGTTGAATTATGTGTTTTGAGACTAAGTGTAAAAGTAGTGAAGAATTGATTATAACTTGAAATAGAAGCGTGGGATGAAGCTGTGTACCAAGATCTAGCTATAATATGTCGAGACGGAGCTTCTCTATGAATTTGAAAAAAAGTTGCCAGGACCGTGTTGAAAGTGCACACGGTCCTCCAAAAAATCCGTGAAACGAAAAGGGTTTTTCTGCCTCTGTGAATGGAGTCCAAATCTACAAATATAGCCATGCACCTACAACCTATACACATAAAAGAGATGAAAAGGGGTTGGGATTGGGGGTTTGCCTTCAAGTCAAACTCCAGTTTTGGAATTAACCAAATGATGAAAGAAAGTACTTGCAAGTAAATGTATATGAAAGACTAAAATGTAATTCACCTCAAGGGAGGTTGTGATAGAAATTTAGGTAAATTTTCTAGTATGAAATTGAATGTTGAATGGGATCTCCTCTTCAATGGTTGAATCTTTGACTTGAATGCAACACCTAGCCTTGAAGGGAGACTTAAGAATGCTCAATGCTTGAAAGGAATGCTTGAATTCTTGAATGCTTGAACTTATGCCCACTCTTCAATTATTGAACTTATGCAAATGAGAGGACAAATGTGACTTATATATTCATCAATTAGGGTTATTGGACTGATTTTTTGTCATAGGATGACATAGGGAAGGTTTTCACGCTTTAAGTGCAAAGACCAATGCATAGTTTGAATGAAGGGTCCCACAAATAGGGCAAGGATAGGGGTGCCACACCCTTGTCTTGCCCTTATCTCAGGATAGGAAGTAGGTTCAAGTAGTGCAGGGGGCAGAAAAAGTGCAGTTTGTGGGGGTTGAGCAAGTCTCGGGTCTTTGATCAGGCTTGGGGATTCGATTCACCAATTTGAAGACCCTAATGTGGTCGAAAATTGCAAGGGTTGCAATTTTATGACAATACATTTAGCCCCCACTTTAGCGGGAGTATAAGCGTATGCCAATATTGTCAGTAAAGTACAAGGAAACAAGATTGAAAGACTTCTACCACATCAAGGAGGCAAGATACACCAAGCCACCAATGGACTAAGGATCTTACAACTTTGATTGACAAAGTAAAATGGAAGATCGAGAAGAGAAAACCATGACTGGAAGTAGCAAGGCTTCCCTCACTATGAGTCATGAAAAGCAAGGATACCAAAATCACAAAGCGAAGCCAAGTTCATCAAGTAACTTTAAGTATCAAGAAGGAAAATATGAGTAGAGTATATGCCCCCATGTTAAAGTAATCACACATGCCTTATTGGGAACAATTTCTTTAAGGTAAGATACACTCAAGAGAAAAAGAGAGAGAGGGAGCACGTTATCACAAGAATTTAGCCCCCAGTCAAGGAATAAACCCAAGGATAATGAACACAAAACACAAGGTAGTTTGATTTCCTTGGGGTCAATATGTTGTATGATAACTCATGTATATCATATATGTATATGCATATAATAATTGTCATTCCCCAAGGAAAGGAAACTGCCTTGGAAGAAAGGGAATAAAAGATGTCTTTTGAGTAAACATGAAAGAGACCAAAAGAGATCTCAATGCTTTGTATCATCCTCAAGTAGACATTAAGGAAAAAAATAAAAGAACAAGGATACACATAGAAGTATAATCACAAAGAGAAAGAGAGGAGAGAAGGAGAAGATCTACAATGCTAATGTTACTAATCTAGCATGACATCCACCTCCCAATCTTGCTAATCACTATTTTGGGAAGGCGAGAAACACGCCAGAGGAGAGACATCAAGCACATCAGATGGAGCTATCACAAGATCCAAATAAGGAGTATGCTCATGTGCTAAGTCACTTTGTTCAATTCTAGGAGCTAGGATAAGGGTTTTTGAGAATTTAGCTGATAAATGCTTGCCCACATCAACATACTCATAGTCACTATCAAAAGCATTAGGAGTTGTATTGCCATCATGAATAACATTTTCACTCATTTCTTCATCTAGATTTATAGAGAGAGAAGATCGCACATGAATATAAGTAAAACCATCACATTGTTTTTGCAATTTACGATTTGGAGATGCAAGTTCAACATATTGCTTAGGAGAAAATGAAATCATATCAATTGTGGGAGTCTTGGGAGATTGAATGTTTTGAGGAATAGATTCCCGATCTCGAGCATGATGCCTTCATCGATGGTTTCTAGCACAACAATTTCGTTGAGTCTTAGTGGAAGGTTGGGAAGAAGGAGGAACATTTGTTGAAGGAGGAATAGTCTCCTATTTGATAGTTGAAGGTTTAGGTTGAGGTATTTTAGGTTGGATAAGAGGAGAGGAAAGCCTCTTCTCTCTATAAGAGGAAGGAGGTGGAACTGCACCATATAAAGGAGGAATATTAGGTGTAGGAAGGAGACCCGAACGATCACAAGGAGGAGGTACAAGTCTAACCTTAGGAGGAATGTTGTTTTTATTGTTAGGAGAAGGCATAGATACATCCATAGGAATAGGTTGTGGAAGATTAGTCTTATCCATTAGGGGAAGGATTTCATCTTCAAGAAGGATGGGAATGCCAATTGTTGGGGATCTAGGTTGACTTAAGGATAAGATCATATCTTTCTTCCATTTTTGATAAGATTAGACAAGAGAATCACTCCTTTCTGGAAGCGATTGAAATTGATTAGGCCAAAAGAAATCAATAGGAACACTTGGGCTTCTTTCAGATGGGTGAAATAAGCTATGGTTCATGGTTATGATTTCTCTATTATGGGGAAAATAAAACACTTATGAATAGGAGGAGAAATAGCCTACATGGAAGATAGCCAAGGGTAGCCCAACTTCACACGAAATTGCTCGGAAGAAGGAATGATAACAAAATTGACATCCATAGGTTTAGTGTAAACTTAAATAGGAAGGGTGATAGAACCAATGGTAGGACAAGAGAATCCATCAAATAACTTAACAACCACATTAAAGTCATCATAAATCAGTTTATGCAATCGTAAATTGAAAAGATACTCCTCAGTGATGACATTAACCATGTAAGAGGGATCAACAAGAGCACCAGGGAAAGGTATGTTCTTAACCTTTGCAACTATGTATAAAGGGCCATCGGGTGCTTTAATGGTGTCACTGGGGTCAAATGTAATAAAGGGTCTTGTTTCTCTACTACATTCACTAAATTCGGGGCTATGGTAGTAAGATCAGAAGGAGAGAAAGAGGTATGTTTAGTCTCAATCACGTTAAAGGTATGAGAAGGAAAAGGATCAGTAAAAATATTAAGATTTTGATGAAGAGGAGCTACTGATTTGTTTCCCTTATCATTCACACCTGCCACATATATAGTATTATTATCAATCAAATCTTGAATCTTACTTTTCAATGCAAAACATTTCTTAGTATCATGACTAGGCTGACAATGAAATTGACAAAAAGAAGTTTTATCAAAATAAGAGGGTGCTATCTTAGATGGGTCAATTGATTTTATAGGAGGAAGTTTGATAACATTTCTTTGTAAACACTGAGACATAATACTATGTAACGATTCATTCAATGGATTAAATTGTCTTTCTCTTTCGAAAAATTTAGAAATAGGAGGCACACCTGTTGTAGCATTGACATTGTTGTTGTTGATTGTATCATTGAGCTTGATGAAGCCTATTGTTGGTTTGAACTTCACAAATGGTTGTTGAATACTCTCCCACTTATCACTTGGAGCCATAAGACTAGATTTCTCCATTTGACTCACAAGCAGTTGATAATTGTGGAGTGTTGCATACAACTGCAGAAAGGAACTAAACTTAGACAAAAGAAGCTTTTCCCTAATATCTTTTTAAAAATTAGAAATGAAACTTATTTGAATATCATTATCAGGTACACGAAAAGAAATTTGAGCACACAAATGCTTATATCTACCAATGAAATTAGTCACTTTTTCTTTAACACCTTGTTTACAATGCATTAAATCAGTCAAAGTGATTTTCAGACCAATGTTGTTTTGAAATTTTTGAATGAAAGCATTTGCTAATTGCTGAAAAGAAATGATAGAATAAGAAGGCAAAGAAAAATACCATTGTAAAGCCTTATCTCTTAGTGTTCCTATAAACAATTTTGCAAGTAATCTTTGATCATAAGCAACATCAGTACACAAGGTTTGAAATGTTTTGACATACGTTAGAGGATCATCTTTTCCATTATAGAGTTCCAATTGAGAGACCTCAACATGATTAGGTGACACGAATTTAATAATATCAAGAGAAAGTGGGCTCACAACATCAAATGCGGGCACACTAAACTTGGATTGACTCATGGAAGCAATTTGTTGTTGTAAGGAAGACATAATTTGAGCAAGATTGTTAATGGTTGCTTCGATAGAAGAATTCATGTTAGACATGGTTGATTGAGAAGGTGGTGTTATATTATTGAAGGAAGGCATTGATTGAGAATAATGTGGTGATACATTATGATAAGTAGGCATAGGTGATGATTGAGTAGGAAGAGGGACACTCAAAGGAGGAATAAATTGTTGAATGAATTGCCCCCTTGTGTCATATTGATTGATTGAGGGATAATAGGAATGCTTATTGAAGACATAGGTAAAGATGGAGGATTGAATGAAGAAGAGGGATTTTCCCCATGACTAATTGTTGTAGGAATGACATTTTGAGTTGAATTAGCCATGATGGTTGAGGTAAAAGTAGGAACACTAGTCATAGGATTAGTCAAAGGAATAGAAGGATTGACTTGTGTTGAAGGTTGTGAATAACCTAGGGCTGCGGAACAACTCTTTATAGGCATGACATTGGAATAATCAATATGATTAATGTCACATAATATATCAATTCCATTCTTATCACTTTTAATCATGTGTTTAAGGCCTTTAATTAATGGAAGAGCTTCACTATTAGGGTACTCTTGGGAAAGTTATCAAATTGATTTTCCAATTTTGAAAGTTGATCTATGGAGACTCTAGGCAAATATTCTTCTTGTTCATCATGGGATTCATCAATTGGATAGATAGGGACATGATTGGGATGGGAAGAATTACCATTATCATCATTAAAGAAGTTACCCAAATTAAGACAGTTCGACCAACTTTTTTCAAAATTTTTAGGGATGAAAGTTACGATGATTTTAAAGGTAACCCCCAAAAAATGGTGGATTTTAAGATCTCTAGATAGGCGAAATTAAGATTTGAATGTGATAATAGGACCTTATTAGGGTTTGGAGTAAAATAAGGAATTTAATTGCAAATTTGAAAAGGGTCAAACCTAATGGATAGGGACACCTTGAAAAATGTTTAGAAATTGAAATTGACTGAAATTGATTTAAATTTGTACAAAATTCAATTAAATTTGAAAATTAGGGTTTTAGGACCTAACCATTTAATTTTTTAAATTTTGAATTTTGGAAAGGGAGGGAAATTGAAAATTTGATTTTTAAGACAAAGGATAAGTGTGAAAACAGATACAAATCTGAAAATTAAATGGAAATTTAATTTTTGCACAATTTCAAGATGATTTTTGAAAATTAACCTCTTCATTTTGTGAATTTGATTTGTTAATTGAACAAGATAATGAAGAAATTGAATTTGACCAACAAAGAAATTTTTAGATTGACAATAGCAAGCAATTTTTACAAGACACAAGTTCAATTTCAATTTTTAAACTAGGGTTTTGAATGAATTAACCACTAATTTGGTAGAAAAATTAAACTTGTAAATGAAAAATATGCAATGATTTGAAATGTCAAGCATGCAAGACATCAGGTTTACCAAAATGTAATGGGGTGGAAAGTGAATGATGGAGAGATCAAGAGGAAAGGTTTTCTTCCCTCTAAGGAGAGATGAAGTTTCACTACAGATTTCCCTTCAAACACTTTATCCACATTACATTTAAAAGAGTGGGGACAATTCACTAGATCCAATCTCTTAGGAAAGAAATTGAATACTAAATGAATTGATAATGGTGTGAAATGATAGGTTAACCCCTCTTTTAGAACCAGTAATGGTTAAATTATGTGTTTCAAGGCTGTGTAAAAGTAGCAAAGAACTAATTATAACTTCAAATAGAAGTGTGGGATGAAGCTGTGCACTTGGATCTAGCTATAATATGTCGAGATGAAGATGCCCTGCGAATTTGAGAAAAAGTTGTCAGGACCGTGTTGAAAGTGCACATGATCCTCCGAAAAATCCACGAAACGAAAAGGGTTTTTCTGCCTCTGTGAATGGAGTCCAAATCTACAAATATAGCTGCGCACCTACAACCTACACATAGAAAAGAGAGGAAAAGGGGTTGGGATTGGAGGTTTGCCTTCAGGTCAAACCCTAGACTTGAAATTAACAAAATGATGAAAGAAAGTACTTGCAAGTAAATGTAAATGAAAGATTAAAATGTAATTCACCTCAAGGGAGGTTGTGATAGAAATGTAGGTAGATTTTCTTGGTATATTTTTTATTGAAAGACTTGAATGCAACACCTAGCCTTGAAGGGAGACTTGAGAATGCTCAATGCTTGAACTTATGCCCACTCTTCACTTGTTGAACTTATGCAAATGAGAGGACAAATGCAACTTATATATTCATCAATTAGGGTTATTGGACTGATTTTTTGTCATAGGCCAACATAGGGAAGGTTTTCCCACTTTAAGTGCAGATACCAAGGAATAGTTTGAATGAAGGGGACCAGAAATAGAGTAGGGATAGGGGCGCCATGCCCCTGTCCTAGGGAGGATAGGAGCACCACACCCATGTCATGCCCTTATCTCAAAACAGGAAGCAGGTTCAAGTAGTGTGGGGGGAAAAAAAAGTGCATTTTTTGGGGATTGAGCAAGTCTTGGGGATTCGATTTTCCAACGTGAAGACCCTAATGTGGTCAAAAATTGCAAGGGTCGCAACTTATGACACTACAAATCTACAATATGGGGTGTCATTATAGTCTCTCGAGTTAGGATAGCTGTGTTAGAATCAAGGAACACTGAGAGGGGGGTGTGAATTAGTGTTCTAAATTTTTTAACTTGATTAACTTGATCCTTTAACCACTTAATGCTTATGAAGAAAAGTAAACTATGAAAACACAATGCAAATATCGATGACATCATAACACCAATATTTTTACGTGGGAACCTAGTTAAGGGAAAAAACATGGTGGGATTCAAACCTACAATATTAATATACTTTGCTAAAAGTATGAAAATATTACATAAAGGGAATGCACATGCATTAAGGCACACTGTCTAGAGATCACTGCTCAAATTATAAGTAAAGGGATACAACCCCTTAAGGCTCAATGCCTTACAAAATGATTATTGAAGATCACAATGAGGTTTGAACTATGATATAACATCAAAAATGCCTGAGTATAGTTCTTATTAAGCACAGAACACATGATCATACTCTTCTCTGCCACTCTGCTTTAATCTGATATTCTGCATTATATTAGAGCTCAAATATTCACCACGTGCATGTGAAATTGCACATAATTGCTCATACATGATTCACACATAACCATCAATCTCCAAAATGATCAAATAAACCTGTCTTATATATTCACATCATCAATTTAGGTCAACATATTACAAAAGATGAAACATGTACACAAGTCAGGTCAATCCGATCGAAAAAAACCATGTGGACCAAAACAAAATATCCACATTCTTTCCATATATCGACTCATCAACATTTAACACATAAATGCTCACCAAAATTGATCCACAAGATCCACTAATGCATTTCCACATGTTATCACTGATAACCACCATGTTTACCAAAAACCAATCTACCGGATCTCACTATCCAAACATAAAACTTAACACCGGAGGTCACAAACCTAGAATAAGGTAAATTTCATATCCACAATACACCTCCCAGATCTGTAAAGAAAAATACTCAACCAAAATAATCCACCAAATAGAACATTGTTCATTCTGCCAGATACACTATTCTATTCACTGGACCTAACAAAAACTTGGCCAATCTTCAATTAATATTCCAAAATGATGAAAAAATGAATTGCGGATGCCAAAGATGATATGAGTTTCCATCAATGACATCTCAACATGCATGCAGTGTCTCTTGCCCACAAGCTTACCTTTGGAATTTGTCATCTCCAAGGAAGTCATATCTTGCTTGAGCTATTTATTTGTGGCCATCTATTATATTCCTATTCTTATCAACATTTGGAACTTCATTTTTGGATCTTTGTAAGACAAACTCCCAAACTTTTGTCATTGTTACATCTTTCCTCCACCATCATCTTTTGTCATTTGTTCATCCACCCAAGTGAAACCTTTTATGCTTTTATGGTTGAAAATAGATCCCAAAGACTTAGACAAAAAGCCAAGGATGCTCTATGATCTCAAGACATGGATACATATGCTTACGATGAATAAGAATCTTACAATACTAGAACTTTTAAAAATTACAGTAGTGTTTAAGATTCAAATGAAGATTTTTGACCTCAACATAAATTTAAGATTATTTGTCCAACTCAAAATTCAACAAGGTGTTTGAGACAATTTTATGCAAGAACCCACAACACTATTTCATGATTCTTGCATAAGAGGGTGTCAAGTTACCTTTCAATTTTGATGTATCTCAACTTATGGAAGACAATCACAATTAGTAGGATTTTGGTACTAGTAGAGGTAGAAATATAGATATCCCCATGTTTGAGTCACCTTCATCCCTTTTATAAAATCTAGATATTCCTATGTACATAAGAACTCAACAAACTCATGAGAAAACTCATATTTATGACCTTAATGGTCGAAGAACCACCAACACACATACTAATGACCAACATCAAGATACTAATCAATTTCATAATCATGGTTGTGATTTCATTAGACCACCTCGTACAACCTTTGATGATTATTAACAAGATCATACTCAAGTCCAACATCAAGATGCCCACCAAGGCCATAATCATGGTCATGGTTATAGTAGACAACCTTGTGTTACATTTGAAGATCAACACAAGGTCATACTTTGAATACCAACCATACTCATGGTCATGATGCTCACACTCACATAAGGTCTTATTCTCATTACCACAATTATGGCGCACATAGTTACATTCCTCCACTTGACACTCGATATCCTAGTTACATTCCTCCTCTCGGTGTTTCTCATTATTATTTTATTTCTCCTCCTCCACCTAGTGACTCAGGCATAGGGATACATAAAAGGAATAGAACACCTCCTAAGAATTATTTGCAACAACAAGTGAATAAATTGCAACAACAAGTGAATAAATTGCAACAACAAGTGAATAAATTTCAACAACAAATGGGTATCATACATGCACTTGTCAACAATTGCACACTTCGAGAAATTTTTCCTTATCCTTTTAACATGACTAAACCCATGCCACCCCTTCCTCCTAATTTTGATGCACCTAAATTTTACAATTACAAAGGAATGGGTGATCCCAAGGAACATATTAGAGAAATTTTCAGTGCTTGCATTCAAGTTACCCTTGAGGATTCTTACTTAATGCATCTCTTCCCTCACCGTCTAGGGGGCCAAGTCATGGAATGGTTCTTACAATCACTACCTGAGATTTGTTCTTGGGGTGAATTGGCTAAGACATTTATTCAACACTTATCCTACAACATTGAGCATGAGATTTCAATAACAACTTTATGTACCACTAAACAACACAATGGATAATACTTTTCATCATTTTTACAAAGATGGAGAAGTTTGGCTAGTCGTTGCTCTTGTCATGTGTCACAAAAACTATTGGTTGAGATTTTTACATAGAACCTAAATAGATAAATTGGATATGAACTTAACAAATTATGCTTGACCACATTTCAAGAAGTTGTTGAAAAAAGTTTTTCCATTGAGAAGGTTCTTCTAGAGAAAGGTATTATTAATTTTTTAAAGAGAACAAAGATGATCATTACAAAGAAAAAACCCCAATTTTGGAATGACAATAAGAATACCATTAATGATGGGGTTGTGGATGCAAATTTGGTAAAACATTTAAGATTTCCCAAAATTGACATGTTAAGAAATTAAGTGAACAACCAAAGGGAAACAAGGCCTATGAGACAAAGAAAATAAACACCTTTGGGGGTACCAATTGAGTCATCATTGCAAAAGTTGGTTGTTAACAAGCTCATTACTTTACCAAAAAATTGACCTTTTTTAGCCAAAGGTTAAGCCAATATTGTGGAATGACAATGAATTTTGTGAATATCATAGAAATAAAGGGCACAAGAATAGAATATTTCATAAGGTTAAGAATCTCATCTAAGACTTCGTTAAGAATGGTGTGATTGAAGTTAAGGGTCATTAGTCCAATGAAGAACATGCAATATTTAAGGATCCTTTCCCAAAACATGATAAAGGAAAATATCCTAAGACTAATTCCAATTCCAATACCAATTATTCCAATGTTTCTTATGAGTATATAGTTAACCACATTTTTTAGATGGATCACCATGTGTCTACCATAACTTTAAAGGACAAAACCCCTGAATGCGATATAACAACTCGTCGGGGTAATGTCAACTTGCAAGGTGCCACATCCAAACCCTATTCATCCACTAATCAGTATGACCTTGTTGAGAAACTTGAAAAAACACCAACCCACATATCCATTCTTGAGCTTTTATGCATATGCCCTTCACATAAGGCTATCCTATATTAAACTTGGTAATAAACCTCTATAACTATTGACCTAAATGCTGGTCAATTTCAAGCCATGGTGGGACATTTATCTTCACCTCATCATCTTAAACTCATGGTCAAAGATGATACATCTCCCCAACAACCTCATAACACACCCCTCCATATTGAAGCTTTTGTCCATAAACATAAAATAAGGTGAGTCTTGATAGATGGAGGAACATGTCTAAACATTTACATTTTGAAAGTTGATTTAACATTGGGATTCTCTAAAGGAGCTCTAGATTGGAAGATAAATTTTATAACAACCAAAGCCTATTAAAATGAAGAGTACTCATCCAAAGTAACAATTACCTTACCAATCAGAGTTAGGCCGGTAGTACAATACACAATCTACCAAGTTTTAGACCTTGATCTCACATATAAAATCCTCTTGGGCCATCCTTAGATCCCTGCCATGAGAGTAGTTCTTTCCACATAACATCAATGTATCAAATTTTGACAAAATAAAATAGATATTACCATTCCCATTGATCCAAATATCTACATGTATTTCAATAACATTATTGCTAAGCCACAAGATATAATGCCTATCAATCAAGAAGCCAATTTATCTTCATCATATGTTAATTCATAGTCATTAAAAGCCTCTACTTCCAAGAAACTTGAGATCAAGGCTAATATAAAAATAAAAAATGGAATGGGAAAATATAGTTTGCAACAATCCATGCATCTTACACAACTTATGGGTTCACCTAAGATTTATGGTAGATCAAATTCTTCACAACCTATAATGGTAGTTACTATCAAATGGGATCCCACAATATTTTTTAGATTGGGTGAAATAGAAGATGAGGACCTTTTTAAGATGCTATTTAAGGACTTAGATGAACATTCAAATCATGATAACATCAGAATACATGTTAAGAACTATGGAAAAGGCTTCAAATCCTAACAAAAAATGGGATGTGATGGTAAAGGCCCTCTTGGATTGCAAAAACAAGGAATTATGGAACCCATCCAATCTAAATTAATACCTAAGAAACAAAGGACCCATTGAGCATTGAATTTAAATAAATAGAATTTTGTGGTTTCAATTGAAGATACAGAAGTTTTCTTGAGAAAAAAATGAAATCAAACATGCCCTTAAGAATTTTGATAGAACCCTTGGCATTTCCATCGACATCAAGATCCTAAAGATTATCGCTCAAACCAAGGCCATCGGATGTACATGCTAATCCTTCACCAAGATATCTAGTTTGATCGAAATGGTACACCTGTTGTATCGAAGAAACCTATCAGTGTTTCATCGACAAGATGACTTATCGAACAGACTTGGGCCTCGATGAGTTCTAAAAGTGGCTCATTGAAAACATTATTTTGATCGACAGGTGGTATGTCAAGGAAACCACAGGAAGTTCTCATCGATAAGAATTTTCAAGAAAAGGAAGGTGTCAAAGAGCTGCAAAAGTTATTGGCCGATGATCACAGTCTCATTGAAAAATGAAAAGTCAAAGGAGGATATTCTTCTTTTTGCCACTATGAAATATTTCATCAATGACCCATGTAGAAGCTAGATAATGAGGGACCATTATCGACATACTAAAAAATGATAAGATGGTTACAAAACACGTGCAGTAAAGAATGAGATAAAGAGCGAGCAGATCTAATGGTCAAGAAGATGATCCAACGATGGTCATTGATCCGCAATGGGAAGATGCTCACTGGTTACTCATCGTGGATCAACGACAAAGAAGAGCCAGGTTCCAGTGGTGGGTCCGATGGTGCTAGAGTGGCGGATGAAGTGGCGCCCAAATGGATTCGTGAACCAATCAAAGGTGACACGAGGCAAGGCGCAAAAACAAAAAAGAAAGTTAATGAACATGCAGATTAAAGATGATCCAACGATGGTCTCTGATCCGCAATGGGAAGATGCTCGCTGGTTACTCA
Source organism: Cryptomeria japonica (assembly GCF_030272615.1). Classification (NCBI taxonomy): domain Eukaryota; kingdom Viridiplantae; phylum Streptophyta; class Pinopsida; order Cupressales; family Cupressaceae; genus Cryptomeria; species Cryptomeria japonica. The sequence continues at coordinate 350,868,850 of NC_081413.1, forward strand.
TCATGGATCAATGACAAAGCACGTGCAACAAAAAAGTGAGTTAACGAACATGCAGATTAAAGATGATCCAACAATGGTTGCTGATCAGCAATGGGAAGTTCTGTGACGGTTACCCATCGTGACCCAGCGATTGAGTGGTGGGTCCGGACTAAGGTGTTTGGGCAAGTGAAGTGGTGGATGAGGTGGCAAGTCAAATGGTGGCCAGTTGGATGCATGGACAAATCAAAAAGTGACACATGGCAGAGCTCAGTCTAAAAAACACAAGCACAAGGAATTTCAATCGATGACTTGTTATCGGCCGAACATAAAGAGTCGAAGGAGAGTATTTTTCTTTTACCGAAAGAGGAAATTTCATCAACGCTAGTAAAAAGGATGGATAATGAAGAACTATTTTGATGAAATTCTATCATCGATAAAACGATAAAGGGACTTAGCGATAAAAGCATTTTCATCAAAAAGGAAGATTTTGATGAATTAATAAAACATTATACTGACATAAATATTTAAAGCAAGGCATCGATGAAATAAGGATATCGATGAGACCGAGAAATGTGTCGGCGATGATGTCAATTTCACTGAAGTAAAGAATGATGTCGATGGAATATGATGTTTCGGGGAAACATAAGGTAAAGCCACCAAGACATATGATTTCATCGAAGTGCAGCATAGGTGTATTGTTAAACGGGCATCGGTAAAAAATTCAAAACATTGCTAGACAAATGATTACCTATTTCCACGAAGATCAAAACAAATCTCAGTGAAGTCATTACCATAAATTCAAATGAATATATGTGTGACCATTGCTTAACTGGAATTATTAACTGATGCTCAATGAATTAATAATGAAGGGACATGACTTCTCATAGAATAGGTGTTGCTTGTTTATTTATATGAGCATATTTTGTAAAATGAAGCAATCATTAGAATATTAGAGACTGGATAGATACTATAGCCTCTGGCATACTATTGTACCATTTTGAAGCTTTAAGAGATTAAGTCATTTTTCTTTTGTATATGTGCTATGGATTATCTCACTTTTTGTAGGCAGTTGTTTGTGATATTATCTAAGGGAGATAAGGTTATTCGTATTCTTACAGTGAAGTTTATATTTCTATATTACAAATTTGGATTAAAAAGATCTACTCGTGGATTGTAATTGGTCCTTGTAGTTCTTCCTTGAATGCTCCCTTAAGGTTAGGGTTAAATTCATTCAGGTGGTTTATGATATAAACATTTAGCAGATCTCATAAGAAACAGTAACTGACATATTTACCAAAGGGGGTAGGTTTAAAAATTGTCTCATAAATCATACACTAAGTCCTAGAGAAATATAAGACTCTGTAGCCCAAATGACAAAGAAGGCATTGGTCATCCATAAACCATAGTTATCATTATATGAACGCACCTTTACATTAAAGCAATAGGGGTTAGTTGAGTAATAAGTATAGAGTTAGTTAGTAATAGTGTACATATATAGGAATTTCAAGCACAAAGATCGAATAGCTTCCATAACAACAAGATTAAGCTCATCTAAAATGCATCTATTCCAAGAACCTTTGCCATTCTGAGATAGGGGTCAGTTAGATCAAAATAATCAATCTGCTATAAAAAGCATTAGTTATCAAAAGCCACTAGTGAATAGGTATAGCCGCCTAGGTCTTGAAGAGCCTAAAGTGAGAGAGTTAGTAACCAAATAGGTTCACTCTATAAGTTGGCCAATTCAAATTGGAGGGTTTGATCATAGGAGTTGGCATTTCCTTAGAACCTATCCAATCTGATGATTTGAGATTCAACAGGACCAAAGGACAAGGATATGCATCCTTGAGGTTTTATGGCCCTAGATCCCAAGCAACATTACAAATAGGTCCTTCAAGTTAGACTAATGAGAATACAACACTTGAGGAACACCATTTATCTATAATTCCAATGAAAGGGAATGGGGCTCAAATAAGTCATCTAGTGACTATGATCTTGAAGAAACTTTAAGAGAGCTTGGTGAACCTACTTTTGGAAAATGTTTAGAGTTGGTGAAATGCCAGCAAGTCAAACACCCTAAGATAAGAAATCTAGTGGTGAAGCATGGATAATTTTTTTTTGGGATCTCGAACCCTGTATGTCTCGAAGCTGTAGATCTAAACACAAAAAGTGAGAACTCCTGTTGCTGAGTGTCCTTCTAGTAGTGTCGATCAAATTTATTCTACAATAGAAACTGATGAGGAGAGTACCAATGATGAACTTGATGAAATCATTGACATATATGAAGACTCAAGTGTCTTTATCTTTACTTCTTCTAATCTTGATCAAATTGATGGCCTTCCACTTGTTCACCCATAACTCATAGATTGGGACCAACAAGGGCATCGACAACTTGAGACATTCCAAAATGATGAGGCTATCATTGATTACCTTAGATTGTGAGATGATATTCCTATCAGGGACCATAGAGAGGATTCATCATTGAACTTGATAACGTGACTTACTTTGGAGAGGGTGCCAAGCCTTTCAGTCCCAAAAATATAAAAATAAGTAACAAAAGGTCTTCTAGTGAAAATTGTACTAAACACATTTAGAAATTGAAAAAGTAAAAAAGAAAGGATGTATCAAATGGTGAAAACCTCTTTGAGGTGACAAAGGATGGAAAGATTGAAACTCTCCCATTGACATATTATCATGAGAGATCACTTGTGTTGGTCAAATAAATAATACAAACTAATATTGATATTGACCAAATAAATAATACAAACTAATATTGATATTGACCAAGATCTGCATATCATCAACCTAGCAAGATCATTGTCAGAACAAGAGCATCCCAATTTTGTCAAATTCCTCAAGGAACAACAAATAAATTTTGCATGGTCATACACTGATATGTCTAGTTTAGATCCTAATCTTGTCATCCATCATCTAATGGTAGCACCAGATGAAAAACTAGTAAAATAGAAATTAAGAAAAATGCATCCGTAAGTGGCACTTTTAGTCCAAGTTGAGCTTGAAAAATTACTAGATGTTGATTTCATCAGACCTATTGATTACCCATAAAGGATTTCCAATCTTGTACTTCAGGAAAAACAAATGGTCTTATTTGAGTGTGTATAGATTTTAGAGACATAAACAAAGCTTTTCCTAAGGATGACTTTGCACTACCCAACATAGACATAATTGTCAATCTTACAGTTGGACAAATAATATTATCACTCATGGTTGGGTTCTCTGGCTATAGTGAGATTAAGATGATGCCTGAGGAAAAACATAAGATCACTTTCACATGTCCTTGGGAATTTTTTTTCTAGAATGTCATGCCATTTGGCTGAAAAAATGTTGGTGCTACCTTTCAGAGAGCTATGGCCACAATCTTTCATGATATGATGCATACTTTGATGGAAGACTATGTAGATTACCTTTTGGGAAAATCATTGATAAGAGAAAGTCATTTGGCTCTTTAGACATAGTTTTCACTCGACTAGAGAAAGACAAAGTGTGATTAAATCTCAAGAAATTTTTCTTTGGGGTAACCTTTGAGAAGATCCTAAGATGCATACTATTACAATGATGTATTGAAGTTGATAAAAAAAATTCAAATATATTCTAGGAACACCTCCACCAAAAAATATCAGTTAGATAAGACCATTACAAGGGAAGCTATAGTCATTTTGAAGATTCATTTCTCAACTTGTAGAAAAGTGTCAACCATTCACATATTTTCTACACAAGAACATAAAATTAAGATGGGATGATTAGTACCAAAAATATTTTAATATAATCAAATATTATCTCATGAATTCTCCTATTTTTATGCCACCGATTGAAGGAAATCCCCTACTCCTTTACATATCAGCAACAATGACAACATTGGGGGAACTTTTTAACACAACAAGACTATGAAGGAAAAGAAAGAACTATCTACTACATTAGTCACACATTAGTGGGATATGAGATGAATTAAACTCCTATCAATAATGTGTGTCTTTCCATAGTTTTTTCCTTGCAAAAATTGTGACACTACATGCTCACTCACAAAAAAAGCTCATAGCAAAGATCGATCCCCTAAAGTACTTACTCAACAAAGAAACTCTTATAGGCAGATTGAAAAAATGGGTAATGATCCTCAACAAATTTGATATTAAATATGTTAAGAGAAAATTCATCAAAGGACAAGTCATTGCAAATCAATTAGAAGATGTACCTATGATAGATGATCATCCATTGACTTTAGAATTTCTAGATGAATCCATCCTAGTAGTCAAAACTTCAAAATTAGGGCAACTCTACTTTGACGGATCATTCACACAACATGGAGTAGGTGTGAGAATTTTTTTCTTTATACCACATGGAGATTACATTTGAAAATTATATATATTATCATTCCCTTGTACAAACAGTATAGAAAAATATGAGGCACTCACTACAAGCGTACGAATTGTAGTTCAATGGAGGATCCAAGAACTTCATGTTTTTGATGATTCCCAATAAGTTATCTTACAAATGAACAATTAATATTAGACAAAGGATGAAAAAATTGATGCCTTATAAACAAATGGTAGATGAATTCAAGAATTACTTCACAAAGATAACTTTTAAATATATTCCTAGAGACAACATCAAAGCCATTTATGCGATGGCTACTATGGCTTCTTTGATTGACATGCCATATAATACAACCTGGTGTGAGTTCTTGGTGGATAATCCCTTGGTACTTGCATATGATATCCCTCCATCTGAGCTTGTATGTGTTATTGGTCTCGATTCCCCTTGGTACGGTGATATTTTCACTTACCTTCATAATAAAACTCTTCCACCTAACCTTTCTAACACTCAAAGCCATATCTTTATTTTTCAAACCTACCACTATGTAATTATTGCCAATACACTCTATCAAAGAGGTCTCGATGGTATTCTCCTTACATATGTCTAGAGCATGAATAATTCCAAATTATGCTGGATGAGGTACACAAAGGTATATGTGGGCTCACTCTTATGGTCAAATCTTCGCTAAGAAACTAATGAGGATTGGTTACTACTAGCCCACTATGGAGAAATGATGCAGGAGCATCCTCGATTCACAACAATCTTGCATCAACCAAAAATATTTTCTTTTATGTTTTGTTTTTTGTTTGCAGTTTCAGTTTTCCTTTCTGTGTGTCTTGGTTTTGGCTCACCGGATCCTGTGGAGTTGGATTCTGCTTGAAGACTTGATCATATTTCTTACTTTCATTCCATGTCTCATTTGGATCACTTTCTGACAAGATATCGCTATTGGTTTTCTTGACAGTTTCTTGTTACCGGTTGTTCCTTTGTTGCTGGTTGCCTGAGACCTATTCTGGTGATCTACCAGAACCCATTCCGAAGCTTGTGGAGCCTTGGACATTGATCTCTATGTTTCTTGGCATGTGGCCAACCTTCTACATTTTATCCTTTTGATTTTCTAGAGGAATCTCTTGGTGGAGGCCAACCTTGTTCATTTTGCACATTAGGTCTTGTTCTTCAGGTTTTGATCCCTTTTGGGCCGACTAGATCCTTTGGATCGATATATTAATTTGCAATATGCTTTAGAATGTAATCAAGGAGAATAAATTGAAGATGAATTAGAATCAATCAGAGATAGATTGTTCCTAGAAGATAGATCTTTCGAATCAAGGTCTCGGTGTGACCTATTCTACTAGGTCTGTGTGCCGGTATGTTGTAACCCGGTTGTTATTGGTTGGATGTAATCAAATTTCATTCAATAAAACTATTTGTTTTGCATTTCCTCCATCATATCTATGTGTTTTTGTTGTGTTTACTCTTGCTAACTGGTTTGGGCTGATCTCCTTGAGGTCCCTCCTCACCGATGACTGCTTCAAGAAATATGCCTTTCAATTTGTTAGAGAATGCAAGCAATGCCAAATTCATGGAGACTTAATACATACAACAACACAGGAACTACAACTGATCACAACACCTTCTCTCTTTTGTCAAAGGGGAATCAATCTTATGGGTTAGATTCACCCTCCATCCTCTAATGGCCATAAGTTCATAATAATTTCTAGTGATTACTCCATGAAAAGGATTAAAGTTATTCCCCTCACCCAAGTTATTGGTAAACGGATTGCCACATTCATTCTTAACTATATTATACACTATTTATGGTGTTCCCCTTTTCATCACCATGGATAATGGGCATCCTTTAAAAAATCAATATTCATGGGATCTATGTCAAAATCCATATCCAACATCATTTCTCCACTCCATACTATCCCCAAGACAAGGATCAAGTTGAGGCATCTAATAAAACTATCTCTGAAATCCTTAAGAACCTAATCAATTATGTTGGCCGCGATTGACACATACAACTTAATCCTGCCTTGTGGGCCTATCATAAAAGTGTTCACATGCCCATTGGCACCACACCATACTCATTTTTCTACTACACTAAATCTATTTTACCCTTTGAGGTTGAGTTACCATCTTTATGGGTCTCCTTGCACAATATTATCAGTGACCAAGATCACAAAGTCTCATGACTTTAGGCTCTTGAACTACTGGATGAGCATGGATAGAATGCTTTCAATCATCTCAAAGTATAAAACCAGTGCATGTGTTGAAGCTATAATCATAAAGTGAAATCTTGTACATTTGAGGTAGGTTACTTGGTTCTCAAACGAGATCCTAAGAATTAGCAAGACCAAGAGAAATGAGGAAAATTTGAACCGAATTGGCTTGGCCCCTACATCATCACATCAGTCTATAGATCTAGAGTATATCAACTATCTACTCCCAAAGGTGAATTGATTGAAGATCCTATCAACATCATGCACCTTCATAGGTTCTATACTTAGTCCTTCAGAGAATTCCTTAAAAAAATAAAAAATAAAAATAAAAAATACACCTTGATGAAAACTTGGAAAACATACATCTTGTGTGACACAAAAATAATAAATAAATAAATAATTATAATATAATATAATATAAATTATATATAAAAAAATAAAATTTGAAAAAAGTAAAAAATAAAATTTTCCAATAATGAAAACCACTTCGGTGGCGCCCTAGACAAGTACCATGGTGAAAAATGAGAAACCAATACCATGTGTAGGTACTTTTCTCCTCCCTCCTTTAGGATTACACATCATCCTTTCACTTTTCACACACTTATAACCTGTCATTTCATAATAAACTTTCCATCCCCATCATGGATTTTCATTGTTCTAGCTAAGGTCATTTCACCCTCCATAATAAACATTTTTTGACCACCCTTGCCTCATCCAAATAATCAGGTCCTATCCCTAACTGGGGGTATATTCTTGACCTAGTGATGATATTGGATTCTTGGCATCACATTTTATGAGTAACATCATTTTTTATACCTTCCTTCTTCTACTCACAATCCACAATAAGGTTTCGCTTGCATGTCGTCGATCAATGATAAAGTTTTTGTCTTATTCACAATAACCATCTTTTCATGGAGTTAGATAGTTTCAAATGAGACATAAGCAACCTTTTTGCTTGAACAAAATTAATATTTGAGTAGACCAACATCCTAGTGGGACTGGTGATCCTGTTTGCATTATTAATGTCTGTCCTTTATCAAGATACTATAAAAACTGTGACCAAATAAAAAATGTAAAAATCTATAGCAAAAAAGACCCGTGGCATGAGGATCTCATTGTTTTTTGGTTTTAGGTCCTTTTTTCTTCTTTGAATTTATCCTTTTGTGAAATGCTTCCTATGTCTCTCAAGGATGTCTATGCACTGGAGTGGCCAGGATGGAGCATAATCACTTGATATCTTCTAGTGGATTATTCTCTAGTAACACTATGGCTTGTCAGAGGATATGGTGGCCTAGGACCATTGAGGACATAGTGAGTCTGGTGTGAACACAAACATTTCATGTTTGTGTCTTATCTCCATGCAAATGAAATGCTGACTATCTAGGTCAAAAAAATATTTGGATGGTCACAATCATTTTCCATGATAAGGTTAATGTGTTGGCATTACACACTCAGATGAGAATAGTTGATGTTGTCATTGATGGCAACCAACTAGTAGTAGGGTTCTACATGATTCTATTGATTATACCAGCAACAGACTTCACATACCGACACCAACAGCTACACAAGTTCATTCACATTGGCATCCAAGTTACACTGGAAATGAATCACACCGACACTTAGGTTGACATAAGATAAATTTTTGTTTATGCGAATTATATTGTAGCCGACATGATGTATTGTAAAGACTCATATATGTATGAGATCTTATAGGTCATTTTGTAATGAATATAGATGGTATATAATTAGGTAATGCAAAAGGATTATGAGAGCGAATATCTGTATATGCATTTTGATGTAATAATTTTGATGAGTGAATAAGAGCAGAGTAGAGCGAAGAAAGGTTTATGGCAGAGGTATTTGAGAGAGCTTAAACCGGTACTGAATCCAGCATTGCAGATGCTATTTTGAGCAGTAAATTGTCATTGGATTTAATCATCCAATTTTGTAGTCAGTGTGAATCCTTTTTGTGATTGAGCAGTAATCTCTAGGCTATTGGCCTTCTTGCATGTGCAGGCCGCTATTGTATCAATAATATTTATTCATATTGGCCAGTGAGTAAATATTATGAGTCACAAATCTCATTGAGGTTTTTCACCTACCGGGTTTCCTCACCAAAATATCTTGTGTTATGGTGTGCATTGATGTTGTCTCTCTTATTTCTCTCTATTGCATTATTGTTTATTTACCGGTACATTAATTTGGGTTGTAAAGTTGCAAACAAGTTTAAATATCTCATCTACCAGTTAGACATTGATTCACCCCCCCTCTCAGTGTCTTTGGGACTAATCGAGTATATAAAAATTGGTATCAGAGCCTATTCCTCTATTTATAAAAGCCTAACAGCTTGAGGAAGATTCTGAAACTGGTATCGATGGAAAGTTTGAGACAACAATTGGAGGAGCTCTTAAAAATTTTGATGCAGAAAAATTGAAGAATATCAAACTGGAAGATGAACTTAGAACTGCTCGGGAATTTATCAAATCACTTCAAGATAACCTGGTTATAGAAAAGAATAAGAGAAAAAAATTACACGTGCAATTGCAAAATCAAGATGATGAAGAAAAAGAAACTCTTAGAGATATTGCAGAGAAATTGAGACAAGAGAACAGTAACATGAAGAATGAGATACAAGATTTAACCATGAGACTATACACGGATATTGAATATAGAAAGAGGAATGAAGAAGATTTGGCCAGAAGAATTAATGAAAGATTTGATGAATCTAAAAGGCTTAGTTATGAAAATGATATGCTTAAAACTGATTTGATTCACATGCAACATGATAGAGAGGAACTTTTGAGACAAGTTAGCACTTTGGAAAGTGAGTTGATCACTGTAAATGAATACAAAGACAAATTCAAGAAAAGTTCAGATAATCTTGATGATATGCTGAAAAGTCAAAAACCTAATGGAGAAATAGTTAGACTTGGATTTGAACATGGAGAAAGCTTCGGGACTACAAACAATCATGATCACAACAAACCAGTAAGGCAACCTAATACTTATAAATTTAATGGGAAATGTTTTAATCAAACCAAATTTGGTCATAGAGAAAATCAGTGTAGATTTAGAAATAAATAGAATACAAACTTACCCACGGGTCAATGTTTCAAATGTAATAAAAATGGTCATAACTCAGACAATTAAAGAATGAATGTGAAATGTTATGTTTGTGGTAGATTTGAACATTTATCTAATCAATGCAAAACTCAAACTGGTCAAGCTTATGTAAAGGCTATTCAGAGAAACAATGTAACTTGTTATGCATGTAACAAGATTGGGCATATTGCAAAATTTTGTAGAAGCAAGACTATACCAGCGAACAATAAAGGATCAAATAAAAAAGGCAAAGAAAAGGTGACTGAAATCAAGCAAGAATTTTCAAAACAATGGATTAGGAAGAGAGATCAGAGTAATGATGAATCTATCACTGCATCGACAGAACATGTTGATCCTGTACCGATAGGTGATTCTTCATCCAACTAAGGAATAATCCTTAGGGGTAAGGCAACAAAGTGAAAATCATGCATTTTACCCTCGGTTGATGGCAAGAAGTTATATTTCTTCTTTACCGATAGACATGTTAAGTTTTCACTTAACCAGAAGCATTTAATGTGGTTGTTGGCAAACTTTTTGGTTATAAAGGCATTGTAACCTCTCATTTTAAATCACAAAGCATTCAAATTGATAAAGAGTGCGAAGAGAGCAAAGGCATTCAGGAGGCGAAGCAGCTAAGACATTTTTAGGGCAATTTAGAGGATTTCACTTTCAGAAAAGTTATTTATTTCAGTATCATGGCTACTTCATCTTCTGTTCCCTAGTTCATTGCAAACCCTGCTATGGTAGAGAATGTTAAGTGCTCAAGACCTATTTTTAAGATCATTCCTGAGATTGCTAAGCAAGAGGATTCTATTGGTGCATTTTCTAAAATTCGAAAGGGAGTTGCTTTTACTGAAGATCCGAGAATATATATTCATTGCAACATAGAGAATTTAGGGTCTGATGATTTGAAAAACATATACCAGAATGTTATAGCTGATAAACAAGGTTTGATCAAGCCAGAGCATAAGATTGTTGAGGATTTAGGATTTGTTGATATCTTAAACATACCTGAATTTTCGGATGAGATAGTTATACTTGTACTTAATAGAGTTCATGATGAATTTATGTGGTTAGATTCTATTTTCAAAATTATTAAGGAGGAAATCAAGGGGTTACTGGTTAACCCTCTACTGGTACTAGGCCTGACAAGAAGACGAAGATCCCAAACAAGGTGGTTATGAACCCAACCGACGCCACATCTGATAGTAGATCTCTTAGGGTTAGTGATATCATTGATGAGAATGTGAAATATGTGAGTATGGTGATTGGCTACAGAGTTGCTCATACAAATAGGTTAAATTCTGTTTCTAGTTTGTGTATACATAGTGCATATGAAATGGTGAAGAACAAAGCAAAGATTGATATTTGTGAATGACTAAAGGATGAAGTGATAGAAAATTTGAAGAAGATCAAGGGTGATAAGAAAGGAACCTTCAGATTTGGTAACTTAATTGTATGCTTAATGCTTTATTTCACAAAGGAGATCCCCGACATTGGTCCAAAAGACTTTTGTTATGAAATCCCTATTGGAAGATAGATTATGGAAGCAATTACTGGCATAGGTGCTGATGGTGACAAATTGATAAAAGATTATTTTAAGAACTTTCAAATTAAGATGAAGGCAAGGGAAAGGATTCCTCAAAGTATTGTGGACAAATATGACAAATAGATATGTTTTGTAATAAAGAGAGATGAGACATGGATAGAGGATGTTGCTCCTTGAACCATTTGGATAATAGAGATGGGCTATGAAGTAGATTTGAACATTCTTGAGTCTTATGCAAAGATACTTTTTGATGTACCAAGGGAACCAACTGAAACTTGAGGAAAAAAGAATGTCTATAATGGAATTAGATAAGAAATTAAAGGTTGAAGCATTGTTGGTAGTTCACCCTATCAATTCCCGATAGGAGATTGAAGAATTGATTGCAAAATCCAACTGGTCATATTTTGCTAGTGGTCACCAACAGGTTAGCTTAATGGCTGGTAGAGTCAAAGAAATTGCTGATGAAATGACTGATAGATGGGATATATTATTTGTAGAAAAAGAGAATAAGGAAGAAAAGGACAGACAAAAAAATAGATAAATATTTCATGAAAGTATATCAGAAAGGTGATAAGGGTAAGAACAAAGTTGGTGGTATTCCTAACTTGACTATCAAGGATAACCTACCCCCACCAGCTGAAGACACACCACCGGCAGTGTCAAAGAAACAGGTTGAGGAAAAAGTAGAGGAATAGGTTGAACATGAGGAGGAGAAAACAAAGGAAGTGAACACTGAGAATATTGATACGAAGTCAAACATTATGTTCACCATAAATGTAGACACTCCGGATATCAATGTAATTATAGATAAATCTTCCGAGAATGTTGAAGTCAAGAAAACTGAAGCCACAAATATTGAGATCTCTGAGTCACCGATCAACACTATTGACTCTCAGAATATTGAGGAAACAACTGAAGTTAAAATAACAAATACCATCCCAGATGCTACTCAGATTAACATTGAGAAACCGACAGAAGCACAAGCAAAAGCAGAGGTAAAAGTACAAACTGAACCTACAAATGTTGACACTCAACAGAAGGTCGAGAAACTGACAGAGAAAGAACTTGAACTGACAGTCAACAAGTCAGAAAGTAAGGATGGCAGTAAGGTTGAAAACATAGTCGACACATAGAGTGAGCAAAAGGAAGCAAAAATGGATAAAGAATTGGCCAATGATGGAAATAAGGAAGAAGTGGTTAAAGAAATTGGACAAGTATCTGAAGAAAAGAAAGTTATTGCAGAGCCTAGCCCTTCCACCATGGACTTCAGACCTACAAATGTGATGTATGTTTTATTAGATTCTATCAAGAAGATCACTGAATGTAATGCCTTAGCATTTAAGGCTATTGATGACACCTTACCTATTTTACAACAGATAGCATCGACATGTAAGGTAGATGATTTTGTAGGCTCTATTGGTAAGTTAGACACATTGTCTAAATTCATTTCATCTAATATTCAGTCGATTGATAAGATTAATGAGGAGACAATTAGAGAAAGGATAAATAAGGAGTAGAAAAACTTCTTTAATAAATCTATTGAGGACTATACGGGAAAGTGAGATTCCTTAATACCGACACTAAATTCAAAAAAATTGGATTTTAAGGAATTGTATAGAGATGTTTGCAAGCCACACCATTTGACTGCTGATATTGATGATTAGATTAAATAGACATAGAAGGAATTTGATGATATAGCAGATAACCTGATTGGTTCTTTTCAACTCACTTCAGTTTTAGATCAAGAAATGACAGTATATGAGGAGAAAATTAAAAAACTTGAAAAGGAGAAAGCTCGATTAAGGTCAAAAGACCGTGAATTAAAGAACAAACTTGGTCCTAGATTGGACATTCTGTTGACACACCGCAATAGACTATCTAAGGCTTCTATTCTAGGAGGAAGATCACCAGAGGAACAAATGCATCATCTTACCGACATGATCTGACAGACAGAGGATATCATTTCTGATAGTTCTAAATTTTCTCAAGGACTTAATCTGATTATAGAAGGCATCTTTCAGATTGTACATAACACATTACAGGCATCGAGGTCGAATTTTGAATTTTTGATTCTTTTTGACAACCTTTGTCATTGATGTCAAAAGGGGAGTGATAGAGAGAAAAGATATACTAAAGGAGATCATTTTCTCAAGGGGAGCACTTTCAGTTATGGGCAATTTTGGTTTTTGTTTTTTCTCATGAGTGTTACCATCAATGCCAAAGGGGAAGATTGTGGGCATTACACACTCAGATGAGAATAGTTGATGTTGTTATTGATGGCAACCAACTGGTAATAGGGTTCTATAGATTATACCGACAATATACTTTGCATGCCGACACCGATAGCTACACAAGTTCATTTACACCGACATATAATTTACACCGATAATGAATCACATCGGCACTCAGGACGACATAAGATAAATTTTTGATTATGTGAATTATATTGTAATGTAATTAATTATTTGTAGCCGACATGATGTATTGTAAAGACTCATTTATGTATGAGATCTTATAGGTCATTTTGTAATGAATATAGATGGTATGTAATTAGGTAATGCAAGAGGATTATGAGAGAGAATATCTGTATATGCATTTTGATGTAATAATTTTGATGAGAGAATAAGAGCCGAGAAGAATGAAGAAAGGTTTATGGCAGAGGTATTTGACAGAGCTTAAACCAGTACTGAATCCAACATTGTAGATACTATTTTAAGCAGTACATTATCATTGGATTTAATCATCCAATTTTGTAGTCAGTGTGACTCCTTTTTGTGATTGAGCAGTGAGCTCTAGGCTGTTGGCCTTCCTGCATGTGCAGGCCCCTATTGTATTAGTAATATTTATTTATATTGGCTAGTGAGTAAATATTGTGGGTCAAAAATCCCACCGAGGTTTTCCCCCTACTGGGTTTCCTCACCAAAATATCTTGTGTTATGGTGTGCATTAATGTTGTCTCTCTTATTTCTCTTTATTGCATTATTGTTTATTTGCCGGTACATTAAGTTGGGTTGTAAAGTTGCAAACATGTTTAAATATCTCAGCTACTGGTTAGACACTGATTTAGCTCCCCTTCTTAGTATCATTTGGACTGATCGAGTATCTAGTAGCCTAGTCCTCTATTTGCAAAATCCTAATAGGTTGAGGAAGATTCTGAAATAGGTACTGATGGAAAGTTTGAGACAACAATTGGAAGGAGCTCTTGAAAATTTTGATGCAGAAAAATTGAAGAATATCAAATTGGAAGATGAACTCAGAACTGCTTGAGAATTTATCAAAGCAATTCAAGATTACCTGGTTATAGCAAAGAATAAGAGAAAATAATTACACATGCAATCGCAAAATTGAGATGATGAAGAAAAAGAAACTCTTACAGATATTGCAGACAAATTGAGACAAGAGAATAGTAACATGAAGAATGAGATGCAAGATTTAACCATGAGACTATGCAAGGATATTGAAGATAGAAAGAGGAATGAAGAAGATTTGGCTAGAAGACTTAATGAAATATTTGATGAATCTCAAAGGCTTAGTTATGAAAATGATATGCTTAAAACTGATTTTATTCACATGCAACATGATAGAGAGGAAATTTTGAGACAAGTTAGCACTTTGGAAAGTGAGTTGATCACTGCAAATGAATACAAAGACAAATTCAAGAAAAGTTCAGATAATCTTGAGGATATGCTAAAAAGTCAGAAACTTGATGGAGAAACAGTTGGACTTGGATTTGAACATGGAGAAAGCTCTGGGACTGCAAACAATCATGATCACAACAAACCGGTAAGGCAATCTAATGCTTATAAATTTAATGGGAAATGTTTTAATTGAACCAAATTTGGTCCTAGAGAAAATCGGTGTAGATTTAGAAATAAATAGAATACAAACTTACCCATGCGTCAATGTTCCAAATGTAATAAAAATGGTCATAACTCAGACAATTGTAGAATGAATATGAAATGCTACGTTTGTGGTGGATTTGAACATTTATCTAATCAATGCACAACTCAAACCGGTCAAGGTTATGGAAAGGCTATTTAGAGAAACAATGTAACTTGTTATGCATGTAACAAGATTGAGCATATTGCAAAATTTTGTAGAAGCAAGACTATATCGACGAACAATAAAGGATCAAATAAAAAAGGCAAAGAAAAAGTGACTGAAATCAAGCAAGAATTTTCAAAACAATGGATTAGGAAGAGAGATCAGAGTAATGATGAATCTATCACTGCACCGACATAACAGGTTAATCCTGCACTGACAGGTGATTCTTCATCCAACTAAGGAATAATCCTTAGGGGTAAGGCAACAAATTGAAAATCATGCATTTTACCCTCAGTTGATGGTAAGAAGTTATATTTCTTCTTTACCGGCTGACATGTTAAGTTTTCACTTAACTAGAAGCATTTAATGTAGTTGTTGGAAAAATTTTTGGTTATAAAGGCATTGTAGCCTCTCATTTCAAATCACAAAGAATTCAAATTTATGAAGAGCGCAAAGAGAGAAAAGGCATTTAGGAGGCAAAGCAACTAAGACATTTTTCAGGGCAATTCAGAGGATTTCACTTGCAAAAAAGGTATTTATTTTAGTATCATGGCTAGTTCATCTTTTGTTCCCCAGTTCATTGCAAACCCTACTATGGTAGAGAATGTTAAGTGCCCTAGACCCATCTTTAAGATCATTCCTGAGATTGCTAAGCAAGAGGATTCTATTGGTGCATTTTCTAAAATTCTAAAGGGAGTTGCTTTTGCTGAAGATCTGAGAATATATATTCATTGCAACATACAAAATTTAGGGTTTGATGATTTGAAAAACATATACCAAAAAGTTATAGTTGATAAACAAGGTTTCATCAAGCCAGAGCATAAGATTGTTGAGGATTTAGGATTTGTTGATATCTTAAACATTCCTAAATTTTTGGATGAGATAGTTCGACTTGTACTTAGCAGAGTTCATGGTGAATTTATGTGGTTAGATTTTGTTTTTAAAATTACAAAGGAGGCAATCAAGGCAGTTAGTGGTTTACCCTCTACCGGTACAAGGCCTGAGAAGAAGATGAAGATCCCAAACAAGGTGGTTATGAACCTAACCGATGCCAAATCTGATACCAGATCACTTAGGGTTAGTGATATCACTGATGAGAATGTGAAATATGTGAGTATGGTGATTGGCTACAGAGTTGCTCATACAAATAGGTTAAATTTTGTTTCTAGTAGTTGTATACATAGTGCATATGAAATGGTGAAGAATAGTGCAAAGATTGATATTTGTGAATGGCTAAAGGATGAACTAATAGACAATTTGAAGAAGATCAAGGGTGATGAGAAAGGAACCTTTAGATTTGGTAGCTTACTTGTATTCTTAATTCTTTATTTCACAAAGGAGATCCCCGACATTGGTCCAAAAGACTTTGCTTATGAAATCCCTATTGGAAGACATATTATGGAAGCAATTACCAGCATAGGTGCTGATGGTGACAAACTGATAAAAGATTATTTTAAGAACTTTCAAACTAAGATGAAGGCAAGGGAAAGGATTCCTCAAAGTATTATGGACAAATATGACAAATAGATATGTTTTGTAATAAAGAGAGATGAGACATGGATGGAGGCTGTTGCTCCTCGAACCATTCGGCTAACAAAGATGGGCTATGAAGTAGATTTGAACATTATTGAGTCTTATGCAAAGATACTTCTTGATGCACCAAGGGAACCAACTGAAAAGATATTTGGCATAGCTAATGTATACACATAAAAATGGCTATGAGCGATTAAATAAATATTTGATATTTATTTAATGTTTATTCTTCTATTAAATAGTTAATTTGAAAAGATTAATTTATTTAATTCATATCGTGTCTTTCTATTAATTAATTTAATTGAAATATTTAATTGATTAATTCATCTATCTTATTCCTCTAATTAATTAAATATATAAATATTTAATTATTCTTTTAATCGGTTAATTAAATATCTAATATTTAATTATTTCCTCCAATCATTTGAATATCTAATATTTAATGATTATTCTTCTATCCTATAGTCTCAAATATTTTATGATTTCTTCAATTATTTAATTTCATTTCCAACTCACCTTCCATCTCCACTTCATCTTTTCTTTGTCAACTCATTTATAATGTGGCTAAATCAATTAAACAAAATTAAAATAATAAATCATTTATTAGCCACTTATCTTCAACCTCCAAATTTAATGAAATATTATGTACGTACACATATTTCATAACCTTCTTCTATATTCTCTCCAACATGCCTACATCTTAGGAAGGACTTGAGTCCACTTGTCCTCTCATGCCTAAATTTTCTCCAACCATCCCTAGATTTCCTTAGTCAGCAACCTTGTCAAGGTGAGATGAGTGACACTTGTCTTCTCCTTCCCCCTTTCTCTCAACCTTCACCTTTTCTCATAGCAATCCAAATTTGCAGATCTAATCATTACTGTTGATCTAGGCCACATCATATTATCCTCTCAAAGTCTATAAAATCAGGAGTTTGAGTTGAGAAAGAGTTAGTCTTCAAGCTAGTCTTCAAGTGATTTTTCAAGCTAATCATTTGTGAAACTTATGCATCCGTGAGTTTTAATCTTGAAGAAAATAGCATAATCATTTAGCATAGTCATTTAGCATTGCATATCATAGCATTAGTTAACTATTAGTTATTAGTCCATTCTTCACATGCCATCTTGGAAGCTATCAGTGCTTGTTTGAGAGCACACCATCTGCAACCAGGAATAGTGGAGTTAGGACACAATGAGACATAAATCATGAAGGTAATAATAGTATTTTTATTTTATATGTATTTCATGTAGTTTCATTGGTTGAATTTGGATTTCCTGTAGCATTTCCTTTGTATTTTGTGAAACTAACATGTTGTAGGTAGTATTCTGATGATGAAATTCAAGTCAACACATTTTGGCACCCACCGTGGGTCCCAGAGCCTCGCATATTCTTTGTAATATCTAATCTAATTCTCACAAAAATAAATTTAATGCATTTTTAATATAGATTCATGCCTGTGTGAGTTCTGACAGTGCCTTTATTTGATTGGTTAGCACTTTTCTCCTTCAGGTTAACGCATCTGTAAATCAACACATCTAATCTTTAGAACAACGCTTTTGTCCTTCAGGTTAGCGCATTTGTTAGTTTGGTTAACACTTTTGTCAAATAATTCTCGCTTCTTAGACTACAGAGAAACACTTTTGTGTTCTAGGTTAGTGCTTTTGTCCTTTAGGTTATAGCTTTTGAGGTGAAAGACATCACATTTGTTAGGATAATGCTTTTATTTGCAACTGACAAAATTTTCTTGCAAGTCCGAATGTCCAAGAACTTAATTTTTTCAAACTACTGACATGCATGTGTAGGATTATTTTTAAAACAAATTTTATGCATTTCCTCACCTAGTTAAATTAAGAGCTCTAATATGGAAAGTAACACATCATGTCATTCTCATTTAGCTTAACTAAGGGGGATAAATTAACATCATGCAACTTGCATTTTGAGAGACTTCTTTAAAATAGTTGGTGATAGATTTTAGAAAAGCTAAAATGGATTTGTGTTTTCCATGCTTGATGAAGTAGTAGGTAAGTATTCTCTCACCATCATACGGTGATTAGAAAACTAGACCTACTTTCTTTTATGTATAACATTTAGAGGGCCCGCCTTTCTGAGTTGCCTTGAGGGGGCCAGTGAGAGGGGAACAACCCAAAGTGGAAATGGGCTAATATCGAGTCCTTTCAATCCAATCTAAATAAATCGTGTTTGTGATGAAAGTCACAAGCAACATGTGTTGATAAGTTCATACCGACATTATGTTTCCCCATAAACCCTATGGACCGTAGCCTCTATAGGCTGGGAACCTTCTATATTTATAGATCTGAAAGTGCCGCATGTATGGCCACATGACCAGAAGCCTTTACTAAAAACCACTTGTACTAGTTGCCAAAATCCTTTTAGTTGTTGGCGCAGGCGGTCGGACCTCTGAAGCAGCTCACACACATATGGTTCTTAGTAGAGATATAAAGTTTTCCATGGAGACTTTTCATGGAAACTGGTGCTTGGCTGCCCAGGAGAAGTGAGTGTCGAGGGTGGAGCCAGTGGGGTCAAGCATCTAAATATCTTCTTTGAATAGCGTAGCTATTGGCAATATTACATTATAACAGATAATGAAAGATTGTTGACATTTCAATAAGGATATTGAGAAGGTTGTTGATGATTATGGACATAACTGATTAAAGATGTTTTACTATCTTGATATTATTATTTTGTCATTGATGTCAAGAAATTGATTTTCTAATTCAGTATGATGTTTCCATATCTTGAGAAAGTATAATATGAAGATTATAAAGAAGTCGGTAAAAGACACAGGAAAGAATATGATGAATAAGGGGATAGGTTATTCAATGGGAAACTACTACAGAGTTAGACAATGATGAGATCATGATGTTTTAGATTGTTTTAACATCATACATATGTTGTAAAATGTAAAGGTTAATACGATACTATGTTATCAGACAAATAACCTAGTCGGTAAACCCTAAGGAACCTAGTTGGTAAACCCTAAGGTTATTACTATCGGTTAATGAAGGCAGAATGTCTACTGAGTGAAGTTTAGTATTCACTGAGTTACAACCGAGCTATAACATAATGCATTAAATGTTTACATGTGATATTTAATGAAAGAAGCTGATGATTTGGAGCGGATCAATGATTGGTAAGCCATGGAAGAAGTTTGTTAACGAATCTAAGGCAATGGAAAGTCGGCAGGAAGATCTACAGCTCAGATTGAACTGCATTACCCTAACATAAGTTCCAAGGTGAAAATACAAGTTCCAAGGTGGGGTAAAACATTTTCAAACCTAAAGATACATTGAACCTGGACAAGATTAAAGATCTGATAGCTATGATTGATCATGGGAAATGTGATCAAGGAGATTAAGCGGTTAGAAGATTGTTTATAAATAGGAAACTGTTGATAAACAATGTATGCGGGCAATTGTATGCACAGGGATGCTACATAGTGATTACTGAGCACAGAAGCTTGAAGACCTGTTAGAATAATAGATTATTGATGCCCAGTAGCTAGACAAGATTAGTTCTATGTCTAGATTGTATTGAACAAATAGGAATCTACTTTAGCATTTTAGATGTGAAGTTGCAGATAGATTTTTATTACTGTTATTTTGTGAAAGTGACAAAAAATCTCTTAACCGAGTGGACTTAACAGTCTTATATGTAAATCCTCTAGCAAGGTGACATTCTGATTGAGTGTTTGAAATCCTTTGACAAGGTCACTTATAACAAAGTGAAGATCCTAACAGATCTGAGGGAAATCCCTTAACCGGGTCACATCTAGCAATGTGTTTGTAATCTTTAACAGGATTTTCTTTTAACCAAGCATACTCTAGAAGAGTATATTTCTTAGTGGGTCCAAAATCCCACAGTGGTTTTTCCCTATTTGGGTTTCCATGTTAAATCTGGTGTTATGAGGTTTATATTGTTCATATGCTTTTGAGTTTGCATGTTTGATAGTTTTTGGTTATATGACTGATATATGTGTTACCGAGGTTGAATCTGATGTTTTTATGGATGATTAAGTTTGTATGATTCACCCCCCCCCTCTCATCTTGTTGGCTATTGGATTTATACTTATATTAAGTATCATAACTATCAGTAGCCTCAGGGGAAACCCCATGTCAGATTCAACAATTATTGTCTCATCCTGCCATAGGATTTGTACTTGCTTATGCATTTTGTTTTTCAAGAAAATTGTGTCTTCTATGCCTATGACATGTTCAAAATGGTCAAAAATTTGAGAAAATCGTCATCCAAAAAATGAGCAAAAATCCAACAACTTGCTGAAGGATTTGAGAAGAATCCTTGGAACATAATTAGAATAGCACTTTCAAACAACAAAACAGTGCTTTTATCCCATAAGTTAACACTCTTTGCCACAAGAGTTAGCACAAAAGCTTTTTCACATCTAAAAAGCATATCAAACCAAAATTTCAACATCAGTATCAAAACACTTCTTGAGTAGAGTTGTCTCTAAACTATCACACATTTTCAAACCAGTTCAACAACTGGGTCACTAATCCAATAGGCTATTTCTGAAAGGTTTCCATAAGCATACACATTCAACAAGCTAATGATTCAAACATTCTAAGTGTAAAAAAATCAACATCATTGTCAAGTCTCTCATCAGGATATATCAAATCCTCTATCATGAAGCTTGATCAATTCATCTTGTGTTCATTATCTTGGATATATCTTTCCTATTTTGAACCCAGGTCATATCAAAATCAGAATTGCACCAACTTTGGAATCAAACAAACTTGTAAACTATCAGATGCTTATATGATTTTTAAGTATCACCTTAAGAAAATAAAACTTAGTTATAAAGCTACATAGAAAAGAATAAGATTCTTGTATATCAATCGCAAGATCTTATTAAAACATAGGACATTCCTACACCATTTTTTCACTATTTACGTGGCTGCCGGACAGAGTTTGACGAAGAAATTTTTCAAGAACGTTCTTTTCAACAAAGAGACGCTTTATCACAATGAACAAACAATAGTGGTAAAATCAACAAAGCATATCTTCCTAAACCAATAATCACCTATTGACTTGTCCTTTGAAAAACTTCAATTTTTTTGAAACAATCACATGCCAGTTTGGACTAGAGCTCAATACGGACAACTTAGAAAAAACCAAAAACAAATGGAGTAAGAATATAATCTGATATTCCAAACTTTTGGGTATACCGATGTTGAAGAAGAAGCGGTCAATAACACCATTAGAGACCTTGAGCAAGATTTCAAATTCGATAAACTAATGGAAAAATTATTGGCAAAACAAAAAGAAATATCTTTTGATGTTGGCAAAATCAGGAGCTAAATTATCACAAGACTTTAACATAGAAAGCTTAAAACAAGATGTGGAGGAAAGTAACACCCAAAACACAGATGATCCATGTGTGTGTGAAAAAGTGGTATGTAAGCTGCAAGCACAACACTTCAATTAAGTCATTATATGCATGGTTAGTAATCAATAATCAATAAGTAAAAAACCATAATAAAGTGACTAATTGCCTTCTAAAAGATGTGAGTATAAGATTGCTCTCAGATTTTTATAAGCAATACCAGTGACTAGACTACACCAAGATGAAGGATTTAATCTATATGATATTAAACTATATGGATGCAAGATGGATGAATAATTCAAACAAAATAATCAATTCAAGCAATAATGGAGGTAAGATGGATGCAAATAATTTAAAAAACACATTAATCTTCAATGACACAAGAGCGAAATTAGTGTGACAATAATCTCCAAGCGTGTTATCAAAAATCTCTAGGGTAAATTGGAATGAGAGCTGAAGACTGAATTTATAGAGAATTACCAAGAGAAAAGCTCAATTTAGAATTAATTGAAAATAATTGAGAAATCAGGTTAAGTTAACCTTGAGATAGATTCCAATTATAGTTTAATTGAAATGCATTCAAATTAGAAGTCCAAGTTGCATTGGAAACAATAATAAATTAATTCCATTCATTTGTGATAAAAATAGATAATTCTTTTATTTATTCAAGAAAAGAGTCTTTTCAATGCAACTGAACTTCTTTTTCTGAAAAGCTTTGAGTTCCAATTTTAGAGAATAATTCAATAATTCAATTAAATTCCTTTTCTGATTTCAAGTTCCAAATTTAGAAAAAGAAATAATATCTCATGTTTGATTTCTCTTTCAATTCAATTCTTTTTGTTTAATTTCAATTCAACTCTTGTTTTGTAATTAATTCCTCTTTTGTAATAAATTAATTCCTTTTTGCATGATTTAAATGGCAAATTTATTAATTAATTAAATATGCAAGGATATTTAATAAATTAAAATAGAATAATTGATCAAAATGATATTCTTGGAAATGATTCAATTAATTAAATGAATATTTAATTAATATTGAGTAATTGATTTGCCATGTGATATTTGATGATTAAATAATTAATAATGTTCTCAAGATTGATTTAATTGCCTTTGGTTAGGACCTTGGTGATGTTGTCGAGATAAGGGCCCATGGTTTAGATGACCATTTTTAGGGTATTACATTTGCCCCTCTTTGAATTAATGTGTGATCAGCGTGTTGGTTCAAAGAATGTGTGATGTCTAGGAGATGCCAGTTCTGAACTTGAATGATCACGAACTAGATGAAGAGAAAGGTGTTTAGCTTGATTCGAAGCGACAAAGCTGAATAAAGTCTGATTAAAGCGATACCGTTCCCAAACTTGATTGAACTGAGGAACGATAGAAAACAAAGATACCGAACTTGAACTTGATTGATCAAGAAGTGGATCTTACTGATCTAGAACTTGATTGAACTTAGATGTAGTGAGTGATGATAAAAATTGATCTTGAACTTGAATGATCAAGATACGATGAGAAAAGATAAACTGTTCAGCTTGATCAAGAAATGAATACTGAACACCTGCTTAAATTGAGTGTGATCAAAGATACTCTTTAAAATTTTGATTGAGTTTAAATGAATAATCAGTTTGATTTGAAGTGATGAAACTGATTGACGTTAAGAGATTGATTCAGATGAAAGACAAATATCAATTTGATTTGAAGCGATGAAATTGATATGCCCCCAGTGATTGATTCGATTCAGACGATCGAGAGATCTCAACTTGACGTGAAGAGATGAAGCTGAGATGCCCCTTAGCAATAAGAATTGATTTTCTTTAGTTGAAAAGATTTTGCTCAATTTTTGATGAAGATTTGAAAATTTTCTCGACTTGTGAGATGTGAGGTCATAAGGTCATGAGTATGCCCCCTCGGGAGCGAAATCTAAAGATAACAAGGGATTGATGATAGGCAATTGTGTGGCAAAAATTAGTTATTTGAGCACAAATTGATGCAGAGGAATATTTGAAAAATTTGGCATTGATTGGTGAGTTAAGCACAAAGTTGATCGTAATGTTGAAGTGTAGAATTGAAATTGATATTTAGTGTTGAAATTGAGCGCAATTTAGAAGAAAAAATGAGCATTTGATGAAAAGAGCGCTAAGTGGTCGAAATTGTGAAATTGACTAGCAAAATGATCTCGAATTTCGATTTCAATCCTGAAAATGGAATCAGAGTGGTCAAATTAGCTAAGGGTACAATTTTCATGTCCATCGGAGCAAGTTGAAAAATTAGGTTTTTAGCTATATATGGGACAAAAGTGTCATTTTCAAATCATTTTAACCCTCCAAGTTTGAAAATTCAAAAAGCCTTTTGTGAAGAAAATGGTGGTCCCTACTCATCAGCATCAATTTGAATGCCATAGAAGACATAATCGACCCTAAAACTATGAGCCAGTGGTAAGTGATCGATCTTAAGCCTCTTTATGTTTTCAATTTTGAATTTTTTTTGCTCATTTTTCAAGTTTTTCGCATGTGTGGGGTGGGGTTTCACATTTTATCGTGCGAGATAGGATCCTATCTCGTACGAGTAACTGGTAAAATTTCTTTTGTCGTTTAGGGTCATTAGAATTATCGTTCGGGATGCACCCTCGTATCATACGACAGGTTTGTTAAAAGACCATTTTGTTGTGCGAGAGCCAATATTATGTCGTTTGGGGTTTTTTTGTCATGCGAGAGCTATTCCTCACTCGTACGAGATTCTCTCTCTCTATGTTTTGTCATTCGGGAGACAATGAGCATTTTTGAAGGTCTAAATGTGAAATTTTGATTTTGCATTTGACTTAGTTGGATTTGCATGATGTTTTACTTCTCTTGTAGGCTCATTTGGAATGTTTTTTGATGCTTTGTTGTTGGGTTTTCGTAGGTTCAATTACCTCCTGTGCTGTTTAGATGTGTTTATCCTCCCACTATGGCATTCGTTCGACATTTATCTAAGGTTGAGCAGGCTCATATTGACTTTTGTGACTTGACTCATCTATTGAGATTACCTGATATCCATGTGAACCACGAGATGCTCATGACATTGGTTGAGCATTTTCGTTCAGAGCAGAACATGTTTCATCTACCAGTGGGGGAGTTGACTATCACTCCTGAGGATGCATATAGGATCCTCTATATCCCTTTAGCTGGGGATAAAGTGGATTATGATTCATGGCACCTTCCAAGATTACAGGTAGTGAGGCATGTCTTTAATGATACTGACATTTTGACTCGTTCCATGAGTTGGGACATATTGATGAGCAGGTACAGCGAGGAGTATCCTCTGGCATGTGTTTTAGCAGGGTTCATAGGCTATTTTCTGATGCCAGACAGAGGGTAGCAGGGTTTCCAGTGCGAATGGGGTTAGATGTTAGAGAGATTGATAGAGATCCCTTAGAGAATTGGCTGGGGTTCATGTTTATTGGCCCACATGTATCGAGAGATGCATGAGATCATGTATAGAGATGGGTGGAGCATGGCCGCTGGTGTATATATTTTGCAGGTGTGGGCTTGGGAGCACCTTCCCATTTGTCGGCCCATAGTAGATGATAGTAGAGAGCTTGGGTAGTCGATTATATACAGGTATGCCGGATACATTACGCAGCCCCATCTGGGCAAGACATATTTTTGGAGACGACAGCTAGATGACCTGATAACCATTGTATGGAGACCGTACAAAGGCTTGGAGCCATGGGATGACTGGTGGATGGTTCGCAGGGACCTTTTTATTATGCGCCCTCTTATCTGGAGATCACAGACCATTGTGGAGAGGTTTGTTGTTTCTCGAGTGATGAGGCAATATGGCTGGCCTCAGGGGGCCTCGTAGGAGTTTACAGCGTATGCACATTACATAGATGAGGAGAGATAGGGATGATCTCCATGGTTTTCCTATGCTTTGGCGATGCAGGAGCTGACTGGTTTACACCACCTGAGGTGGGATTATATGGATGATGTGGCGGATGCTGGGGTATTGCCCGAGTATGGAAATTGGTTTCAACAGCATCTGTTCCCTCGATTCATAGATCCAACAGAGTAGGCTCCTCATATTGAGGATGTTGAAGATAATGCCCCCGGATCGGTACAGTGATAGGGACAGGGCCACAGGCGGGGACAGGCATAGAGAGCTAAGGCTCCACGGTAGAGTGGTGGTGATCCTGGTGCTAGTAGCAACAGGGTGCCAGCTGATGTTGGACAACAGAGCAATGGGGGTGGATCCCTAGGGCATGTAGGAGTGAGATTGGGTGGGATTGAGGAGGAGCGAACAACTCCGAGATAGGTCCGGCAGTGGCGGGATGAGCAGGGTGGAGCTACAGGTGGAGATAGGGGTGGAGAGCTTGTGAGAGAGTAGGGGACTGACATAGGGCGGTCGATGACAACATGTCTTGCAAAGCTGCAGTCACAGTTGATAGTGGCTCAGACTCTGGTGGCGGAGCGAGACTAATAGCTTGCCGAGGTGAGGGTCGAGGGTAATCGCCATATTGCATCATTGAGGGTAGAGTCAAGAGCAGAGATAGAGGCTTTACGACAGGAGGTCCTTCTCCAGAGTAGTAGGGCAACTTATTATGTGGTAGCACATAGTGTCGTAGTTCCTATTGCACAGCAGGTGATACCCTACTCATAGTATATGGCATGATCAGAGGGAGCTCGAGCACCTCATCAGGATCCCGGGCATCAAGCTCCTCCTCCTCCACCAGGCGATGAGGGAGATGGTGCTAGCTAGATTATTTCTTTTTGTAGCTCGGATATTTTTTGTAGACACACCCATTTTTTTGTAGCCTATATGATTCTTGCTCCGATGGGAATTTGTATATGTCATTCGACATCATTTTGTACTCTTATACATATATATATATATATATATATATATATATATATATATATATATATATATATATATATATATATATATATATATATATATATATATATATATATATACGAGATCTAATTTGACTTCATCGTACTTGTGTTGATTTGTTTATGAGATATCTTTTATATGCTTTATTCTATGTGTATGCATTTCTTTTCAATATGAATGTATGTAATGCAAATGATTATGAATGTCTATTTTTGTTTCTTTTCACATGCAAATGAATGAATGTGTAATGAATAATAAGTAATGCAATATTTTCATATTTCTATGGAATAAGATGAATACAAATGAGTAAATAATGAAATGGATGAAGCTATATTAAATGTTATATATGTAGCTAAAAAATCTCAAAACACAAGTACTTGATCGAAGAAATGATGATAAATAGACCACTTAGCATAAGAATCAATAATGCTTTTAGCTCTCATTCAGAAGATAAAGAGATTATTACCATACCGAAATCACTCTAAATTCACAAAAAAGAAGAATGATATGCGAAATGCATCCTAAACCTAGTCACTGGATTTAAAATACTTAAGATTCATCACTAAGCATAACGAACACAATAGACAGGTTAGAGTTCCTTTCTTTTTCAATGTGCAATATTAATTATCTTGTCCGCAATGACCCTTTTTTTGTTCATATCCTTGGACAGATTTCACAGGGACCCAAATTGCATCATAAAGAAATTCCCTCAAAATAGACAAAGAAATGATATGGACCTCCCTATAGCATACAAATAAGCGGAGTCAAGGTATGTGAGGTGGTTTAACCTTGTTGTGAAGGCTCTTATCATAGACACCCAACTAATTTATATGTTTCCAAATCATTGGGATCATTCCTACGAGAAGAAAACAAAGAAAATATTATGCCCCCAATCCTTGCTCCTCTTAGTCACAATAGACTTCCTCGAGTTACTCGGAGGGATAATAATCGAAAACCAATATAAAAGACAACACGCAAAGAAAATTTTCAGTCATAGCTCAAACTGTTTAGTGATTTTTTTCCGTTATGTTGTTTTTCTTGTTTACTCAGTGATAAAAACTCTTTGGTAGTTAGGAGACAGGTGACTGACTCAGAGTGGACGACCAGGTTTCACTGACGGAAAGATGACTTGTTTGACACTGCTTAGGATATGTAAATTGCTCTGTTGAGTAAACTAAGACTAGGACGTTGATCAGTTTCAAGTCATGAGGGTTCCAACGAACCAAGATGTCATGAAAGTGATTGAAAAATTTGTACAAGTGAAAGCAAAGATGCATGAAAGCGGGAAATGCCAATGTTGCATTGATAGATGGAGTGCTTGAGTACAAGAGGCGCTTGTTTGCCAGGTTTTCACCTATTTGGCAGAGATTCATTTTTTTTTTACCAAGGTGCCTGTTTACCAGGTTTTCACCAGGGCATTTTCTCTCTTTTATTTATTTTTTTCTATTTGATGATTTTTCCCTTTTTTTGTATTTTTTTCAGGACTTTTTCCAGCTGTACAAGTTGGTGGCACAGAGAATGCTAAGTGAAGAATTTCTTCAAGTGGATGGTGTTAATCGATTCACGGAGCTGTTCTCCTTCTGAGTTTGAGAGTTGATAGGCACCAAAGCTGAATACTACAGTAACAATGTAGGGACTCAGCCAGTTGGGTTCAAACTTCCCTTTATTGTCGCGAAACTGTTGATTTTTTGGATTTTCTCTTAGAACTAGGTCACTAGCCTGAAGTTCTCTTTGTCTAACTTTCTTGTTATATCCTCTAGACATTCTCTTCTGAATACTCTAAGATTATCAAACACCACTTGTCGATGCTCATCCAACAATTTGAGCTCTTGCAATCTAGATATTCTATGATCTTCATCAGTAACAAGACTTTGCAAAGAAACTCTTAGAGATGGTATTTCTACTTCAATAGGTAGTATTGCTTTGGACCCATACACCAAAGAGAAAGGTGTAGCCCCAGTAGGTGTTCTGATACTTGTTTTGTAAGCCCATAGTGCAGGATTGAGCTGCAGATGCCAATCCTTCCCAAATTTGTTCACTGTTCTATGCAAGATAGTCAATAGGTTTTTGCTAGACGCCTCAGCTTGTCCATTACCTTGAGGGTAATATACCGATGACTAGTGTTTCTTTATTTTGAATTTCTCACAAAGCTCATCCAGATCTTTATTCTTAAACTATCCTCCATTATTAGTCATGATGGACAAAGGTATCCCATACCTGCAGATGATATAATTTAGGATGAACAAGGCAACTTGTTTACTGATTGTTTTAATGAGTGGAACTGCCTCTACCCACTTGGTGAAATACTCAGTGGCAGTTATGATGAATTTATGTCCGTTGGATGAAGCAGGATATATCTGACCAATGAGATCAAAGGCCCATTGCTAAAAAGGCCAGTGTGTTATAAATGGTATGAGGTCCCTTGTCGGGGCATGTATGAGATTTCCATTAAGTTGACATTTCTCACAAGTCTTAGCAAATTGGATGGCATCTTTTTCCATGTCTCGCTAGTAGTAGCTAACCTGTAGTAGTTTCTGAGCTAAAGTAAGACCATTCGAATGAGATCCACAAATACCTTCATGGACTTCCGATAATGCACGTTTAGATTCTTCAGTTTCTATACACCTAAGCAATGTACCATCCAAACCTTGTCTAAAAAAATTGCTAGCTATGATAACATACTGCGAAGTGTTTTGAGTTAGGTTTCTTTTCTCATTCTGGGTAAGATTTCCAGGGATAATTTGGTCTTGTAGATAGGAATAGATGTGGCTATTTCGGGATGAGTCATGTCCAATAATAGAACAAACTATTTGGGTCTCACGAGAATCATAAGCGGGGTAATATAACTCTTCCACCAAGAAATCAAAGCAAAAATTGGACTCCTGTAGCTCAGGTATAGATGCCAAGGTAGCCATAGCATCTGTTGCTCTGTTTGCAGACCTAGGAATCTGTTGGAATGATACAATTGTAAAATACTTCTTAAGATCATCAACCATTCTCTTGTAAGGCATCAGTTTCTCATCTTGAGTCTGATATGTATCGTTGATTTGATTAACCACCAGCTGAGGATCTCCATAGATATACAATTCTGCAACCTTCCATTCAATAGCTAGTTTTATCCCATTCACCAAAGATTCATATTCTGCAATGTTGTTTGTACAAGGGAATAGAAATTTATAAGACTTTGGGATTGAATACTTCTGAGGAGTAATGAATAATATACCAGCACTTGAACCATTTTGAGTAAAGGAACCATCGAAGAACATCTTCCAGGATTGTTGAGTAAGGTGCATTATAGATTCATCTGGAAACTCTATGTGTAGTGGTTGACTATCCTCAAGTAGAGCTTCAGCAAGTTGATTAGCAATTACCTATCCTTTTATGGCTTTGCATTCCACATATTCAATGTCAAACTCTGTAAGGATCATTACCCATTTTTCCAATCTTCCTGTAAGTGTTGCCTTATTGAGAAGATACTTGAGTGGATCAATTTTGGCCACTAACTTGATTGAATGTGCTAGCATGTAGTGCCTCAGTTTTGTGATGCAAAGACTAAAGCCAAGCATGCTTTTTCTATTATACTATTGTTCATTTCATAAGACACCAATGTCTTGCTGATGTAATAAATAGCTCGTTCCTTTTTGTTGTCATCCTATTGTGCCAGAAGTGCCCCCAGTGATGAATCAGTTGCTGATATATATAAGATTAGTGGTTTACCCTAAATTGGTGGCATCAATAACGGTGGATTTGACACGTATTCTTTTATCTGCTAAAGATGTTGTTCACACTGCTGATCCTAGTTGTATATTATTCCTTTTATTAATACCTTTTTGAAAGGTTGAGCTTTGTCTGCTAGCTGAGAAATGAATCATTTGATGGATTGGAGACGTCCCTGTAGACTTCTCATTTAACTGATATTCTTTGGAGGCGGCATTTCCATTATAGCTTGGACCTTCTCAGGATCAACCTCGATTCCCTTCTTTGAAATGATATAGCCAAGTAGTTTACGAGATGTCACTACGAATGCACACTTCTTTGGATTTAACCGGAGTTTGAACTTTTCCATTCTATCTAGTATAGGACCTAACTCTTGAATATGCGTTGATCT
The DNA here is from genome assembly GCF_030272615.1 of Cryptomeria japonica. NCBI lineage: Eukaryota > Viridiplantae > Streptophyta > Pinopsida > Cupressales > Cupressaceae > Cryptomeria > Cryptomeria japonica. The sequence goes on from NC_081413.1 coordinate 350,899,951, forward strand.
TTTCATAGTCTTCACTAAGGTGTCATCAACATAATCTTCCATATTCTTATGCATCATATCATGAAAGATGGTTGTAACTGCTCTTTGATAGGTTTCTCCTACGTTCTTTAACCTAAATAAGATGACGTTCCAGCAAAAGGTTCCCCATGCACAGGTGAAAGCTGTCTTTTCTTGATTTCCAAGAGCTATTTTGATTTGATTGTATCTGGAGAATCCGTCCATTAGTGAGTACATTTCATACCCAACAGTCATGTTGACTATCATATCAATATTTGGTAATGGAAAGCTGTCCTTCGGACATGCTTTGTTAAGATCTCTAAAGTTAGTACAAACTCTAATAGACTTGTCTGCCTTTGACACAGGTACTATGTTTGAAATCCATTTGGCATAATCTATAGCTTTGATGAATCCAGCTTTAAGCAGTTTTTCTAGTTCAGCCTTGACTAATAGTGATACATGCGGGTGCATCTTACGGAGTTTTTGCTTAACTGGTTTTACTCCTGGTGTAATTGAAAGATGGTGCATAATAAGATCAGGATCCAAGCTTGGCATATCAGAATACGTCCATGCAAAGTTTATTTTCTTTTCTAAGAATAGTTGAGTGCACTCCTTCAATTCTTCTGCTGATAGTGATTGAGCCACATGAATGATGTGTGGTGTCTCTTGACTCCCAATATTCACTTGCTGAGTTGGCTCGATCAATATGGAGGACCTTTCTTGGAAAATGACTTGGTAGTATATCAAGTATCTCACCTTTAGGTGCCTCAGAGAGATTTTCACCTTTAGGTACGTCCTTTATTTTCTCTTTTTTAGATTCTGACAGTGCCACAATGTGGTTTTCGCCATCAGATCTTTTATTTTTATTTTTCTTAATTTTGCGACTAAGATACTTGATATCTGCTTCAGTCATATTTTCACTTTGTTCACTGGTGGAAGAGTCTATAGGTTTGACTGCATTGAGATAATAGGCTAACGTATAGTCATTGGCAAAAGTAGGTATATTCATGGGCTGGTTTTGTATAGTACAATCAATCAATTCGGGATGTACTAAGGATAAATCTTGGATAGGTTCAAGAGCATTCATGGTATTGTTATCACAGCGGTGAATCAAAAAGTTGAGTTCTAGAATGATACCTCGCGTAAGTGTCTCGAGACCAGGAAGAGTCAGATCATGATTATTAAAGTTCACGTTAATATTTAGTTGATCTAATTTGATAGACATACTTGTAACATCATTCACTATGCCAGACTAGACTTCATATTGTGGTTTAACAATGATAAGATCAGTAGAAAAATTTTCATTGTTTGTATCAACTAATTCAGAATTTGAGGCTGAGTAGATATCATCTTGAATAAGACTATCATCAGAGTCGTCAGAGTCATCAGATGAAGTTTCTGAGTCTTCTTTAGGTAATTTAGTAAGCATATGTATGGTATTAATACCAACATCTTTAATACTGCAAGTTCCTTCATGTTGTGGTTCATTTGTCACTTGTATCTGACACACCTGTTGACATGATTTTGCTATTTCTATGATTTGCTGTTTTCTACTCCATTCAGCTTCTTCTGGACTGATAACTGGTTCTTGTTTTGTAGCTTCCAACTCTTCTTGTGTAGTGCTATAGCTGATTTGTTCTGTTTTAGGATAGGGGTACATAGATGAGAAGCTTTCTGGTATTCTTCCTTCTTTCAGTCCTTGTTCATAATTTGCTTGTCTCTTTTGTCTAATTTCCTATATTTCTTTCTCTATTTTTATGTGCATAAGCTCTTGAGCATTATTTATGACATCACTAGACTCTTCTGGAGTTTCTGTAGTGGATGTGTCTGAGAGGTTGTTTGGACCCCATTCATACTTGTTTGAATCAGTCTCTGAATCGTCTACTTGCTGTCTGCTAGTATATGTGACTGGAACTTTTAGTGGTGCAAACAATTCTCTAATTCTTATTACTTCATCTCTTATATCCTCAGGGACCTCAACTTCCTGTATTATTGTAGTTGATACCATCGAAGCTTGAGCACTTACTGTTTCTTCGTTCTTGACCATTGATTTCTCTTTCTCTTTCCTACACTCTACTTTTGTTTGTTGAGTGTCTAATTCCTGTAATGTTAAAGGCGATATTCTTTTCTGCCACTTAGACTTAGAAACATGTTTTTGATCTGATGTCTTTTTCGGATTGTAACCCAGTCCAGCCTTATCATTTATCGATTTGGTTTGTAGCTAAATTGGTTTAGTAATACCTTCCTTTTGTTTAACCAAAGAACCAATACCTGAGTACCCCATGCATTGAATCATTTTGTATCCAGGACCATATTGGTTTGAGGAAATATCACAACATCGTACCTCCTCATTTTGACTATCTTCCTTAAAGAGCTAGTTAAGAACAACATCTTCTTCTATTTCATTCACCAAGGAGGTAGAAGACTGTACAAAGAGACCATCATTTCTGGTATTCAGAGCTGAAGTTTGTGTTCTCATAGCCTCTGATGGCTTGCCCAACTATTTTGGTGATGGAGGGAGAGAAACTAATGAAAGTACCAGTTCTATCTTGTAGCCATCCATGCTGATATTTGTAATCTTCAATCTCTTTTCTAAGTCTTTCATTAGTGCTTCTGGATCTGCATTTGGAGAGGCTACCCTATTATGAGGCACAAAAGTATCTGCACCTTTTGTCAATGGATTACAGATGACATTTCTATCAGCAGGAATACTGAAATCAGCTCCATTATAAGGAAAATTTAAGCATTGATGGTATGTTGACGGTACTGCCTTCATTTCATGAATCCATGACCTACCCAGTAATATATTATATGACAATGGAATATCCAGGATCTGGAAAAGAACATCTTTTTCTACCGGTCCCACTCTGATTGGTAATGACACCAGACCTTTAGAAGTCCTTTCTTCTTCATCATAGGCTTTTATTGTTATTTTCTTGCCAGGATCAATGACATTTTCAGAGAATCCTAGTTGTGTAAGTAGAGTGTAAGTACAGATATTCAACCCCGCGCCTCCATCTATCAAAACACATTTGACTCTATGTTTGTGGATCATGGCTTCAATATGCAATGGCTGGTTATATGGATGATTTAGTGAGTTGTCATCTTCTTCTGAGAAGGTTAGATAGTGAGGTGAAGTCAGATGACCCACCATAGACTGAAACCGATCAATTTCTAAATCTTTTGGAATGTTGGTGGTGAGAAATGCTTTGTCTAGGATCTCTTTGTGAGCAGATGAGAGTTTTAGCAATTTGAAGATTGAGATTTGAGCATTTGTCCTTTTCAACTATTCAACTATGCTATATCCAGAAGATGATGATGAAGTTAGCCTTTTAAATTTGTCCAAGGTTGATTCTTTTTGTTTGTTTGATTGGGCTAGTGAATTCAATGTTGCTTGAGCTGGATTGGAAGAACTAGCTCCTTGGAGAGTGACTTTCTTCTGAGAATGTGTCAGAGCTCTTGCATATCATGATTCATTTAGTTTATCTTGGACTATAATCACATTGCAATATTCCGAGTGGGAAGGCTCAATCATGTTGATAAAGTTGTCCTAACTGACATAAGTATAATTTACCTTGGCACCTCCTTTGGTCTTTGAAGAATCACCTTATTCATAAATAGGCAAAGGGTCTTTAAATGCTTTATGATCTGCATTAGTCGGATGATTCCCAACAACAACTTTATCAGTGTCTATGAGATCTTGAATCTCATGTTTTAGCTTCATGCAATTGTTTATGTTATGACCTTTATTCCGATGGAAGTCACAGTATTGATTTTCTCTCCACCATCTTGGTTTGACATCTGGATCATATGGTCTGGAGTTCTCTGGTAGTGTTATCAAGTTGTTTGCCAATAGATTTTTGAAAGCAGATTCATATGATTCTTCAAGAGGAGTAAAATCACGCTTAGGTTTGGAAAGCCAAGGCTTGTCTTTGAACCATTCCTTTGTTTTCTTTGGTGGATTTTCTGCTGCAGCCTTAGCGGCTTTAAGTGCTTGTGTACCACTAGCCAAGTTGAATATTGTGGATTTTGAGTTGGTTTTGATAGTGTCTACTACTCCATAATTAACAACATTCTTGTTATTGTCTTTGCCAAACTTTCAATACTTGTTCTTCTCTTTAGAGCTAGATCCTGGTTGTGTTTCTTTCCAAGGTGTGATATCCCCCTTCTTTATGAGCACGCCTTCCATTTGAATGGCATTATCTACCACTTTGTTAAATGATGGGTGTACTTGCATTTGTATACTATTTTTCAGCTCGGGAACCAATTTATTGACAAATATATCCATTTTCTTAGAGTCTGGAATAGGTCGAGAATACCTAGAAAACATCTTTCTCCAGTGTTGTAGGAAAGTAAGGAGAGGTTCCCCTATTTTCTGTTGAGTATTACAAAGATTGATCATAGTCACAGGATATCGAATGTTGTATGAATATTGTTGTAAGAATAGTTGGATTAGTTCTTCAAACATTTTTATTCCTTTGGGTAGACTTGAGAACCATTCCATTGCTTGACCCCCTAAAATCCTCAGGAAAAGGTGCATGGGGTACGTTTGATCATGCATGAACTCCATACAGGTAGCACAAAACTCTCTAACATGATCTTGAGGATCTGAGGTACCATCATACTTGTCAAATTTTGGGATCTCCACTCATGAAGGAAATGGAGGCATGTGTAGATTCTTGTCAAATGGAAAGGGACATATTGTTTCCAGAGAATATTGTTTTGGGGACTTGTCCTTATTCTTTAGTTCTGAGACTTCCATCCGTAAGGCTAGTAATTTTTTGTGTACCATGAGTATAGGTGATTCTTTCTTTTTAGTAATGAGCGTCTGAACATCATATCCAGTAGGAAGTTTAGCACCTTGTTTTGCTAGTTCTAAGAAATAGTCTTCTTTTTCTTAGGTCATGATAGGTTTCATCATTTTTCTAAAGTCTTTGTCCTTTTGACTGTCAAGGATTTCTTTTTCTGGAGGTTCACTGTCTTCGTCAACCTCACTTAATGATGAGGAATCATTATCATTTTTGGGAATGTTATTATCATCCCTATTTCCATCATTGTGTTCCATCTCATATATAGTGGGAGATTTAGGCTCATCAAAAATTGGTTCGCTTGATGATGACGGTATGTCAGTGAGTGGATCCTTTTCATAAAATGGATTGTCGGTTTATGAAAAGGGTATTCCTTTTCCTTTGGCTTCTTTCTTACTATAACTTCTGGTTTGTATAGGCATTTTTATGGATTAGTGAGACCTAAAGCTGTTTCTGATGCAGAGGTCAAGATCAATTTTAGAGCTAGTTGTTCAGTTAATGTATTGTTTGGGAGAAACAACTGAGATTCAGTTTGGTTTCAGGAATGATCTATCCTATATAAGACATTTATCTAAGTTGATTCCAAGTGTAGTGTAGGATTCAGTCTGGTTTCAGGAACAATCTATCCTGCATAAGACATTATCTAAGTGACTGAAATTTGATAGGTAGTTGATTGAACTAGCTGAAAGATGATCGACCAAATCATGCAATGCAAATGGTAGAGGTACACTATCTTGATCTATTTATGCTCAGGAAAATTGATAACCAGTATTATGTTCATTGTAGACTGTTTTTAGGAAAGTTTGATTGTTCTGTTCTGACAAAATCAGAGACTCGTACGATAGGATTTTTTGAACTGGACGACAATTTAGTAGTTACAGGACGACAAAATTTCTATTTCATATGAGTTGTTGTTTCTTACCGTACGATAGATGGGTATGTGCAGGATGATAAAAGACTTAGAGAAGTTCTATTTTGTATGACACAGGATACAAAACCAGATGATAGATTAAAATGACTCGTACAACACAGGATCAGGTCTAGGATGACAAATCAGAAGACTCGTACAAGACAGGATCAGGTGCAACATGATAAATTATCAGACTCGTACGACTATTCACAGGATAGAGCCTAGAAATTTTGAGTTTTTTTGATTGCTGAGTATGATAATTGAGTATGACCAATTCTGAGATGGACTGATTTTGGACCAGGATACAAAATTTTGACTTAAGATGGACAAGTTTCTGACATGGACAGAGTTTTGACTTAAGATGGACAAGTTTCTGACACAAACAGAGTTTCGACTTAGGATGGACAAGTTTCTAACATGGATAGAGTTTCGACTTAGGATGGACAAGTTTCTGACATAGACAAAGTTTCTACTTAGGATGGACTATTTTCTGACACAGACAGAGTTTTGACTTAGGACAGACTAGTTTCTAATACAAACAGTGTTTCAAATCACTGAGTTATTTCTTGTCTTCTCCAATTTTTAGTATTTCAGTTTTTGTTTCAGGGATGAAAACATAGAAAACAAGTAGTATGTATAGTGACTCCAGTCACAACATGAAAACCCTAAGGAATTTGGTGAGGAAATAAAACCTTTGGAAATTCTGAGTTTTTTCGATTGCTGAGTATGACCAATTTTGAGATGGACTGATTTTGGACCAGGATACAAAATTTTGACTTAAGATGGACAAGTTTCTAACACGAACAGAGTTTCGACTTAAGATGGACAAGTTTCTGACATGGAAAGAGTTTTGACTTAGGATGGATAAGTTTCTGACATAGACAGAGTTTCGACTTAGGACGAACTAGTTTCTAACACGGATAGAGTTTCAACTTACAGTGGACTAGTTTCTGACATGGACAGAGTTTCAACTTATGATGGACTAGTTTTTGACACAGACAAAGTTTCGACTTAGGACGAACTAGTTTCTGACACAGACAGAGTTTTGAATCACTAAGTTGTTTCTTGTCTTCTCCAATTTTTGGTATTTCAGTTTTTGTTTCAAGGATGAAAACACAGAAAACAAGTAGTATGTATAGTGACTCCAATCACAACATGCAAACCCTAAGAAATTTGGTGAGGAAATAAAACCTTTGCTTGTAGAATCAGGTACACACCCAATAGCTAATTAGAATACGGTTGCTGAGTCTCACGTAATGGATTCTCAATGCCGTATTATCCGACTCCAAATGTTAATGGGGGCATGAAATGACAAGTATCTTGGGAGAGTTACTATCTCTCTTGCATAAAGATTATCCCCCTTTCGGAGGTGCACTAGGTAGCTTCTAATTTTGAATTGGATTTAGTTAGGGATCCGTTCAGCACGTCAAGGTATAAACTCAATTGAGAGGTCTCCCATCCTTGAAAACCAAGGTTTAATATACCCAAAGGTACGGAGGAGAGCTATTCCTGAGCATTGCCATTGACTTGATTTTCATCAAATCATGTTTATTTTATAGTGGGTTGGAGTACTTGGCATCTAGCCATTCCCACTTAGGTCGCTCCCCTCACATCAGCCGTAACGGCTTTAAGAGTTTTTCAACCCCTCAAGAGGCAGGCCTACTAAAGATGTACAAATCTCAAACAAAGAAAAAGCCTCAAGGGTCTGGATTTCTGGTTGTCTAGAAAAAGAAAAGAGCATACTCTCCTACCTCTCAGAATCTTCTAAAAACACAAAAGATAGATTTGTTCTTTAATCAGATAGCAAGTTAGGTTCCTAAAAAATGAATTTAAAGAATACACGATGTTTAGTCGATTCTCCTTAGGCAACCTGCAAAGACAATGAATCAGTAGTCATATTGTCTTTGTGCGACAAGCATATTCTTTGACAAGCATTTTGCAAAAACTGATTAGGCTGTAAAAAATTCTGAGATAGATAGATAAACAGTCATGGTCAATCATCAGAATAATCAATAAAAATCATGAAATTTGCCTTTTAACTAGAAAATACAAAGTCGTACGATAGTATAAAAACTCATACGATAGCAACTTGTACGAGATAGGATTTCAGTTTGTACGACACCTGCAGTTTGTTGTTTCAGCTTGTGGGATTTATCGTACGAGATGTACGGACGAAAAAAATTGAAAAATCCGAAATCTGGAAAATAACAAAAAACAAAGCAGTTAGTCTTGGAGGCAGAAAAATAAAGTCTTCGGCCCCACGGTGGGCACCAAATATGTGTGTGTGAAAAAGTGTTCTGTAAGCTACAAGCACAACACTTCAATTAAGTCATTATATGCATGGTTAGTAATCAATAATCAATAAGTAAAAAACCATAACAAAGCGACTAATTGCCTTCTAAAAGATGCGAGTATAAGATTGCTCTCAGATTGTTATAAGCAATACCAGTGACTAGACTACACCAAGATGAAGGATTTAATGCATATGATATTAACTATATGGATGCAAGATGGATGAATAATTCAAGCAAAATAATCAATTCAAGCAATAATGGATGTAAGATGGATGCAAATAATCTAAAAAGCACAATAATCTTCAATGACTTCAGAGAGAAATTAGCGTGATAATAATCTCCAAGCATGTTCTCAAAAATCTCTCGGGTAAATTGGAATGAGAGCTGAAGACTGAATTTATAGAGAATTACCAAGAGAAAAGCTCAATTTAGAATTAATTGAAAATAATTGAGAAATTAGGTTAATTTAACCTTGAGATAGATTCCAATTATAGTTTAATTGAAATGCATTCAAATTAGAAGTCCAAGTTGCATTGAAAATAATAATAAATTAATTCCATGCATTTGTGATAAAAATAGATCTCTTTTATTTATTCAAGAAAAGAGTCTTTTCAATGCAACTGAACTTCTTTTTCTGAAAAGCTTTGAGTTTCAATTTTAGAGAATAATTCAATAATTCAATTAAATTGCTTTTCTAATTTCAAGTTCGAAATTTAGAAAAAGAAATAATATCTCAAGTTTGATTTCTCTTTCAATTCAATTCAACTCTTGTTCTATAATTAATTCCTCTTTTGTAATAAATTAATTCCTTTTTGCATGATTTAAATGGCAAATTTATTAATTAATTAAATATGCAAGGATATTTAATAAATTAAAATAGAATAATTGATCAAAATGATATTCTTGGAAATGATTCAATTAATTAAATGAATATTTAATTAATATTGAGTAATTGATTTGCCATGTGATATTTGATGATTAAAGAATTAATAATGTGCTCAAGATTGATTTAATTGCCTTTGGTAAGGACCTTGGTGTTGTTGTCGAGATTAGGGGCCCATGGTTTAGATGACCATTTTTAGGGTATCACATTTTCCCCTCTTTGAATTAATAAGTGAGCAGCGCATTGGTTCAAAGATTGTGTGATGTCTAGGAGATGCCAGTTTTGAACTTGAATGATCATGAACTAGATGAAGAGCAAGGTGTTTAGCTTGATTCAAAGTGACAAAGCTGAATGAAGTCTGATTAAAGTGATACCGTTCCCAAACGTGATTGAACTGAGGAAAGATAGAAAACAAAGATACTGAACTTGAACTTGATTGATCAAGAAGCGGATATTATTGATCTAGAACTTGATTGAACTTAGATGCAGTGAGTGATGATAAAAATCGATATTGAACTTGAATGATCAAGACACGATGAGTGAAGATAAACTATTTAGCTTGATCAAGAAACGAATACTGAACACCTGCTTAAATTGAGTGTGATCAAAGATACTCTTTAAACTTTTGATTAAGTTTAAATGAATAATCAGTTTGATTTGAAGCGATGAAGCTGATTGACATTAAGAGATTGATTCAGATGAAAGAAAAATGTCAGTTTGATTTGAAACGATGAAACTGATATGCCCACAGTGATTGATTCGATTCAGATGATTGAGAGATCTCAATTTGATGTGAAGTGATGAAGCTGAGATGCCCCTTAGCAATAAGAATTGATTTTATTTAGTTGAAAGATTTTGCTCGACATTTGATGAAGATTTGAAAATTTTCTCGACTTGTGAGATGTGAGGTCATAAGGTCATGAGTATGCCCCCTCGAGAGTGAAATTGAAAGATAACGAGGGATTGATGATAGACAATTGTGTGGCAAAAATGAGTTATTTGAGCACAAATTGATGTGGAGGAATATTTGAAAAATTCGGCATTGATTGGTGAGTTAAGCGTAGAGTTGATCGTAATGTTGACGTGTAGAATTGAAATTGATATTCAACGTTGAAATTGAGCGCAATTTAGAAGAAAAAATGAGCATTTGATGAAAAGAGCTCTAAGTGGTGCAAATTGTGAAACTGACTAGCAAAATGATCTCAAAATTTGATTTCGATCCTAAAAATGGAATAAGAGCGGTCAAATTAGCTAAGGGTACAATTTTCATGTCCATCGGAGCAAGTTGAAAAATTAGGTTTTTAGCTATATATGGGACGAAAGTGTCATTTTCAAATCATTTTAACCCTCCAAGTTTCAAAATTCAAAAAGCCTTCTGCTAAGAAAATGGTGGTCTGTACTTGTCAGCCTTGATTCGAGCACCAGAGAAGACATAATCGACCCCGAAACTATGAGTCAGCGGTAAGTGATCAATCTTAAGCCTCTTTATGTTTTCAATTTTGAATTTTTTTGGCTCATTTTCCAATTTTTTCGCATGTGTGGGGTGGGGTTTCACGTTTTATCATGCGAGACAAGATCCTATCTCGTACGAGTAACTGGTAAAATTTCTTTTGTCGTTTAGGCTCATTAGAATTGTCGTTTGGGACGCACCATCGTATCGTACGATATGTCTGTTAAAAGACCATTTTGTCGTGTGAAAGCCAATATTATGTCGTTTGGGGTTGTTTTGTTGTGCGAGAGCTATTCCCGACTCGTACGAGATTCTTTCTCTCTGTGTTTTGTTGTTTAGGAGATAGTGACCATTTTTGAAGGTCTAAATGTGAAATTTTGATTTTGCATTTGACTTAGTTGGATTTGCGTGATGTTTTACTTCTCTTGTAGGCTCATTTGGAATGTTTTCTGATGCTTCATTATTGGGTTTTTGCAGGTTCGATTACCTCCTGTGCTGTTTAGATGCATTTAACCTCCCACTATGGCATTAGTTTGACATTTATCTAAGGTTGAGGAGGCTCATATTGACTTGTGCGGCTTGACTCATCTATTGAGATTACCTGATATCCGTGTGAACCACGGGATGCTCACGACATTGGTTGAGCATTTTCATTTAGAGCAGAACACGTTTCATCTGGCAGTGGGTGAGTTGACTATCAATCCCAAGGATGTATATAGGATCCTCTATATCCCTTTTGCTAGGAATAAGATGGATTATGATTCAGGGCACCTTCGAGGATTACAGGTAGTGAGGCATGTCTTCAGTGATCTTGACATTTTGACTCATTCCATTAGTTGGGACATACTGATGAGTAGGTACAATGAGGAGTATCCTCTGGCATGTCTTTTAGTAGGGTTCATAGGCTATTTTTTGAAGCCAAATAGAGGGCAACAGGCTTTCCAGTGTGGATGGGGTTGGATGTTAGAGAGATTGATAAAGACCCCTAAGAGAATTGGTTGGGGTTCATGTTTATTGGCCCACATGTATCGAGAGATGCATGAGATTGTGTATAGAGATGGGCGGAGCATGGCCGCTGGTGTATATATTTTGCAGATGTGGTCTTGGGAGCACCTTCCCATTTGTCGGCCCATAGTAGATGATAGTAGAGAGCTCGGGCAGCCGATTATATATAGGTATGCCAGATACATTATGCAACCCCATTTGGGCAAGACAGATTTTTGGAGACGGTAGCTAGTTGACCTGATAGCCATTGTATGGAGACTGTATAGAGGCTTGGCGCCATGAGATGACTAGTAGATGGTTCACAAGGACCTTTTTATTATGCACCCTCTTATCGGGAGATCATAGACCATTGTGGAGCGGTTCATTGTTTCTCGAGTGATGAGGTAGTATGGCCGGCCTCAGGGGATCTCGCAGGAGTTTACAACGTATGCACGTTATGCAGATGAGGAGAGACAGGGATGGTCTCCACGGTTGTCCTATGCTTTGGTGATGCAAGAGCTGACTGGTTTACATTGCCTGAGGTGGGATTATATGGATGATGTGGTGGATGCGGGGGTATTGCCCCAGTATACAGATTGGTTTCAGCAGAATCCATTCCCTCGATTCACAAATCTAGCAGAGTAGGCTCCTCATATTGAGGATGTTGAGGATGATGCCCCCGCACCGGTATTGAGGATGTTTATGAGATGTCTTTTATATGCTTTATCTATATGTATGCATTTCTTTTCAATATGAATGTATGTAATGCAAATGATTATGGATGTCTATTTTTGTTTCTTTTTAGATGCAAATAAATGAATGTGTAATGAGTAATAAGTAATGCAATATTTTCATATTTCTATGCAATAAGATGAATGTAGACGAGTAAATAATAAAATGGATGAAGCTATATTAAATGTTATGTATGCAGCTAAAACATCTCAAAACATAAAGTACTCAATCAAAGAAATGATGATAAATAGACCACTTAGCATAAGAATCGATAATACTTTCAACTCTCATTTAGAAGATAAAGAGATTATTACCATACCGAAATCACTCTAAATTCACAAAAATGCAGAATGATGTGCAAAATGATATGTGAAATGCATCCTAAGCCTAGTCACTGGATTTAAAATACTTAAGATTCATCACTGATTACAACGAACACAACAGGCAGGTTAGAGTTCCTTTCTTTTTCAATGTGCAATATTAATTATCTTGTCTGCAATGACCCTTTTTTTGTTCATATCCTTGGATAGATTTTGCAGGGACCCAAATTGCATCATAAAGAAATTCCCTCAAAATAGACAAAGAAATGATATGGACCTCCTTGTAGCATACAAATAAGCGGAGTCGAGGTATGTGAGGCGATTTCACCTTGTTGTGAAGGCTCTTATCACAAACACCCAGCTAATTTATATGTTTCCAGATCATTGGGATCATTCCTACAAGCAGAAAATAAAGAAAATATTATGCCCCCAATCCTTGCTCCTCTTAGTCACAATAGACTTCCTCGAGTTACTCAGAGGGATAATAATCAAAAACCAATATAAAAGACAACACACAAAGAAAATTTTCAGTCATAGCTCAAACTATTTAGTGATTGTTTTCCGTTATGTTGTTTTTCTTGTTTACTCAGTGATAAAAACTCTTTGGTAGTTAGGAGACAAGTGATTGACTCAGAGTGGATGACCAGGTTTCACTGAGAGAAAAATGACTTGTTTGACACTGCTTAGGATATGTAAATTGTTCTGTCGAGTAACCTAAGACTAGGACGTTGATCAGTTTCAAGTCATGAGGGTTCCAATGAACTAGTATGTCATGAAAGTGACTGAAAAATATGTACAAGCGAAAGCAAAGATGCATGAAAGCGGGAAATGCCAACGTTGCATTGATAGATGGAGCGCTTAAGTACAAGAGGCGCCTGTTTGCTAGGTTTTCACCTATTTGGCAGAGATTCATTTTTTTTTACCAAGGTGCCTGTTTACCAGGTTCTCACCAGGGAATTTTCTCTCTTTTATATATTTTTTTCTATTTGATGATTTTTCCCTTTTTTTGTATTTTTTTTGATTTTTTGATTTTTTTGTATTTTTTCAGGACTTTTTCCAGCTGTACAAGTTGGTGGCACAGAGAATGCTAAGCGAAGAATTTCTTCAAGTGGATGGTGTTAATCAGTTCATGGACCTGTTCTCCTTCTGATTTTGAGAGTTGATAGGCACCACAACTGAATACTGCAGTAACAATGTAGGGGCCTAGCCAGTTGGGTTCAAACTTCCCTTTATTGTCGCGAAATTGTTGATTTTTTGGATTTTCTCTCAGAACTAGGTCACCAACCTGAAATTCTCTTTGTCTAACTTTCTTGTTATATCCTCTGGAAATTCTCTTCTGATATACTTTGAGATGATCAAATGCCACTTGCCGATGCTCATCCAGCAATTCAAGCTCTTGCAATCTAGATATTCTATGATCTTCATCAGTAACAAGACCTTGCAAAGAAACTCTTAGAGATGGTATTTCTACTTGTCCATCTTAATTCGAAACTCTATCCATGTCAGAAACTTGTCCATCTTAAGTCAAAATTCTGTATCCTGGTCCAAAATCAGTCCATCTCAGAATTGGTCATACTCAATTATCATACTCAGCAATCAGAAAAACTTTGAATTTCCAAATGAGCATACAAGAGAAGTAAAACATCATGCAAATCCAACTAAGTGAAATGAAAAATCAAAATTTCACGTTTAGACCTTCAAAAATGCCCACTATCTCCCGAACGATAAAACACAGAGAGACAGAATCTTGTACGAGTCAGGAATAGCTCTCGCACGATACCTATTCCTGACTCATATGAGATGTGTGTGTGAAAAAGTGGTCTATAAGCTGCAAGCACAACACTTCATTTAAGTCATTATATGCATGGTTAGTAATCAATAATCAATAAGTAAAAAACTATAACAAAGTGACTAATTGCCTTCTAAAAGATGTGAGTATAAGATTGCTCTCAGATTGTTATAAGCAATACCAGTGACTAGACTACACCAAAACAAAGGATTTAATGTATATGATATTAACTATATGCATGCAAGATGGATGAATAATTCAAGCAAAATAATCAATTCAAGCAATAATGGATGTAAGATGGATGCAAATAATCTAAAAAGCACAATAATCTTCAATGACTTCAGAGCGAAATTAGCGTGATAATAATCTCCAAGTGTGTTCTCAAAAATCTCTTGGGTAAATTGGAATGAGAGCTGAAGACTGAATTTATAGAGAATTACCAAGAGAAAAGCTCAATTTAGAATTAATTGAAAATAATTGAGAAATCAGGTTAAGTTAACCTTGAGATAGATTCCAATTATAGTTTAATTGAAATGCATTCAAATTAGAAGTCCAAGTTGCATTGGAAATAATAATAAATTAATTCCATGCATTTGTGATAAAAATAGATAACTCTTTTATTTATTCAAGAAAAGAGTCTTTTCAATGCAACTGAAATTCTTTTTCTGAAAAGCTTTGAGTTCCAATTTTAGAGAATAATTCAATAATTCAATTAAATTGTTTTTCTGATTTCAAGTTCTAAATTTAGAAAAAGAAATAATATCTCAAGTTTGATTTCTCTTTCAATTCAATTCTTTTTGTTTAATTTCAATTCAACTCTTGTTTTGTAATTAATTCCTCTTTTGTAATAAATTAATTCCTTTTTGCATGATTTAAATGGCAAATTTATTAATTAATTAAATATGCAAGGATATTTAATAAATTAAAATAGAATAATTGATCAAAATGATATTCATGGAAATGTTTCAATTAATTAAATGAATATTTAATTAATATTGAGTAATTGATTTGCCATGTGATATTTGATGATTAAAGAATTAATAATGTGCTCAAGATTGATTTAATTGCCTTTGGTTAGGACCTTGGTGATGTTGTCGAGATTAGGGGCCCATGGTTTAGATGACCATTTTTAGGGTATTAAATTTGCCCCTCTTTGAATTAATGTGCGAGCAGCGCATTGGTTCAAAGAATGTGTGATGTCTAGGAGATGCCAGTTTTGAACTTGAATGATCACAAACTAGATGAAGAGCAAGGTGTTTAGCTTGATTTGAAGTGACAAAGTTGAGTGAAGTCTGATTAAAGCGATACCATTCCCGAACTTGATTGAACTGAGGAATGATAGAAAACAAAGATACCAAACTTGAACTTGATTGATCAAGAAGTGGATCTTACTGATCTAGAACTTGATTGAACTTAGATGCAGTGAGTGACGATAAAAATCGATCTTTAACTTCAATGATCAAGACATGATGAGTGAAGATAAACTGTTCAGCTTGATCAAGAAACAAATACTAAACACCTGCTTAAATTGAGTGTGATCAAAGATACTCTTTAAACTTTTGATTGAGTTTAAATGAATAATCAGTTTGATTTGAAGCGATGAAATTGATTGATGTTAAGAGATTGATTCAGATGAAAGACAAATATCAGTTTGATTTGAAGCGATGAAACTAATATGCCCCCAGTGATTGATTCGATTTAGACGATCAAGAGATCTCAACTTGATGTGAAGCAATGAAGCTGAGATGCCCCTTAGCAATAAGAATTGATTTTCTTTAGTTGAAAAGATTTTGCTCGACTTTTGATGAAGATTTGAAAATTTTCTCGACTTGTGAGATGTGAGGTCATAAGGTCATGAGTATGCCCCCTCGGAAGTGAAATCAAAAGATAACGAGGGATTTATGATAGACAATTGTGTGGCAAAAATAAGTTATTTGAGCACAAATTGATGCTGAGGAATATTTGAAAAATTCGGCGTTGATTGGTGAGTTAAGCACAAAGTTGATCGTAATGTTGATGTGTAGAATTGAAATTGATATTCAGCGTTGAAATTGAGCGCAATTTAGAAGAAAAAATGAGCATTTGATGAAAAGAGCGCTAAGTGGTTAAAATTGTGAAATTGAATAGCAAAATGATCTCGAATTTCAATTTCAATCTCAAAAATGGAATCAGAGCGGTCAAATTAGCTAAGGGTACAATTTTCATGTCCATCGGAGCAAGTTGAAAAATTAGGTTTTTAGCTATATATGGGACAAAAGTGTCATTTTCAAATCATTTTAACCCTCCAAGAATAAAAATTCAAAAAGCCTTCTGTGAAGAAAATGGTGGTCCCTACTCGTCAACATCGATTTGAGCACCAGAGAAGACATAATCGACCCCGAAACTATGAGCTAGCGGTAAGTGATCAATCTTAAGCCTCTTTATGTTTTCAATTTTGAATTTTTTTTCGCTCATTTTTCAAGTTTTTCGCATGTGTAGGGTCGGGTTTCACATTTTATCGTGCGAGACAGGATCCTATCTCGTACGAGTAACTAGTAAAATTTCTTTTGTCATTTAGAGTCATTAGAATTGTTGTTCGAGACACACCCTCGTATTGTATGATAGTTCTGTTAAAAGACCATTTTGTCATGCAAAAGCCAATATTATGTCATTTGGGGATGTTTTGTTGTGCGAGAGCTATTCCTGACTTGTACAAGATTCTGTCTCTCTGTGTTTTGTCATTCGGGAGAGAGTGAGCATTTTTGAAGGTCTAAACTTGAAATTTTGATTTTGCATTTGACTTAGTTAGATTTGCATGATGTTTTACTTATCTTGTAGGTTCATTTGGAATATTTTCTGATGCTTCGTTGTTGGGTTTTTGCAGGTTTGATTACCTCCTGTACTGTTTAGATGCGTTTAGCCTCCCACTATGGCATTAGTTCGATATTTATTTGAGGTTGAGCATGCTCATATTGACTTGTGCAGCTTGACTCATCTATTGAGATTACCTGATATCTATGTGAACCACGAGATACTCACGACATTGGTTGAGAGTTTTCATTCAGAGCAGAACACGTTTTATCTATTGGTGGGGGAGTTGACTATCACTCCCGAGGATGTACATAAGATCCTCTGTATACCATTTGCTAGGGATAAGGTGGATTATGATTCAGGGCACCTTCTAGGATTATAGGCAGTGAGGCATGTCTTCAGTAATCCTGACATTTTGACTTGTTCCATTAGTTGGGACATATTGATGAGTAGGTACAGTGAGGAGTATCCTCTGGCATGTGTTTTAGTAGGGTTCATAGGCTGTTTTCTAATGCCAGACAAAGGGCAGCAATGTTTCTAGTGTGGATGGGGTCGTATGTTAGAGAGATTGATAGAGACCCCTCAGAGACTTGGCTGGGGTTCATGTTTATTGGCCCACATGTATCGAGAGATGCATGAGATCGTGTATAGAGATGGGTGGAGCATGGCCGCTGGTGTATATATTTTGCAAGTGTGGGCTTGGGAGCACTTTCCTATTTGTCGGCCCATAGTAGATGATAGTAGAGAGCTCGGGCAGCGGATTATATACAGGTATGCTAGATATATTTTCCCCTCTTTGAGTTAATTTGAGAGCAGCACGTTGGTTCAAAGAATGTGTGATGTCTAGGAGATGCCAGTTCTGAACTTGAATAATCATGAACTAGATAAAGAGCAAGGTGTTTAGCTTGATTCAAATCGACAAAGCTGAATGAAGTCTGATTAAAGCGATACCATTCCCAAACTTGATTGAACTGAGGAACGATAGAAAACAAAGATACCAAACTTGAACTTGATTGATCAAGAAGCCGATCTTACTGATCTAGAACTTGATTGAACTTAGATGTAGTGAGTGATGATAAAAATTGATCTTGAACTTGAATGATCAAGACATAATGAGTGAAGATAAATTGTTCAGCTTGATCAAGAAATGAATACTGGACACCTTAAATTGAGTGTGATCAAAGATACTCTTTAAACTTTTGATTGAGTTTAAACAAATAATCAGTTTGATTTGAAGCGATGAAACTGATTGACGTTAAAAGATTTATTCAAATGAAAGACAAATATCAGTTTGATTTGAAGTGATGAAATTGATATGCCCCCAGTGATTGGTTCAATTCAGATGATCGAGAGATCTCAACTTGATGTGAAGCAATGAAGCCGAGATGCCCCTTAGAAATAAGAATTGATTTTCTTTAGTTGAAAAGATTTTGCTCAACTTTTGATGAAGATTTGAAAATTTTCTCGACTGGTGAGATGTGAGGTCATAAGGTCATGAGTATGCTCCCTCGGGAGTGAAATCAAAAGATAACGAGGATTGATGATAGGTAATTGTGTGGCAAAAATAAGTTATTTGAGCACAAATTGATGCAGAGGAATATTTGAAAAATTCGGCATTGATTGGTGAGTTAAGCACAAAATTGATCGTAATGTTGATGTGTAGAATTGAAATTGATATTCATCGTTGAAATTGAGCGCAATTTAGAAAAAAAAATGAGCATTTGATGAAAAGAGCACTAAGTGGTCGAAATTGTGAAATTGACTAGCAAAATAATCTCAAATTTCGATTTCGATCCCGAAAATGGAATCAGAGCAGTCAAATTAGCTAAGGGTACAATTTTCATGTCCATCGGAGCAAGTTGAAAAATTAGGTTTTTAGCTATATATGGGACAAAAGTGTCATTTTCAAATCATTTTGACCCTTCAAGTTTAAAAATTCAAAAAGCCTTCTGTGAAGAAGATGGTGGTGCCTACTCGTCAGCATTGATTCAAGCACCAGAGAAGACATAATCGACCCCGAAACTATGAGCTAGCGGTAAGTGATCGATCTTAAGCCTCTTTATGTTTTCAATTTTCAATTTTTTTTTGCTCATTTTTCAAAGTTTTCGTATGTGTGGGGTTGGGTTTCACGTTTTATCGTGCGAGACAGGATCTTGTCTCGTACGAGTAACTGGTAAAATTTCTTTTGTCATTTAGGGTCATTAGAATTGTCATTCTTGATGCACCCTCGTATCGTATGACAGGTCTGTTAAAAGACCATTTTGTCATGCGAGAACCAATATTATGTTGTTTGGGGTTGTTTTGTTGTGCGTGAGCTATTCCTGACTCATAAGAGATTTTGTCTCTCCCTGCTTTGTCATTCGGGAGACAGTGAGTATTTTTGAAGGTCTAAACGTGAAATTTTGATTTTGCATTTGACTTAGTTGGATTTGCGTGATGTTTTACTTCTCTTGTAGGCTCATTTGGAATGTTTTCTGATGCTTCGTTGCTAGGTTTTTGCAGGTTTGATTACCTCCTATTCTATTTAGATGTGTTTATCCTCCCACTATGGCATTAGTTCGACATTTATCTAAGGTTGAGTAGGCTCATATTGACTTGTGTAGCTTGACTCATCTATTGAGATTATCTGATATTTGTGTGAACCATGGGATGATCACGACATTGGTTGAGCATTTTCATTTAGAGTTGAACACATTTCATCTGCCGGTGGGGGAGTTGACTATCACTCTTGAGGATGTATATAGGATCCTCCATATCCCTTTTGTTGGGGATAAGGTGGATTATGATTCAAGGCACCTTCGAGGATTACAGGCAGTGAGGCATGTCTTCAGTGATCTTGACATTTTGACTTGTTCCATTAGTTGGGACATACTGATGAGCAGGTACAGTGAGGAGTATCCTCTGGCATGTGTTTTATCAGGGTTCATAGGCTATTTTTTGATGCCAGACAGAGGGAAGCACGGTTTCCAGTATGGATGGAGTTGGATGTTAGAGATATTGATAGAGACCCCTCAGAGACTTGGCTGGGGTTCATGTTTATTGGCCCACATGTATCAAGAGATGCATGAGATCGTGTATAGAGATAGGCAGAGCATGGCCGTTGGTGTATATATTTTGTAGGTGTGGGCTTGGGAGTAGCTTCCCATTTGTCGGCCCATAGTAGATGATAGTAGAGAGCTCGGGTAGCCAATTATATACAGGTATGCCGGATACATTACGCATCCCCATCTGGGCAAGACAAATTTTTGGAGATGGCAGGTAGATGTTCTGATAGCCATTGTATGGAGACCGTATAGAGGCTTGGAGTCATGGGATGATTGGTGGATGGTTTGCAGGGACCTTTTTTATTACACGCCCTCTTATTAGGAGATCACATACCATTATGGAGTGGTTCGTCATTTCTCAAGTGATGAGGCAGTATGGCCGGCCTCAGGGGATCTCGCAGGAGTTTACATCGTATACACATGATGCAGATGAGGAGAGATAAGGATAGTCTCCATGATTGTCCTATGCTTTGGTGATGTAGGAGCTAACTGGTTTACATTGCCTGAGGTGGGATTATATGGATGATGTGGCGGATGCGGGGGTATTGCCCCAGTAAAGAGATTGGTTTCAATAGCATTCATTTCCTCAATTCACAGATCCAATAGAGTAGGCTCCTCATATTGTGGATGTTGAGGATGATGCCCCCGCACTGGTAGAGGGACAGGGATAGGGCCGCAGGTAGGGATAGGCATAGAGAGCTAAGGCTCCATAATGGAGTGGTGGTGATCCTGATGCTAGTAGTAGTAGGGTGCCAGGTGATGTTGGACAATAGAGGGGTGAGGTAAGATCCCTAAGGCATGTAGGAGTGAGATTGGGTGGGACTGAGGAGGAGCGAATAGCTCTGAGATAGCTTTGATAGTAGTGGGATGAGCAGGGTGGAGCTACAGGTGGGGATGGGGGTGGAGAGCCCATGAGAGAGCAGGGGACTGACGCAGGGCAGACGATGAGAGCACATCTTGCAGAGCTGTAGTCACAGTTGACAGTGGCTCAGACTCAGCTGGCGGAGTGAGACAGACAGCTTGCCGAGGTGAGGGCCGAGCGTGATTGCTAGATCACATCATTGAGGGCAGAGTCAAGAGTAGAGATAGAGGCTTTACGACAGGAGGTCCTTCTCCAAAGTAGTAGGGTAGCTTATTATGTGGCAGCATATAGTGTTGTAGTTCCTGTTACGTAGCAGGTGATACCCTACTCACTGTATATGGCATGATCAGAGGGAGCTCGGGCACCTCGTCAGGATCCCGAGCATCAAACTCCTCCTCCTCCACCAGGCAATGAGGGAGAGGGTGCTAGCTAGATTATTTCTTTTTGTAGCTCGGATATTTTTTGTAGACACACCCATTTTTTTTGTAGCCTACGATTCTTGCTCCGATTGGTGAGTTAAGCACCCTCTTATCAAGAGATCACAGACCATTACCAATGTGGAGGCATCATTCTCAACATCCTCAATATGAGGAGCCTACTCTATTGGATCTATGAATCAAGGGAACGAATGCTGCTGAAACCAATCTCTTTATTGGGGCAATACTCCCACATCATCCACATCATCCATGTAATCTCACCTCAGGTGGTGTAAACCAGTCAGCTCCTGAATCACCAAAGCATAGGACAACCATGGAGACTATCCCTATCTCTCCTCATCTGCGTAACGTGCATATGCTGTAAACTGATACGAGATCCCTTGAGGCCGGCCATACTGCCTCATCACTTGAGAAACGATGAACCGCTCCATAATGGTTTGTGATCTCCCAATAAGAGGGCATGTAACAAAAAGGTCCCTGTGAACCATCTGCCAATCATCCCACGACTCCAAGCCTCTGTACGGTCTCCAT
Organism: Cryptomeria japonica; assembly: GCF_030272615.1. Lineage (NCBI taxonomy): Eukaryota > Viridiplantae > Streptophyta > Pinopsida > Cupressales > Cupressaceae > Cryptomeria > Cryptomeria japonica. Next base: position 350,921,782 of record NC_081413.1, read on the forward strand.
ACAACGGTTATCAGGTCATCTAGCTGACATCTCCAAAAAATTGTCTTGCCCAGATGGGGCTGCGTAATGTATCTGGCATACCTATATATAATCGGCTACCCGGGCTCTCTACTATCATCTACTATGGGCCAACAAATGGGAAGGTTCTCCCAAGCCCACACCTACAAAATATATACACCAACGGCCATGCTCCGCCCATCTCTATACATGATCTCATGCATCTCTTAATACATGTGGGCCAATAAACACGAACCCCAGCCAAGTCTCTAAGGGGTCTCTATCAATCTCTCTAACATCCGACCCCATCCATACTGGAAACTGTACTGCCCTCTGTCTGGCATTAGAAAATAGCCTATGAACCCTGCTAAAACACATGCTAGAGGATACTCCTCGCTGTACTTGCTCATCAGTATGTCCCAACTAATGGAACAAGTCAAAATGTCAGGATCACTGAAGACATGCCTCACTGCCTATAATCCTCGAAGGTGCCTAGAATCATAATCCACCTTATCCCCAACAAAAGGGATACAGAGGATCCTATATAAATCCTCGAGAGTGATAGTCAACTCCCCCACCGGCAAATGAAATGTGTTCAACTCTGAATGAAAACCCTCAACCAATCTCATGAGCATCCCATGGTTCACATGGATATTAGGTAATCTCAATAGATGAGTCAAGCTACACAAGTCAATATGAGCCTACTCAACCTTAGATAAATGTCGAACTAATGCCATAGTGGGAGGATAAACACATCTAAATAGCATAGAAGGTAATCAAACCCACAAAAACCCAACAACGAAGCATCATAAGACATTCCAAATGAGCCTACAAGAGAAGTAAAACATCACGCAAATCCAACTAAGTCAAATGCAAAATCAAAATTTCACGTTTAGACCTTCAAAAATGCTCACTGTCTCCCAAACGACAAAACACAGAGAGATAGAATCTTGTACGAGTTAGGAATAGCTCACGCATGACAAAACAACCCCAAATGACATAATATTAGCTCTCGCATGACAAAATGGTCTTTTAACAAACTTTTCGTATGATACGAGGGTGCATCCCAAATGACAATTCTAATGACCCTAAACGACAAAAGAAATTTTACCAGTTACTCGTACGAGACAAGATCCTGTCTGGCATGATAAAACATGAAACCGACCCCACATGTGAAAACTTTGAAAAATGAGCAAAAAAAAATTCAAAATTGAAAACATAAAGAGGCTTAAGATCGATCACTTATCGCTGGCTCATAGTTTCGGGTTCGATTATGTCTTCTTTGGCGCTCAAATCGATGCTAGTGAGTAGGGATCACCATTTTCTTCACAGAAGGCTTTTTGAATTTTTAAACTTGGAGGGTTAAAATGATTTGAAAATGACACTTTTGTCCCATATATAGCTAAAAAATTAATTTTTCAACTTGCTCCGATGGACATGAAAATTGTACCCTTAGCTAATTTGACCACTCTAATTCCATTTTCGAGATCGAAATCGAAATTTGAGATTATTTTGCTAGTCAATTTCACAATTTTGACAACTTAGCACTCTTTTCATCAAATGCTCATTTTTTTTCTAAATTGCGCTCAATTTCAATGCTGAATATCAATTTCAATTCTACACATCAACATTACGATCAACTTTGCGCTTAACTCACCAATCAACGCCGAATTTTTCAAATATTCCTCCGCATCAATTTGTGCTCAAATAACTTATTTTTGCCACACAATTGCCTATCATCAATCTCTCGTTATCTTTTGATTCGCTCCCGAGGGGGCATACTCATGATCTTATGACCTCACATCTCACAAGTCAAGAAAATTTTCAAATCTTTATCAAAAGTCGAGCAAAATATTTTCAACTAAATAAAATCAATTCTTATTGCTAAGGGGCATCTCAGCTTCATCTCTTCACATCAAGTTGAGATCTCTTGATCGTCTGAATTGAATCAATTGCTGGGGGCATATCGGTTTCATTGCTTCAAATCAAACTGATATTTGTCTTTCATCTGAATCAATCTCTTAATGTCAATCAATTTCATCGCTTCAAATCAAACTGATTATTTGTTTAAACTCAATCAAAAGTTTAAAGAGTATCTTTGATGATACTCAATTTAAGCAGGTGTTCAGTATTTGTTTCTTGATCAAGCTGAACAGTTTATCTTTGCTCATCGTGTCTTGATCATTCAAGTTCAAGATCGATTTTTATCATCACTCACTGCATCTAAGTTCAATCAAGTTCTAGATCAGTAAGATTTGCTTCTTGATTAATCAAGTTCAAGTTCAATATCTTTGTTTTCTATTGTTTCTTAGTTCAATCAAGTTCGGGAATGGTATCGCTTTAATCAGACTTCATTCAGCTTTGTCGCTTCGAATCAAGCTAAACACTTTGCTCTTCACCTAGTTCGTGATCATTCCAGTTTAGAACTGGCATCTCCTAGACATCACACATTCTTTGAACCAACGCGCTGCTCACACATTAATTCAAAAAGGGGCAAATGTAATACCCTAAAAATGGTCATCTAAACCATGGGCCCTTAATCTCGACAACATCACCAAGGTCCTAACCAAAGGCAATTAAATCAATTTTGAGCACATTATTAATTCTTTAATCATCAAATATCACATGGCAAATCAATTACTCAATATTAATTAAATATTCATTTAATTAATTGAATCATTTAGAAGAATATCATTTAGATCAATTATTCTATTTTAATTTATTAAATATCCTTGCATATTTAATTAATTAATAAATTTGCCATTTAAATCAAGCAAAAAGGAATTAATTTATTACAAAAGAGGAATTAATTACAAAACAAGAGTTGAATTGAAATTAAACAAAAAGAATTGAATTGAAAGAGAAATCAAACTTGAGATATTATTTCTTTTTCTAAATTTAGAACTTGAAATCAAAAAAGCAATTTAAATGAATTATTGAATTATTCTCTAAAATTGGAACTCAAAGCTTTTCAGAAAAAGAAGTTCAGTTGCATTGAAAAGACTCTTTTCTTGAATAAATAAAAGAATTATCTATTTTTATCACAAATGCATGGAATTAATTTATTATTATTTTCAATGCAACTTGGACTTCTAATTTGAATGCATTTCAATTAAACTATAATTGGAATCTATCTCAAGGTTAACTTAACCTGATTTGTCAATTATTTTCAATTAATTCTCTATAAATTCAGTCTTCAGCTCTCATTCCAAACAATGAAGATATGAATAAAGAAAGTCATGAAGAGATTAGAAAAGAATGAGATGACACAATAAAAGAGCGTAGTGATAAAAGAACTTACGAAGAAATAAGGAGAAACTATATGGATAATCCATTGTTAAATCTCACTCAACAAATGCAAACTCTACAGCAACAGATACAAGATATGCAAAATGGAACAAGCTCCAAGAAGTATTCATTAGAAGATATCTGCCCATACCCTTTTACTAAAAAATTGAATATGGCAGCATTTCTACAGCATTGAGAAATCCCTAAATATGACAAATACGATGAAAAATCTGGTCCTTAGGATCACATTAGGGAGTTTTATACTATGAGTATGAAATTTGCGCACAACGAACTCACCTGATGCATCTTTTCCCTAGGAGTTTAAATGGGAAATCAATGGAATGGTTTTCAAGATTACCATCTGGAATAAAATATTTTGAAGAACTCGTGAATAGATTTATTTCACAGTATTCCTACAATATAAGGAATGAGATAACAATACTGGATTTATGCAATGTTAAACAAAATAATGGTGAATCTTTTATGATCTTTTTGCAGTGATGGAAATGGATGTTTAATAGGCATCCAAGAGATGTACCTGATCAAGAAAAGATGGACATATTCATTGATAATCTTATCAGTGAAATGAGTTATCAACTAAAAATACAATGTCCTCCCTCCTTCGCCAAGATGATTGAGAATGGTCTGAAAATAGAAGATGCAATGGTAAAGAAAGGAGAGCTAAAACTTTACAATAATTGTTACAACAACAACAACAATGACAAACCCAAATTCTAGTCAAAGAATAGGAATGTCATCAAAGGAGGAAATGATGACAATAGTGCTACGAAACAACAACCAATTTTTAATCTATCAAGTCAAATCCCAAACTATAACAATCAAGAAAGCAATAAAACCAAGTCTTTCTTCTCCAATCCTCACAAGAAATTCACAAACATTGGAGAACCATTGGAATCAGCTTTAAAAACTCTTCTTGCAAACAAACTAATTGTTTTACCAGAAGCAAGAAGTTATGAACCACAAGTCAAGCCCAATTGGTGGAATGACAATCATTTTTGTAATTACCATCGGAATAAAGGACACCAAAAAAATGATTGTCAGATATTGAAACACCTTATCCAGGATCTAATCGATAATGGAACTATCACAGTGGATAGCCATAAGACAAATGAATCACACCTAGCTTTCAAAACTCCACTTCTGAATTTTTACAAAGGTGAACCATCCCAATTAAAAGATGAAAAAGGAAAAGCCAAAGTGAACCACACTTATACATATGATGATGTGGTATATGTCATCATTGTTAAAGATAATCCACCTTCAGAGCCAATCAATGTCATTACAAGAAGAAAAGCAAAGGTTACCTTTTCGGGTATAATAAAAGACTCAACATCCACTTCACAACAATACAATTTAGTAGAGAAATTACAAAGAATACCTGCTCAAATATCAATTTTGGAACTTCTCAAAGTTTCACCTATGCATAAGGAAATTTTGGAAAAAACTTTAGTGGAAACAATAGTTCCAAAAGACTTGGATGTAGATCAGTTCCAAAACATCATGGGACACCTTATAGCCCCTCATTGCTTGTCATTTTCTGAAAATGATGATGTGTCCTGGCAACATCCTCACAATGCTCCTTTACATGTTGAAGTTACCATTAATAAAACTCATGTCAAACGCGTACTCATAGATGGTGGAGCGGGCTTAAACATTTGTGCATTAAGTTTAATAAAAGCTTTGGGATATTCAAAAAATGCAGTAGATCCAAAGAAGAAAATAACTATTAAGGCTTATGATGAAGCAGAGCGTTCTTCTAAAGGAACTGTGTTGTTGCCAATCAAAATAGGACATGTGGAAAGGAATACATTATGTCAAGTTTTATATTTGAACCTCTCTTACAACATTCTTCTGGGAAGACCATGGATTCACACCATGCAAGCATTTCTTTCTACATACCATCAATGTGTAAAATTTCCTCATGAAGGACAAGAGGTCACTATAATTGCAGACTCTAGCCAATATTGCAATAATCTGAAGCCAACACAACATACAAGAGTTCCACATAACAAAGAATCAATATATCCTACCAAAGAAATTCAAGAAAAGTTATGGGAAACCTTTGAGAAAAAGCTCAAATTGAATGATGAAGGAATGGGAAAATATTCTTTGCATAATTTTCCTCTTTCACCTAAGTCATATGGAAAGCCTACAAATATCCAATCAAAGACCTTAGAGAAATCAAAAGATGTGTTTAACGGAGCATTTGTTAGAGCTGGGACCCTTGAAGAAGAAACCGAAGACAAGGAAATTATTGGTTGGTTGTACAAAGATGAAAATAAAACTATAGCGACAGCTGCAGAAGTCAATATTCCCATAGAACAATATGGCAATGGTTATAAAATCATGCAAAAAATGGGATATGAAGGAAAATGACCAATTGGTAAGCAACATCAAGGTAGTTCAGAACCTATTTGTCCCCACTCGCAATCTAAAGAAGATAAATCAGGGCTTGGATATCTAAAATCAAATCAAAAGCAACATAATCATAAATAGCCAAAGTGGAGAAAGAAATCAGTCTCTAAAGAAGAACAATGGCAAGAAAAGCTACATCAAGCAGCAAAAATAGTAGCCAATAAGCAGAAACAAGAAGAACATGAGAAACAAGAAGAAGAGATTGCAATCAAAAGAAAAAAAGAATCTTGTCAACAAGTTCAAGGAATACGAGCAAGTGCAAAATCTGAACAAGATATTCGAGAAGCAGTGAAAATCAAGATGGCAGAAATCAGAGAACTTTTTGTACCATAGAACATTCCTGTGTGGTATAGTGGTATAGTCCTAGACAATGGTTCAGAGACAGATTCAAATGAATATGAATGGGGTCTAGATGTCTCATCTAGTATATCAAGTGAAGAAAGAAATGAAGAGCAACCGACTATCACAAATGAAGACTTGTTTATTACAAAAAAAAAGATGGAGTTAGAAAGAAGACAAGAAGAACTTAGAATCTAGAGAAAAGAGGCATATACAAGAAAACAAAAGAAAGGGGATGACAATGACAAAGAAATAATGCCACAAGAAGAAAAACTAGATATAGATAAGGCATCTGGAAATATCAGATTTCTATCAAATAAAGAACAAGATGTACCAAGGTATGGTAGAACCATAGAAGAACTAAGAGATAGTCAAGTAGAATTGACTATTAGTCCAGAAGAAGCTGAGTTTGAAAGAAGACAAAAGCTAGCAAAATAATTCTCTATATCATGTGCACCATTATGTCAACTTCAAAATGCAAATGAATTTATTGAAAATAATCAAGAAGGAACTTGCAGTACTAAAGACATTTGTGTTGATATAATCCATTCGTTTAAGGGACAAACGTCAGATGAAGATCCATTTGAGTGTGAACCACAAAATGCTAATACTAATTTTGTTAGAAATAATTGGAGAATACTTGGAAGAGATAATCCTTGAGATCATTCTATCTATGACATTACCTACTCTATGCCAAATTATGACCATTATGTCATGAACTTTGAAGCACCTAATGATGATAATGATTATGACTTACCCCTTCTTCATCCCAAATTAATTGATTGGGATAATCTAGAAAACCCTAAATTAGATGTCTTTTCCAATGACCATGACTTAGCTATGTATCTTAATGTTGTCAAACCCATAACACCTAAGATATCTTCTATTGTGGAATCAAGTAACATTTCTTGCAGTCAGGAGAATGCCAAACTTTCCAGTCGCAAAATTGAAATAAAACAAGGAAAGAGACCTACTGTTGAAAACCATTTCATGGCAACACTAGATCAATCAAAAGGGAAAATAAAGGATGTATCTGATGGTGAAAACCTCTTGGAGGCACCAGAAGATGGAAAGTTTGACATCCTCCCTGCATATTTTCAGGAGAGATCTGCTTTTCTAATAGAACCAACAAAAGCAATAAACATTGGAACATCAAAGGATCCTAAGATACTTCATTATGCTGCCTCATTATTAGATAAAGAAAGGAAAGAATACATAGAATTCTTCAGAGAAAGACAAATAAATTTTGCTTGGTCCTATGTTGACATGCTGGGACTTAATATAGATCTTATAATGCATCATCTCAATGTGGATTTAAAAGCAAAACTAGTTAAGCAAAAGCTAAGGAAGATGCATCCACACATTGTTCTTCTTGTAAAAGTCGAGCTAAAGAAACTATTAGATGTGGGTTTCATAAGACCTGTTGCCTATACAGAATGGGTTTCAAGCATTGTACCAGTGTCAAAGCTGGATAAAAGCATAAGAGTCTACATTGATTTTAGAGATTTGAACATAGCATGTCCCAAAGATGATTTCCCACTACCCAACATTGATATAATTGTGGACTTATCAGCAGGGCATGATATATTTTCATTAATGGATGGCTTCTCAGGATATAATCAAATAAGAATCACCCCTGAAGATCAAGAAAAGACAACATTCACTTGTACATCGGGTACTTATTGTTGGAATGTTATGCCATTTGGGCTTAAGAATGCAGGAGCAACTTATCAAAGGGATATGGCAATAATTTTCCATGATATGATACATACATTTATGGAAGATTATGTAGATGATATTCTTGCAAAATATCATACAAGACAAGAACATTTGAACATCTTAAGCAAGATCTTTGATAGGCTGGAAAGATATCAGTTGAGATTAAATCCAAAGAAATGTGCATTTGGAGTAACCTCTAGAAAACTTCTCGGGTACATTATATTAGCCTGTGGAATTGAAGTAGATCCTTAAAAGGTAAAAGCCATCATGGAGATGGAGTCACCTAGGAACATAAGTCAATTGCGATCTTTACAAGGAAGATTGCAATCAATCAGAAGATTTATCTCTAAATTAGTAGATAGATGTCATACATTCACTCATCTTTTACATAAGAATGTTCCATTCAAATGGGATCAGAAATTTGAAGAAGCTTTTATGCAAATCAATGAATATCTCATGAATCCTCCAGTACAAGTATCACCAATCAAAGAGAAACCATTGTTGCTCTATATCTCGGTGACAAACATATCATTAGGTGCTCTCCTAGTTCAACATGATGAAGAAGGAAAAAAAAGAGAAATGTATTACATCAGTAGAACACTTGTCAGCTATGAACTAAATTATACATCAATAGAGAAGACATGTCTAGCAGTTGTATTTGCAACTCAGAAGCTATGACATTATATGCTAACTCATTCTGTGAAGCTAATAGCAAAGATAGATCCACTAAAGTATTTGTTGAACAAGTCAACTTTGACAGGCAAATTAGCCAAATGGGTTATGATATTGAGTGAATTTGATATAGAGTATGTTGATCAAAAAGCTATCAAAGGACAAGTCATTGCTGATCAATTAGCCGAAGCTCCTTTACAAAATAACATGCCATTGTACATTGAATTTCCCGATGCAGACATTCTGATAGTAAGTACAAAATTTTGGGAATTGTACTTTGATGGTTCTTATACACAATATGGATCAGGTGCAAGAATTTTATTCATCACACCTCAAGGACACACAATTCCAAAATCATATAGACTATGGTTTCCATGCACAAAAAATACTACAGAATATGAAGCATTGACTATTGGGCTCAAAATGGCTATCAAATGAAATATCAAGGAATTACATGTTTATGGTGATTCACACAACTTATCATCAACCAAATAAATGATGATTATAAAACTAAGGATGATAAAATTATGCCCTACAAACAATTGGTAGAAGAGTTTAAAGAACACTTTGCAACAATATCATTTACTCAAATCCCAAGAAATGATAATAAAGTAGCAGATGCAATGGCTTCAATAGCATCTCTCTTGCAAAATCGAGAGAATCAACAACGTTATGAATTCCTCGTGGAAGATATCTTAACCCCTAGCATTCAATCCCAACATACCTACATGATTTTTCATATATTAGGGATCAATCAATCCTTATACGACCAAACCTATTAGTACTTAAAAGAGAATATCCTTCCTCCTGACCTATCCCACAATCAAAGAATAAATTTTATCCGTCAGTCATCCTACTATACTATTATTACTGATACCTTATATAGGCGAGGTGTAGATAGTACTTTATTGAGATGTCTTGAACAAGAAGAATCTGAAAAAATTCTTAACAAAGTTCACGCAGGTATTTGTGGCACACACTCAAGTGGATTAACACTGGCTAAGAAAATTCTTCGTATGGGTTAGTATTGGCCTACTATGGAGAGAGATTCATTCACATATGCCAAAAAATACAAACAATGTAAGATCCATGGGAATCTCATTCACGCACCAACATAAGAATTGTATCCTATGGACGGATCATGGCCATTTTCTCAATGGGGCCTTGATTTGGTAGGAAAGATAAATCCTTCATCTTCTAATGGACATATGTTCATTCTGACTTCTACTGAATATTTCACTAAATGGATTGAATTAGTACCTCTGACAAAAGTGACAAGAAAACAAATATCATCATTTATCTTGGATTATATAATCTGTCGCTATGGAGTTCCTATGACCATTATCACTAACAATGGATGACCAATTAAGAATCAAGATATGAAGGAACTATGTGAGAAATTTCATAGCCAACATAGGTTTTCTACTCTGTATTATCCACAAGGAAATGGTCAAGCTGAGGCATCAAACAAAACTATCTTGAAAATCTTGAAGAAAACAGTCAATGAAGCTAGAAAAGACTGACACATTCAGGTAAATCCTCCTCTTTGGGCATACCGAACCACCATCCACACACCAATGGGGGATACTCCATATTTCTTAGTCTATGGATCAGAATCCATATTACTAGTAGAAGTAGAGATACCTTCTCTATGAGTTTCCTTGAAAGGTCTTATATCAGAGGAAAAACAACGAGTCTCTAGACTCCAAGAACTTGAACTGATCCAGGAATGTCACCAAAATGCAACTGACCATTTAAAAGTGTATCAACAGAGAATGGAAAGAAGTTATAATCACAGAGTCAAGCCATGCATTTTTGAGATTGGAGATATAGTTCTAAGGGAGAATCCAAGAAATCAGCAAGACCAAGAAAAGAAGGGTAAATTTGAACCAAATTGGCTAGGACCTTTTGTTATAGTAGCAACATATGGCTTAGGAGAATACAAGTTATCTACCCCTAAAGGTGATTGGTTTGATGAACCTATCAATTCCATCCATCTCAAGAAATTCTATGCTTGAGATATAAAGTCCTGGAAAAAATCAATAAAAAGCATATAAAGTCCTAAAGAAATCAATAAAAATCAGAAAATCAGAAAATCCCTAAAAAGGCATAAAATAGTAAAAATAAAAAAAAAAGAGGGGGAAAAATGCAATAAATTTAGATGGTGAAAACCTGGTAAACAGGCGCTATCTAAAAAGTGAGTCCTTCCATCTATGAGATCGCTTTGTGCACCTATCCACTCCATCCTATCGCATCTATCACTTCCATTTATCTTAGCTTATCCATTCCATCTTTCACATCCATTGCTTTGAACCATTTAGCAAAAAATATGCAGCTTACCAACAACTATCAATTTTTGACATACTTATCATAGTCACTATCTTAGATCTTATTAGAATCAATCAATCTTCATTTTTATCTCACCATGGTTTGGATCTTGACCAATTTTCACATCCATAATAAAGTTTTGTTTCTGTTGGGGGAAAAATCCTAAATGCCCTTTGCTAAGGTGATCTTTTGAATCTTTGAAAATCCTAAACATTCGAAAAACTTAGAAAAACCAAAAACATCTAGGGTTTTGAAACATATAACAAGCAACAAAGCAGCAAAGATCAAGGCATCTTATGACAACTGAATCGTGAAACTCAAAAAATGAAGAAACAACCAACAAGTAATAAAGGATTATCAAAGATCATTCATCAAGATGATTATATCAGTTAATGGCCATTAGAACATGTGAATGACATGCAAGATTCAATGTTTATATCTTGATTTTATTTCTAATCATGTACTCTATGTGACTCAAGGATGTCCATGACTAGAGAAGCTATGATCGGGCATGATTATTTTTCTTTGATTGTTGTTTGTGGTTTATCTCTTACTAAAGTATGTACTTGTCTAAGGATATGATCGAAAAAAGATCAAGGAGGACGTTCCAAGTCATGCATGAAAGGAGATCATCCTTGTTTGTTCTGCAAGCAATACTCAGGTCAACTTGATTCATTATATCAAGTTACTTGTATTAACTTGCTATATCAAAATCCATGTAAGAAATACTCAGGTCATCTTGGATCATTATGTCAAGTTGCTTGTATTTTCTTACAACATTTTAAAGCTCAATGATGAAATCAAGCACTATTACAAGATAACATATGAAGAATGGCAGTATCATTTTTAGTTAGACAATTTCATTAGCTCATTATTCATTTGCATTATAAGCATTCAATGTCAGTTGCATTATGAGAATTTTATTTTATTCACATATCAACAGTCATGAATAAAGATTGAATATACTTGGACAAACAAAAACAATTTGCATTTGATCATTGTAGGTGCATTCATTTTTAGAATCATTTTAATCATCATCCATTTCATTTAGTTGCATTTTAATCATTGCATTAGTTTGCATTCAATTAAGTGCATTTCATTAATCATGTAGAGTATCATCATTATTATTTGCATTATCATTTCATTAAAGATCATTTAGTTGCATCTTTGCACTTAGATTCATAATCTTATAAGCATTACATATAAAAAATCAAAAGCATTTGAATAACATATTGCATAATCATTCATTTGCATTCCCATATATATCATTGTATTCATATCATTTAAGTTAGTAATCATTTTTAATTTCATCCAAGGTCATCAAAATAAAAAATCAAAAACATTTATCATTGCATCATCATATTAAAAATCATCATAATGAAGGAAAAAGATCATAACATCATCCATCTAATCACTGCATCCATATAATCAATGCATATAGATCATCATAAAATAGAGTAACATGCACAATAAAGATCATCATCATATAGAGTCCATGTCTGCATATAGATCATCATAAAATAATAAAAGTCCAAGTATACAATGATATCAGATCAAAAGTACAAATGCCTCATGAATACAAAGTCAAGTCAAGGCTGTCATGTACCACTACCACCTGACTCCATCTGTCTCTGTGGCTCTGGGTGAGAAGATCCTCCAGATGCCCATCTCGCATGATCACCACTCTTCTGAGGAGGTCCCATGACTCCATCGATGCTAGTATCCATCCTCATAGTGGTATGATAACCACCTGCTCTCTAGCTCTCTATGACTAAATCCTCATATAGTCATCACTAATGGGAAGTCTCCTTCCCGACCTGAACTAGTGCTCTAATAGTATCAGTTGAGAGGATGCCAGATCCAACCTGCTGAATGTGATCAAGGAGGCCCTGAGTATCCTATTGTCTCCTAACAGTTGTGTCTCTCTCTATCGTAAGTGTCTATACCTGTGCTCTAAGCTGATCTATCTATGCTTTTAGACTATCCATGGTCTCCTTCTCTAGTACATCCTGCTCTAACACATCCTGTTGTGGCACATGAACCCCAATACCCTCATCTCCACCTACATGTCCACCTACTGGAATCTCTATCTGAGTAGCTCTCATAACCTATCATCTAATGAGTGGAACATGATCCTCTGGATCCTCATCCTCTCCACCATGCGCTGCAATAACCCTAGGGTCTGGCTGAATTTGACCAAAATCAATGCCTCTTCTATAACCCCCATCCAGTCTAGTCATCCTGCCTCCTCCTATCGATGGCAACCCTCTTGGTGATCTCATCCTTGCTCTGCCAGTATCCCTCCCAATCCGTCCAACCTCTATCCCACCCATAGAAAGTGGTCTCCCAATCTTGTGAACTGGTCCAAATGGTCCTCAACAGACTCTCAATCGATCTCCTCTCTGTCTGGGTCTCCTACTACCACCACCTCCATCTCCTCCCTCATCTCCATCCCCTTTGAACTCTTGAGTAGCTCTAAGCTCTCGTCTCTGTCTCCTGATAACTACATCATCAGAATCATCATCCTCATCTCCTAAGCTAGGAGGAGGATCTACTGGATCAGTAATACGAGGAAACGGGTGTGCCAATATGTACTGAGCATAATCTGCAGTAACCCCAAGATCTATAATGTGCAATCTCATAGCATAAGCTACCCTAGGAGTAGCCAAAAATGCTGCACGTGTTAACTCAAATGACAAAGAAGGTCCCCAATCTCGCCTATCTCTATACCGTCGTGCATATATCATAACACCAGTAGGCATAGGCTAAATGATACCAAACTGTCTCAAAATGCGACCAATCAACTATCTCTCAATAATGAATGGAGTCTGATCAATGAGATATCTACTCTACATAGTAAATGGTAATGTTTGTGCATCATCTATCCATGGATCACAATCAATATAAGGTCTCCAAATAACACTATCCAGTGAATCAAGAACCCAATGCCAATACTCCATCTTATGTTGAGTAAGGATATCTGCATATAGATAAACATATGGCTCTCTCACCATGAACTCTATGATGAATAGGCCGAGTAATAGCAATGTGCTCCCAACACCAGATTTACAAAAGTGTGCATCCTGTTGATAGACTAGCACCCTCATCGAGAACAACCTGATGAAGATCATGATACAAATGAGAAAGCATACAAACACACCACACATATCAAGTCTGATGCTGCATCATGCTCTAAAGAATCTCACCCCAACCAACAACAAACCCTTGAGATCTCCTATCTGGACAGATGAATCCCCCAATCAAACTTGCAAGAATCACAGGGAGAGTCTCGTAATACATAATCATATCCTCCCATTGGATCCCTCCTCTCAAAATTCTCTCATCACCAAATATGGCTCTACACACCTTTGTCCCTCCACGATCCTGAAAATCATACTGAACTAACTCATTGGTCACTGGGATGTGGAGAATCATGTAGACATCCTCAAGTGTCACACTAATCTCACTCATGGGCAAGTGGAAAGTGTTATGCTTGCTATGCCATCTCTTGGCTAACGTTGTCAACAATCCCCTATTATGGGTAATATCATGCATGTATAACAAGTGGCGTAATCAACAGGCATCTATATGTCTCACCTCTTCCTGTGTAAGCTCTAGAATTAAGTGTCGCATCACCGAGAATTTCTCTCAACACTGGAGAACATCAAGTTTCTCCTGTTTACCAAGAGCATTCGATCATTAATCATCTATCTTTAAAATCAAAGAGATTTCTAATCTCTAACATCAATAATTGGTAAATATTTTGACATGAAGCAAATCAGGGTGTCAAATCAATTTAAACCTATCCATCATGGTTTTCTATCAATCACTAAGTTTAATCAAACTCTGCTATGCTCTTCATCAGAAACTAAATTGGTTTCTTAGAGCTAATCTATCCAATCACATCAAATCGATCAATCATTTATCCTATCAATCAACATTATCAAATCAAATAATCAAGTACCTATTCATCACAATTGCGCATCAAAATGCCTAAATCTAATCATCAAAGTGAATTTTTTTACTATGCAATACATCAGACACATTCATTAGAAGCAAAAGCACTAATTCTTTTAACAAAAGTGCTATTCTATTGAATGCAGGCACTAACTCATACATATGCGTGAACCTTTTTAACAAAAAATGCTAAACCTTCGAGCATATGCGTGAAATGATCAAAAGCGCTATTTTAAGCATCAAAAGCGCAAACACTGAGAGAAAAAGCACTGACCAAGAAAAAGCACTACCATACATCACACATGCGCTAACAAAATGAGCACATGCACTAAACTTATCAAATGCGCTAACTTTAAATGCAAAAACGCTAAAATAGAAAGCAAAAATGCTAAACAAACATGGCAAGAATCGAAAAAATTCAAAATAACCAAAAACGCGGTAAACAAATATGAAAAATCAAATGACAAGTTGCGAGAAATTTGGGATAAGATACATACCATATACCCATACTCAGGAGGTCGTTGATATCGTTGAATGTGTTCAAATCAATGGTTCTCCAATGGGATCACCATTTTGCCACCTCACCAAGACAATTTCTTCACAAAGCTGATAAGGATGCAAATGAAAATAAAAATGGGGCAATTATATTTATTTTTCATGAATAAATTTAATTGATGGACCTTTTCAATTATCGTGAGATCAATCGCTTATCAAAATTGTTCAACAAATTCACGATCAATCTCCCGAGGGGGCACACAATCACGATTTTCAATCTTCATTAGGCACATTATCGAGACTTGATTTAATCTTTGAAACAATGTTGTCTTGACATCATTTCAAAGAGGGGCAAAATGATTACACATAAAAATGGCTATGAGTGATTAAATAAATATTTTATATTTATTTAATGTTTATTCTTCTATTAAATAGTTAATTTGAAAAGATTAATTTATTTAATTCATTACGTGTCTTTCTATTAATTAATTTCATTAAAATATTTTATTAATTAATTCATCTATCCTATTCATCTAGTTAATTAAATATATAAATATTTAATTATTCTTCTAATCGGTTAATTAAATATCTAATATTTAATTATTTCCTCCAATCACTTGAATATCTAATATTTAATGATTATTCTTCTATCATATAGTCTCAAATATTAAATGATTTCTTAAATTATTTAATTTCATTTCCAACTCACCTTCCATCTCCACTTCATCTTTCCTTTGCCAACTCATTCATCGTGTGACACTTGTATTCTCCTTCCCCCTTTCTCTCAATCTTCACCTTTTCTCACAACCATCCAAATCTGCAGATTCATGACCGTTGATCGAGGCCACATCATCTTATCCTCTCAAAGTCTATAAAATCAGGAGTTTGAGTTGAGAAAGAGTTAGTCTTCAAGTGATTTTTCAAGCTAATCTTTTGTGAAACTTATGCATCCGTGAGTTTTAATCTTGAAGAAAATAGCATAATCATTTAGCATAGTCATTTAGCATTGCATATCAAAGCATTAGTTAACTATTAGTTATCAGTCCATTCTTCATAGGCCATCTTGGAAGCTATCAGTGCTTGTCTGAGAGCACACCATTTGCAACCAACAACAGTGGAGTTAGGACACAATGAGACATAAATCATGAAGTTAATAATAGCATTTTTATTTTACATGTATTTCATGTAGTTTCATTGGTTGAATTTGGATTTCTTATAGCATTTCCTTTGTATTTTGTGAAACTAACATGTTGCAGGTAGTATTCTAATGATAAAATTCAAGTCGACATAGCTGAAACAATTGAGAGTGATGTATCTATGTTGAAGGAGAGGAAGAAAAGAGATAAATTCATAAGAGATTCTTCTAATAACAAAAGGACTAATGAATATCAGTGGTATTGCTGCTGAAGTAAAAAGACAATCAGAACAACAACCAATAGCTCATGTTTCCCTGGTTGTTACTTCTACTGAGATAGAGAGTGATAAAACAGGAAAAATTAAAAGAGTTGAAAGGAAGAAAAGGAAACCTTCACTGACACCTACTCCTTCTCTGAAAAGGACAAGAACACTAAGGAAGAAACACCAAGATATGAGAGAGCCCCACATTCAGAAAAAGAAACTTACACCAAAGAAATCGACACCTAAGGTATCAGATATTCTATCCCCGGGAGAACTTATAAATGAGATTACCCAGGATGGAAATATTAGCAATGTCAACAAGTGTTATCATACTTTCAAGGATTCTGATAAGGAAACAATTGAGGAAAGTATCATTCTACATCTTGATATTTACAAGAAAGTTTTAATTGAGGTTGTTGATGATTTGTCTAATGATCTTTATCTAAGACTTGAGGAAAAAATAATGTCTATAATGGAATTAGATAAGAAATTAAAGGTTGAAGCATTTTTGGCGGTTCACCTTGTCAATTCCTGACAGGAGATTGATGAATTGATTGCAGAAGCCAACCGACCAGTTTTTGCTAGTGGTCATTGACACGTTAGCCTAGCATAGTCAAAGAAATTACTGATGAAATGGTTGACAAATGGGATATATTCATTGTAGAAAAAGAGAAGAAGGAAGAGAAGGACAGACGAAAAATAGATAAATCTTTCACCAAATTATATCAGAAAGGTGATAAGGGTAAGAACAAAGTTGGTGGTATTCCTAACTTGACTATCAAGGATAACCTACCCCCACCAATAGTGTCAGAGAAATAGGTTGAGGAACAAGTAGAGGAACATGTTGAACATGAGAAAGAGAAAACAAAGAAAGTGAACACTAAGAATATTGATTCAGAGTCAAACATTTTGTTCACCATGAATGTAGACACTTAGGATATCAATGTAATTATAGATAAATCTTCTGAGAATGTTGAAGTGAAGAAAACTGAAGCCACAAATATTGAGATCTTTGAGTCACCAGTCAACACCGTTGACTCTCAGAATATTGAGTAAACAACTGAAGTTAAAATAATAGATACCATCCCAGATGCTACTCAGATTAACATTTAGAAACTGACAGAAGCACAAGCAGAAGCAAAGGTAAAAGCACAAACTTAACCTACAAATGTTGACACTTAGCAAAAGGTAGAGAAGTTGACAGAGAAAGAACCTGAACAGAGTAAAGTTGAACCAACTGTCAGCAAGTCAAAAAGTAAGGACAACAGTAAGGTTGAAACACAGTCGACACGTAGAGTGAGCAAAAGAAAGAAAAAATGGATAAAGAAAAGGTCAATGATGGAAATAAGGAAGAAGTAGTTAAAGCAATTGGACAAGTATCTGAAGATAAGAAAGTTATTGCAGAGCCTAGCCATTCCACCATGGACTTCAGACCTACAAATGTGATAGATATTTTGTTAGATTTTATCAAGAAGATCACTAAATGCAATGCCTTAGCATTTAAGGCTATTGATGACACCTTACCTATTTTACAACAGATAGCATTGACATGTAAGGTAGATGATATTTTAGACTCTATTGGTAAGTTAGACACATTGTCTAAATTCATTTCATCTAATATTCAGTCGATTGATAAGGTTAATGAGGAGACAATTAGAGAAAGGATAAGTAAGGAGAAGACAAACTTCTTTAATAAATCTATTGAATACTGTAGAGGAAAGTTAGATTCCTTAATACCGACACTAAACTCAACAATTTTGGAGTTTAAGGAACTTTATAGAGATGTTTGCAAGCCACACCATTTGACTGCTAATATTGATGATCAGATTAAACAAACACAAAAGGAAATTGATGATATAGCAGATAATTTGATTGGTTCTTCTGAACTCACTTCAGTTTTAGATCAAGAAATGGCAGTATATGAGGAGAAAATAGAAAAACTTGAAAAGGAGAAAGCTCGATTAAGGTCAAAAGTCCTTGAATTAAAGAGCAAACTTGGTCCTAGATTAGACATTCTATTGACACACCAGAATGGACTATCTAAGGCTACTATTCTAGGAGGAAGATAACCAGAGGAACAAATGCATCATCTTACCGATATGATCTGACAGATAGAGGATATCATTTCTGATAGTTCTAAATTTTTGCAAGGACTTAATCTGATTATAGAAAATATCTTTCAGATTGTACATAATAGGTTACAAGCAATGAGGTAGAATTTTGAATTTTTGATTCTTTTTGATAGCCTTTGTCATTGATGTCAAAGGGAAACTGATAGAGAGAAAAGATATACTAAAGGAGATCATTTGCTCAGGGGGAGCACTTTTGGTTTTTAGCAATTTTGGTTTTTGGTTTTTCTTATGAGTGTTGCCATTAATGCAAAAGAGGGAGATTGTTGGCATTACACACACAGATGAGAATAGTTGATTTTGTCATTGATGGCAACCAACTGGTAACAGGGTTCTACAGGATTCTATTAATTATACCGGCAATAGACTTCGCATACCGGCACCAACAGCTACACAAGTTCATTCACACCGACATCCTGTTTACGCCGACAATGAATCACACCGGCACTCAGGCCAACATAAGATAAAGTTTTGTTTATGCGAATTATATTGTAATGTAATTAATTATTTGTACCCAACATGATGTATTGTAAATACTCATATATGTATGAGATCTTATAGGTCATTTTGTAATGAATATAGATGGTATGTAATTAGGTAATGCAAGAGGATTATGAGAGAAAATATCTATATATACATTTTGATGTAATAATTTTGATGAGCAAATAAGAGAAGAGAAGAGCGAAGAAAGGTTTATGGAAGAGGTATTTGATAGAGCTTACACCAGTACTGAATCCAACATTGCAGATGTTATATTGAGCAGTACATTGTCATTGGATTTAATCATCCAATTTTGTAGTCAGTGTGACTCCTTTTTGTGATTGAGCAGTGAGCTCTAGGCTGTTGGCCTTCCTGCATGTGTAGCCCCCTTTGGTATAAGTAATATTTATTCATATTGGCCAGTGAGTAAATATTGTGGGTCACAAATCCCACCGAGGTTTTTCCCCTACCGGGTTTCCTCGCCAAAATATCTTGTGTTATGGTGTGCATTGATGTTGTCTCTCTTATTTCTCTTTATTGCATTATTGTTTATTCACTGGTACATTAATTTGGGTTGTAAAGTTGCAAAAAAGTTTAAATATCTCATCTACCAGTTAGACACTGATTCACTCCCCCTCTCAGTGTCTTTGGGACTGATCAAGTATCTAACATAATGATGATAAAGCACAAGAATCTCATCACCCTTATATATTCCACCTTTGATCATTCCCTCTATTGCCTCCCCTTTTTTATTTCATCTCATGTAGTCCTATGTTATTTGATTGAGTATAATAACACAACAAAGCTACTAGGGGTGTGCAATGCATTAACATCCATCCTACATAACCACATGTTAGCCATCCATATAGATGAATACTCATCATAATACATTCTGGATACACATATATTACCTCATAATCATATCATAATAGGCATCATAATCCATAGATCATAGGTCAATACATACATAATTGTGCATCCATCATGATAGAACAAACATCTAGAATCATATAGAATCATATAGAATCAAAATACATCTACAATCATATAGAATCATCATCATATAGGATCATATCATAAATGCATATCATCATAAGAATCATAGAATAATAACTACATCATATAGTACATCATACATAATTCATCACATGGTCATCATAAGTATCATAGAACATACATCATAACTGCATCGTATAAACATCATAAGAAGCATATAGAATCATCACATCATGTAGAACACCATATAATTTTTGCAAGGTTTGTGCCCTTGGTTTCCTTGTGTTATGCAACATAATGCTCAGGTTTGTGACATGGATTAACCACATCTTGTGGATTCTGTATACACCTAAAAATTGGCTATGAGCAATTAAATAAATATTTTATATTTATTTAATATTTATTCTTCTATTAAATAGTTAATTTGAAAAGATTAATTAATTTAATTAATTTTCTAATCTTTCTATTAATTAATATTTTATTAATTAATTCATTATCCTATTCTTCCGAATTAATTAAATATCTAATATTTAATTATCGTATTCCTCTAATTGATTAAATATCTAATATTTAATTATTCCTCTAACCAAGTTAATTAAATATCTAATATTTAATTATCTTCTCCAAACAATTAAATATCCAATATTTAATATTATTCTCCTATCCTATAGTCTCAAATATTAAATAATTCTCAAAATTATTTAATCCCTTTTCTAACTCACCCTCCATCTCCACTTCATCTTCCCTTTGCCAACTCATCAAACATGTGGCTAAGGAAATTAATATTTCCTAAATATTATTTCATCATTTATCCTCAACTTCCAAAATTAATGAAATTGTGTACGTACACATATTTCATAACCATTTCCTATATTCTCTCCAACACCCCCTACATATTGGGAAGGACTTGAGTTCACTTGTCCTACCATGCCTAAATTTCCTCCAACCATCCCTAGATTCTCTCAGTCAGCAACCCAGTCAAGGTGAGATGAGTGACACTTGTCTTCTCCTTCCCCCTTTCTCTCAACCTTCACCTTTGTTCATAGCCATTCAAAATTACAGATCTAATCATGACCATTGATCTGAGCCACATCATCTAATCCTCTCAAGGTCTATAAAATCAAGAGCTTCAGTTGAGAGGGTTAGTCTTGAAAAATAGTTTTCAATCAATCATATGCATCCGTGAGTTTTTGAAGCAATTAGAAAATAGCAATTATCATATAGTATCATGTAGCATAATCATGTAGCTTTGCATATCATACTATCAGTTAACTACAAGTTATTAGTCCATTCTTCATATGCCATCTTGGAGGCCAACAATGCATTGTCTGAGAGCACACTATCTGCAACCAGGAACAGTGGAGTTAGGACACAATGAGACATAAATCATGAAGGTAAAATAATGTTTTATTTTAATATGTATTTCATGTAGTTTCATTGGTGGATTTTGGATTTCCTGTATGCATTTCCATTGTATTTTGTGAAACTAACTTATTACAGGTAATATTCTAAGGATGAAATTCAAGCTCACACATTTTGGCACCCACCGTGGGGCAAGACCTCGCATATACCTTTAAAAATCTCAAAAAAAATAAAATTAACACATTTGTAATGTAGATTCACGCATGTGTGAATTCTGTCAGCACTTTTGTTTGATAGGTTAGCGCTTTTGCATCACAGCTTAATGCATATGTCATGTAGGTTAGCACTTTTGTCTAAAAATCTGTGCATTTGCATCACAGGTTAGCGCATTTGCATCACAAGTTAGCGCTTTTGTGACCTAGGTTAGCACATTTGACAGATAGTTTAGCGCATTTGAAACAAAGTGCAATTTTTTTAATCAAATCTTGAAATTAGGCTTGTGCAAAGGTAATATATATGGAAAGTATAAGTGACATTTCCTCTTCTCTTTTCTCTTTCTTATACTTTAAGTTATATTCCATATATATTGTCAGGATGTTTGAGAGGGGTTTCAGACCTCTAGGAGTTATAATGCAAAATCTAGTTTTTGGAAGATCTTCCAAATTTTAGACTTAGTCAAATTTCAGGGCATTTCAGGACCAGGAGTGAAAAATTTGTAACCACGATTTGAAATTAGGCTTAGAAGCCCACCTAAGATTTTGAATTTTCACTAACTTCTTTTTTTATTGCAGGTTTCTGACAATTTCTTGCAGATTTGGAGTTAACTTAGGATTTAGTGATTTATTTTTTAGCTTTTTCAAAGTTGGTTAAAAAGAACTCATATTTCCTTCCGGGTAAAAAGAACTTCATTTTTCAATTTGGTGTTCTAAAAAGTACCTCACTTGCTTTTGGGCTCTAAAAATAATCACATTTGCAAGGTAAAAAGAACAAACAAATCAAACATTTACTTTCTTGCAAAATTAGGATTCACACCTCAAATTTTGGGCTCTAAAAAGAACAACAATCTTTTATTTTCTTGCAAAGGTAAAAAGAACAATCAATCTTATATTTTGCAAGTTAAAAAGAACAATCAACTTGTCCTCTTACAAAGCAAGTTACTTTTTGCAACGATTTTCATTTTGTTGACCAAGATTTCCAATTCTTAGTTTAGAAAATCATTTGCTATGTGGGGCTAAAATAAACACCATGCTTGTTGGAGCAACATCTCCAAATAGGACTTAGCCAACAAATTGCTTTGAAAAGGTTAAAAAGAATGCTTGTATTCTGTATCTCGAAAGTGGTAGGTATATGCTCTCCCCTTAATTGGTTGATCAAAAAGCCAAACCCACTCTTTTACACTTTCTTTACTTTCAAGCAATTAATCCTTTAGAGGGCCTTCCTTCTCGAGCTGCCTTGAGGGGGCTAGTGAGAGGGGAATGACCTAAAGTGGAAACGGGCTAATACTGAGTCCTTCCAATCCACTATAAATAAATCATGTTTGTGATGAAAGTTCAAACAACATGTGCTGATAAGTTCATGCCGATACTATGTTTCCCCATAAACCCTATGGAGCGTAACCTCTATAGGCTGGGAACCTTCTATATTTACAGAGCTGAAAGTGCCACATGTATGGCCACATGACCGGAAGCCTTTACTAAAAACCACTTGTACTAGTTGCCAAAAACCTTCTAGTTGTTGGCATAGGAGGTCGGACCTCTGAAGCGACTCACATACATACGGTTCCTAGTAGAGATAAAGTTTGCCATGGGGAGTTTTCATGGAAACTGGTGCTTGGCTGCCCCGAAGAAGTGAGTGTCGAGGGTGGAGCCAGTGGGGTCAAGCATCTAAATATCTGTTTTGAATAGTGTAGCCTCGGGGGAAACCCCATGTGATATTCAACAACTATTGTCTAACCCTGCCATAAGATTTGTACTTGCTTGTGCATTTTGTTTATTAAACATTGTGTCTTCTATGTCTGTAACATGTTCCAAATGGTCAAAAGTTGAAGAAGATTATCATCTACGAGTGAGCAAAAATCCAACAAATTGCTGAAAAAAATTTATCAAAAGGGTAATACAAAGGCTTTCTAACATTTGAAACACCTAATCAAACCAAGTGATCAAGAGTTTATCATCCAACTATCTCAACAAAATCAATACCTAGCTAGGTATTCAAGTTAGTCAAGTCAAGTTTCCATATCAAGAGACTTTATCCATATCATTTGACATACTTTGTCATAGGGGCCTATTGAACAAACCCTCTATTCGACTTAGTGAGCTTGAGTATCTGAAAGGAAGTATCCATCAAGTCAACAACATCAACCTATCTAAACTGAAACTTTGATCGCTCATGTGATCATCCCTTGTCACTTGAAAATGAAGAAGCTTATTCAAAGGAAATGAGTCCTAGCCTAAATCAAGATCAAGATATCATGGTTCTCCAATCTAATCCCATTTTTGATCAAGATCCTACCTATCAATAATCTTATGATGATCCCTTAAAATTTTGGTACTCCATCCATGATCCCCTTTTATCTCAAGAGCAGAGTCCCATTCAACATCCACCTCCTAAGCAAGAGCATGGTATCCCTTCCATCTCCTTCACTAATCTAATTCAAAATCAAGTGAAAAACACAAACTCAAATGATCCTACTCCAGGTCAAGATCAAGATCAAGAAAACTCTTTATCCTCCAAATCCATTTTAGGTCCTTTCATTCCAAATTCAAACTCTTCATCCTCCAAATCCATTTTAGGTCCTTTCGTTCAAAATTCAAACTCTTCATCCTCCAAATCCATTTTAGGTCCTTTCATTCTAAATTCAAATTCTTCATACTCCAAATCCATTTTAGGTCCTTTCGTTCAAAATTCAAACTCTTCATCCTCCAAATCCATTTTAGGTCCTTTCATTCCAAATTCAATCTCTTTATCCTCCAAATCCATTTTAGGTCATTTCGTTCGAAATTCAAACTCTTCATCCTCCAAATCCATTTTAGGTCCTTTCATTCCAAAGTCAAACTCTCTATCCCTTCCATTCATCTTGGGTCCTTACTTCCCTCCATCCATCATTCCATCACCTCAAATGATCCATAAGAAAGATTAACAAAGGCATGCACCTTTGAAATTTTTTCAAACAACTATCTAAACATATTTTCAAAACTATTCTTCCATCATTTTCTTTATCTATTTTGGGTTCTTATGTCCCAAAATTCAATTTTCCTCCATATCTTCATTACTTCTTAAGTTGTGTACCAACACTCATCTTGAATACATTTCCATATCCTCACACAAATCTTCAAACATTATATCTATTATCCAACACATCTTTTCTATCCTTCCATACCTTTCATTCAATCCTTTGCATAAATTCATCATCTGTGAAATAGGCATTTGTGTCATTTTGTCACATGCTTGCCCATTCTCGAATCTCATGTTCAGTCCTTTTCCTAGAAATCTATTCATGATACACTTCAGAATCTGACGTTATTCCTCTTCAACATTATATTTTTGTTGGGATACACACTCAATCTAGAAAAGAACCACTTATCGTATCTTGGTACTGACATCTTTTGATTACTACATCTCATACACTTAATCAATTGCTCTAAATCATTGTGATCTCTTAGTCGAAGACATGGCTAGTGAAAAATCTAAAATCTTACTTCAGTGCCATTGTAATTATTAGACCCATGTAAGTTTCATTACTTACAAGCCAATGCAATCAAAATAAGAAAAGAAAAAGACAATATCAAAAGAGCCAAACCATGATCAAGAAAAAAAATATCCAGAAAAGAAAAGAAAAAAATCAAATATCAAAAGCTTGGCTATGGGAAAATGTGAGTAACTCCATCAGGGTTATGGATGCCTAGCTGACAATGGAGCAATATTTGTGATATTACAATGATAACCTCGTTGGAGCTATGGATTCTTGCTAGTAGCGAGGCTCTATCCAGGATGCTTTTGAAGTCAATGTAACTCATGTAGCTAGCCACGTTGGATTCTAAAGATTGCAATATTCATATGAGCTAGAATGAACCCAATTGCACACACATGGGTAATCAAAGTCTAAGTACCTTGATCCAGTTTGAGATTCTTCTTCCCTTTTGAGTCTACTTCCTAGTTGCTAGATATGTTTGGTTGAATTTATCAGAGGTTCTAAGTGTGGGTTGGGTCTCTATCTTTGAAAAGTTCAGGAACATTTATTCAGGTGGTGCTAAATACTGTGACAATCTTACATATCACCTCTTTACAAATGGATACTTCTATACTTGGGGTAAAAGTTTCATCCACTCTATTCTTCATACCACATCTCCTATTATCCTTCCTCCAATATCCATTACTCTATCTAAATTCATCTAGTGCTATCTATGATCTTGCTTCATCCTAATCTATACCATCTATCCTAACTATTCATTTCTTCCATCATCTATCACTATATATGATCTTGTTTATCCTATCCATATCCCCTTTTTCATCCTTGATCTTGATCAAAACTAAGGACAAAAACATGATTTCAAAAAAAAATCTCTTGACGTGTTTCCTCATAAGCTACCTCCATCTTTCACCCATTCATCTTCAACTCAACAATTCATCCATTCCTTGTCTTGCTATACATTAGGGAAACCAAATACATATTTCTTCTAATCCAAAAAGGTCAAAAAAAAATGTCAAAAAAAAAAAAAAAGAACAAAATTGAAAATCAAAGCATGAGCGCATGGCCCATCCATCAAATCAACAATAGGAAAACTATCAAAGTCTGCAATTAAATTGAATCAATCATCAATTATAAAATCTATCAAATCAAATTGAAACAACTTAAGCTATCCAATCATTTTAAAAAACCTATCAATCATGGTTTTCTATCAATCACTGAGTTCAATCAAAACTCTGCTAAGCTCTTGCATTAGAAACTAAATCAGTTTGTTAGAGCCAATCAAATCTATCAAATCAAACTGAATTAATCATCAATTATCAAATCAATCAAATCAAATTGAAGCAACTTACGCTATCAAAACATTTTAAAACCTATCCATCATGGTTTTTTATCAATCATTGAGTTTTACTCAAAAACTTTGCTAAGCTCTTACATTAGAAACTAAATTGGTTTCTTAGAGCTACTCTATCAATCAAGCTAATCAAGCAATCTATCAAGCAATCAAGCTAATCAAGCAATCTATCAAGCAATCTAATCAAGTAATCTATCGAGAAATGAAGCCAATCATTCAAATCAAGCAATCAAATCAATCAATCAAATCAATCTATCCAACAACATCAATCAATCGATCAATCAAATCAATCAATCAAGTCCTTATTTCATCATACATTTGCATCAAACACATTAAATCTAATCATCAAAGTTATTTTTAGCTTTTACACTTATCAAATACTCAATCAGATCACATGTCTAGTTAATCAATCTATCTATCAACATCAACATGTCTTATACCAGGATAGGTACACTCGAAATCAGACAGATCGGTCTTACACGAGGTACTCACTCTTTGAAACTAGACATTCTTATCAATCATCGAACAAATCAAAACAATGACATAGATCAGTATGACTGTTGGATTTTTTTCTGGGTAGTCTTATTTTTATCAATTGATGGCAGGACATGTTTCATCTCTCAAAAATCAGGAAAGACAAAAAAATCAGAAAAATAAATCAAAATGTGCAATAAAAACAAGTGGTGAAAACTTGGTAAACAGGCGCTATCTAAGAAGTGATTTCCTCCATCTATGAGATCGCTTTGCACACTTATCCACTCCATCATATCACATCTATCGCTTCCATCATATCCTAGCTTATCCATTCCATCTTTTGCATCCATTGCTCTGAACCATTAGCAAGAAATATGAAGCTTATCAATAGTTATAACCTTTTGACATACTTGTCGTAGTCACTGCCTTAGATTTTATTAGCATATATCAATCTACATTTGTATCCCTCTATGGTTTGGATCTTGATCAAATTCGTACATCCATAATAAATTTTTGTTTCTGCTGGGGGCAAAATCCAAATTCCTTTTGCTAAGGTGATCTTTTGAATCTTTGGAAATCCAAAAACATTCGAAAAATTTAGAAAATCCAAAAACACCTAGGATTTTGAAACAGATAACGAGCAACAAAGAAATGAAAATCAAGGCATTTCATCAACAACTGAATCATGAAACTCAGAAACCGAAGAATCAATTAGTAACTAATACGAGATTATCCAAGATCATTCATTAAAATGATTATATCAGTTAATGACCATTAGAACATGTGAATGACATACAAGATTCAGTGTTTATATCTTGATTTTATTGCTAATCATGTACTCTATGTGACTCAAGGATGTCCCTGACTACAGAAGCTATGATGGGGCATGATTATTTTCTTTGATTGCTATCTATGGTTTATCTCTTACTATGGTATGAACTTGTCTTAGGATATGATCGGTAAAAGATCAAGGAGGACATTCCAAGTCATGCATGAAAGGGGATAATCCTTGTCTGTTCTGCAAGCAATACTCAAGTTAACTTGATCCATTATATCAAGTTGCTTGTATTAACTTGCTATATCAAAATCCATGTAAGGAATACTCAGGTCATCTTGAATCATTATGTCAAGTTGCTTGTATTTTCTTACAACATTTTAAAGCTCAATGATGAGATCAAGCACTGTTACCCGATAGCATATGAAGAATGGCAGTACAATTTTTAGTTAGATCATTTCATTAGCTCATTATTCAGTTGCATTATAAGCATATCATTTCATTAATAGATCAATGGTCATAAATAAAGATTGAGTATACTTGGACAAACAAAAACAATTTGCATTTGATCATTATAAGTGCATTCATTTTTTTTAGAATCATTTTAATCATTATCCATCTCATTTAGCTGTATATAAATCATTGCATTTCATTTGCATTCGCATTTGCATTTAGCTTGCATTTCATTCTTGAATGGAATCCTATAAGCTCATCTTATCCAAGGCTAAATCCATCACAAAAATCATCAAAGCATCATCATAAGTGTATACACAATCAAACTGATGACTCATCTCTCTCATGATATTGTCAACCCAACACCAATCTTATACCACCCCCTCAACCGAATCACCGTCAACATATCTACTGATCCTGCAACTTGATATCAACAAACTGTCAGTTCTTTATGCAATCAATCTTAATCCATTCTATTAATCGATCGCATCTGATCTATCATATCATGTCTTATATAGGATGTATCCTTCTTGAAACCAGACATTCTGATCACATCTTATACAGGATATATCTTTCCTGAAACCAGACGCTCTTTAACATCTTTGTCTTATACATGAGGTGTCATTCCTGAAACCAGACTATATCTAGATCTTATCGATCTCATCTTATCAATAGAAAACTAAACCATTATGATCAAAGAACTCGCACTTTCATCAATCAAAGTTGCAGAATCAAACCTTTTCTAATTGGGACATCAATCTCGTAATCATCCAACCGCTTCGCCAATCAATTATCTCAATTGATCTCCCAAGGGGGCATCATCGTACCACAATTTATCAACCAAGGTCTGGGGTATCCTATCAAACCAATAACATCATCAAATGAAATTATTCTTTGAATCAATGTGTCATCACACCTCGTTTCAAAGAGGGGCAAAATGTATACACCTAAAAATTGGCTATGAGCAATTAAATAAATATTTTATATTTATTTAATAATTATTCTTCTATTAAATAGTTAATTTGAAAAGATTAATTTATTTAATTCATTTTCATGTCTTTCTATTAATTAATTCATTTATCCTATTCTTCTAATTTAATTAAATATCTAATATTTAATTATTCCTTCTAACCAAGTTAATTAAATATTTAATATTTAATTATCTCCTCCAAACAATTAAATATCTAATATTTAATAGTTATTCTCCTATCCTATAGTCTCAAATATTAAATAATTTCTTAAATTTTTTAATCTCTTTTCCAACTCATCCTCCATCTCCACTTCATCTTCCCTTTTCCAACTCATCCATCATGTGGCTAAGGAAATTATTATTTCTTAAATATTAATTCATCATTTATCTCCAACTTCTAAATTCAATGAAAATTGTGTACGTACACATATTTCATAACCATTTCCTATATTCTCTCCAACACCCCCTACATATTGGGAAGGACTTGAGTCCACTTGTCCTACCATGCCTAAATTTCCTCCAACCATCCCTAGATTCTCTCAGTCAGCAACCCAGTCAAGGTGAGATGAGTGACACTTGTATTCTCCTTCCCCCTTTCTCTCAACCTTCACCTTTGCTCATAGCCATTCAAATCTGCAGATCTGATCAAGACCATTGATCTGAGCCACATCATCTAATCCTCTCAAGCTCTATAAAATCAAGAGCTTCAGTTGATAGAGTTAATCTTCAAGTTAGCCTTCAAAAAATAGTTTTCAATCAATCATATGCATCCATGAGTTTTTGAAGCAATTAGCAAATAGAAAATGTCATTTTAGCAATATAATCATATAGCATAATCATGTAGCTTTGCATATCATACTATTAGTTAAGTACAAGTTATTAGTCCATTCTTCATATGCCATCTTCGAGGCCAACAATGCATTGTCTAAGAGCACACCATCTGCAACCAGGAACAGTGGAGTTAGGACACAATGAGACATAAGCCATGAAGGTAAAATAATGTTTTATTTTAATATGTATTTCATATAGTTTAATTGGTGGATTTTGGATTTCCTGTATACATTTCCATTGTATTTTGTGAAACTAACTTATTACAGGTAATATTCTAAGGATGAAATTCAAGCTCACACAGATTCTTTAAGTCTAGTGGTTGTATCGGGCATTAACAAATTGATCTTTTGGTGCAACAACAACCACACTTGAAACAAGTGGTATCAGAGCTTGGTCACATGTTCAAACCCCTTGCTTGTGCTAGGGGGAGATTGTTGCAATGTGTGTGCCCTTGGTCTCCTTGTGTTGTGCAACACAATTCTCGGGTTTGTGACATGGCTTAACTGCCTCCTGCGGATTATATAAGTCTAGTGGTTGTATCGGGCATTAACGAGTCAATCTTTTGGTGCAATGAAAACCACACTTGTAACAATAATACACATGCATATAGTCACCTCTAGGAATAGATCTCATCTAATATATATATATATATATATATATATATATATATATATATATATATATATATATATATATATATATATATAAATATAATAATATGTCATATACAATGATGTCAAAATCATAAATGGCTACTGAGAGCCCAAAATCACCCTAGGTGTCTACATATCATAATGCAAAATCTGATACAAAAATGGGACTAAACGAGAGCTATGATGAACTCTTACCCTTATAACCAATTGGTCTCAAAGGTTTTTGAGCACCTGATGACGGTCCAACCCCTCTTTTCCCCATTGTTGGTGATGGAGGTGGTCTCCCTCCACTTGCTTCTGTTAATCCTGCCACTCTCAATGACCCTACCCCTCCACCTATGTCTCCTCTATCATTCTCCCCAACCATGTGCCATCTTTTAGTGCATATCCTAATCATACCATCTCATCCTAGTTCATGTATCTATTACAAGTGTTATTTTCGTTGCACCAAAAGATCGACCTGTTAATGCTCGATACAAACACTAGATTTATAGAATCCGTAGGAGGTGGTTAAGCCATGTCACAAACCTGAGTGCTACACTAGACAACACAAGGAGAGAAAGGGCATACACCTTACAAAAATCTCCCTAGTGCAAGAGAGGGGTTTGAACCTACAACCAAGCTCTGATACTACTTGTTATAAGTGTGGTTGTTGTTGCACCAAAAGATCGACCATTTAATGCCTGATATAACCACTAGAATTATAGAATCCCCTAGAGGCAATTAAGCCATGTCACAAACCCGAGCGTTGTGCTGCACAACACAAGGAGACCAAGGGCACACACCTTGCAACAATATCCTCCTTGGATCTCTAAGCCATCTCCAAATACTTAGTGCCAAATCAACCTGCAATTGTAGCAATTATTGCATCAGTAACAACTTTATCACCTTTATCACCTTTATCATCTTTATCAACCACATTTGTCTATCACATTTGTTGCTTCAACTTTATCAACCACATTAGTCTATCACATTTGTCGCTTCAACTGTATCAGCCACGTGTCTATCACATTTGCCACTTCCACTTTGTCAGTTACACTTGTCTATCAATTTTTCCACATCAACTTTATCAACTACATTTGTCTATCAAATTTTTCGCTCTAGCCCTAAAAATCTATCATCTTTTTTAGGCATGCACCCATATTGCTTCAATTTTATCAACCAAATTTGTCTATCATATTTTTCGCTTCAGCTATATTAGCTACATTTTTCAATCACAATTGACGCTTCAACTTTATCAGTCACATTTGTCTATCACATTTTCCTCTCTATCCCTAAAAATCTATCATCTTTGACAGGGATGTGCCCATAGCAACATGGCACACATTTTATAAGGATATATTTCCCCCAAGATCCTATTTATATGTGTTACCCCTGCCTGATCCCCGTGATCTCCCATAACCTATTATTGGTTTATTTTTTACCCATCTACTTTTCCTTTTTCTTGCCTAGCCTATTCTCTCTTTTTGTCAAGAGATTGTCTAAACCTTGTTGCTTCTTTTTCACCCAATCTCTCAAGGGGGCATATCACCTTCATACCTAGGAAAAATATGTGTATTAGTTAATTTATTTTCTTTGAAACAACACAATAAATTACATTGTCTCAAAGAGGGGCAAAATGTAGACACCTAAAATTATCCTTGCCTAGTTAAATAAATATTTGTATTTATTTAATTATCCCTTTTTTTCTATTAATTAAATGAATTTTTATTTTTTTAACTAATTGACTAAAAAAATTCTAATCACTTTTCTATCCTAATTTAAATAAATATTTTTATTTATTTAAATTCCCTTTTTTCCCAATTAAATTAATAGTTTATTTATTTAAGTTATGTGGCCCTCCCTCTATTAATTAAATAATTTCTTTAGTTTATTTAATTAATTCATTTAGCCTTTTACCCTCATTATCTTAACCACTCCCTTTATTTTATTTTTTCCTCTACCTACTCTTCAATCTTAGCAGACCATGTTTTATTTCACCTCTTAATCATATCCCTCTATTTTTAAGATGTTCTCTATATAAGAGACTTCCTCCCCTCTTTCCATCAATCAACATTGGATAATACTTACATTCTGCTGAATTGACTCTAGCCTACATCGTCACAATCAAGCTACATCATCACAACTACATCAAATCACCATTGAGCTCTTTTGCAAGCATAAAAATATGAGAAAAACCATATAATAACAAGATCAATGGAGATAGGAGAATAATGAAGATCAAACCCATTTGAATGTGTGAAGGTATCATTTGATTTATTTTATGATTTTTTTTATATGTGATGATTCTTCATTGATATGTTGTTGAATTTTATTGTAGATCTAAGGTTTTGTGGTTGGAATTAGGGTTTGCAATATAGGATAAAAACTTGACATACACACTTGTAATGCTCCTCCCATTTGTAGATGGAGATGAGGATATCTCATTGTGTTGCAATATTATTTCTAGAGATTTTGAGTTATACATGTGTGCCTTTTTCTTAGGTGTTGGGTCTATGTTCTACTTTAGTGTGCATTTGGTAACCTTAGTGACTTGTGTTGTGTATGGATTGTTGTATGCTGCTCATTGCCATGTTGTTGCATTTTATGTGTGCTTGTATTGTATCATGCTTAATCCCTTGTGAGGTCATGATGTATTTTGTGCTATGATATTTTTTGCAATGTGAGTGCAATGATGATATACTCAATACTAATTGGGGTTTACATTAAGGATGTTTAAATATTATTAAGTATTAATTTAAATATTAATTAAATGTGATATTGACATTAAAATATATTTTGAGATGGAACAATGATGAAATATGATTATGATAATTGGATGTTAACATAGGTATTAAGTTAGATGATTGTGTACTTTAAATTAGTTATTTTGATGCAATTAATTTATATATGTGTTATTGTCCCATTCAAAAAATTGTATGTGCTTCAACTATTTATTTATATGAACATGTACCTTTGATTTGTGTACTGAGTGTTAAATCCACCTAACTGCATAGGTCTTAGTGTACTCTCCTTGACGATGGTTAATAGGAGATAACACATTGACCAAATTGTTGCTAAACCATACCCATCATATACCATATTGAATACGATTCCCCATGTGAATACTAGCACAGACTTGGATACCTTGTTTGGTAATGTTTAGAATACCTTGAGTCTCTCTTGTGGCTAACCATTAAAGATTGTATGTAAATTTGTGTTTATTTGCATTTTATCATCAATTTTATTGTGGAAATGAATTTTAATGATTTTAATTTCAATTTAATAATTTTGAATTAAATATGCCTTATGAGTGTAGACAATTAAATTTGGCTAATCAATTTAGTCAAATTTATTTCCTTTAGCCATTTAATTAATTAAATATCTGAATTATTTAAGTACATCCCTTGAATTAATTAATCTAATTAATTAATTTCCCCCTTTCCAATTCCTTGAATTAATTAACTCCCCCTTCCAATGCCTTGAATTAATTAGTTCAATTAATTAATTCACCCCTTTCCAATCCATGAATTGATTAATCAAATTAATTAATTCCCCTTTTTATCCCTTTTATTTGAATTAATAAAATTCAAATATTCTCTTTTGATCACATGTCTCCTAACTTCTAACTACCTAACTAACCCTCCTCTAACCTAACCTCCAATCTAAACCTTGGTTTCTAACCAATCCCACCCTCCTAACCAATCTTATCCAAACCTCCCCTCACATGTGTGTGCACACACATAATCCCCTAATTTCCTTAATATTAGGAAATTGATCTTATTTTGGGTGGTATCCTCCCAAAATGGACATGTGTCCTTGAAGGATACATGTCAAGCCCCTTTTGACATGTGCCCCTCTTGAGGAGACTTGTCAAGCCCCTTGTGACATGTGTCCCTCTTGAAGACACATGCCAATCCTTGTTGAGCCAAGTGTTGCATTCTCCCATCCCTTTTGCTCCTTCCAACTCCTATTTAATCCCCCCTCATTTTATAGAAAATTCTCCACTTTTTCACATTTGCATCCTCATAATGTCAAATTCTCTCCATTTTCATACACTCATAATGTCATAATGTAGGGTTTTATCCACCCTTTTGCAATCACACCCTCACAATGCCAAATTTCATCCTCACATACCCTCATCCAATCTTCACATCTTGAATCCAATTAGCATAATCACACATCATGGAGTAATATCTAGCACCTGTTGTGTCAATGAGCACACATATGACCATGGGATAATCAAATTAAGCAGTTGAATGGAGGTTGTATATTATTGGATTTTATGTCATTTATGTTTAATTCATTTCTTTCTAATATCCCAATCTTGAGTTGTTTGAGCTAATTGTGTTTTCTTGGTTGTGATCGCAGGTATTTCAATCTTCTACATTTGAGCATGATTTTCCCTCACACATTTTTTGGCACGCTCAGTGGGACCCACTTCATGGCTCAATTTAATTCTATTTAGAGGTTACCATTTTTTAATGGGTTTCTAAACCTGGCAGGTTTATATTTTTAGCAGGTTTTGGTTTTTAGTAGGTTTCTAAATCTAGTAGGTTTCTATTTTTAGTAGGTTTCCATTTTTAGTAGGTTTCCATTTTAGCAAGTGTCTAATTTTGGTAGGCTTCCATTTTTAGCAAGTTTCTATTTTTAACATGTTGCCATTTTTAGCAGGTTTCTTATTTTGGCAAGTTTCCATTTTTAGCAGGTTTCTAATTTTGGCAAGTTTCCATTTTTAGCATGTTTCTAAATCTGATAGGTTTTTATTTTTAGTAGGTTGCCATTTTAGCAAGTTTCTAAATCTGACAAGTTTCTATTTTTAGTAGGTTTCCATTTTTAGTAGGTTACCATTTTAGCTGGTTTATATTTTTAGCAAGTTTCTATTTTTAGCAAGTTTCTAAATCTGGCAGGTTTCTAATTTTAGCAGGTTTCTATGTTTAGCAGGTTGTCATTTTTAGAAATTTTCTAAATCTATCAGGTTTCTATTTTTAGCAAGTTTCCATTTTTAGCAGGTTTCTAATTTTAAAAAATTCCAAAAAAAATCAAAAAATTAAAAAAAATTGATGTAATTTTGATTTCTACTACTAATGATTTGTCTACAACATGTGGCAAGGATAACAAAGACATTTCGATTGGCCAAAGATTTACATTGAAACTCCTATTCATTTTGCTTACAAGGGTGTTTCGAGCGGTCAAAGATAATTATGAAACTACTAATGATTTTCTTGCAGAGGTAGATTAGGTGAGTGCCTTTTTAGAGTAAGCAACTTTACATGTGTGCTTAAAATTGAACCTTTTGTCTTCTGTGTTTGGCACACTTGTGCACTCATAGAGTTGGATCGACAGTTACACCTATTATCCTCTCCCCTCACCTTTGCGAAACTTGGGTGATGAGAAAGGTGTTAACGATACTCATTTTTATCTTTAGTAGTGAATCACCTCTTGGGGGTCTCATCACCTTAAGAGAGTGTTTCAAAACAGGGGCACATTGGGGATAGCATCTATCCCAGCGCGACCTCGAGTGGTATTTTTTGAGCTGCTATACAAATACTTGGTCAAACGATCAGAGTGTTGAGTGAATTCATCATATGTGGAGGCCTTCTCTGCACCGATAAGCTCAATTAGAGCCTTAAGTGGCTTGCTTTGCGAAATCATTTTTGGACTAGATCCATAAAACAATTACTACAAACCAATGTTATAATGGCCCCAATCCTTCTACTTGTTGGCTTAGGCATTGTGATATGCGCATGTTGAAGACACCCCTCATATACCCCCCAATTGGAGATAAATAATTTCTCTAGATCCTTGGATCTCTAGAAATTTGAAGTTTGGCATGCACAAGAAGTGTGTGTTGAGGGTGGAGCCAGTGCTGCCAAGTTTCTATCTATCTTGTTGGATGTGGTATTTTATGGTTAGGGCATTCAACAAGTATCATCTTTGACTATCCTAGGAAGTGCATATCTTCTTTTCATTGTCATACTTGCGTGCTTTCCATCTTTGGTGTCGAAATAATCTTTATCAAATATCAACTCAAAACATCAAACAATCTCACGTCACTAGGTCCTATCTTGGTCTCATCGTTCAACACTTATCTTTTTGATCTATCAATTTTGTGTCAGTTGTCCTATTACGCTGTTGAAATTTACCTAGATCAAGTGTCAAATCAATTCATCTTGGTCTCATTTCAAAGCTGACATCGTCACTATCGTCTAATAAGGTCTTTGAATTTCATACTCAAACTTTTGTCAACACAATTGCTATGTCATTACCTTGTCATTTGTTTCAAACTTGCGTCGTCACTATCATCTACTAAGGTCTTTGACTTGCAAAATCAAACTTTCATCATCATAATTTCTAAGTCATTACCTTGTCATATATTCCAAATCTTGCATCATTACTATCGTCCTCTAAGGTTTTTGACTTACATAATCAAACTTGTGTCATCTTAATTAGAAGTCATAAATTTGGTCCCTCATTCCAATCAAACATCGTTAATTAGATCTCGATTCTCATTTCTAGCTTGGGTCATCATTATCATCCATCATCATCCCTTGTCTCCCAATTTACATATGATGGTATGAAGAAATAATAAGTATCCGGTAGATTACTGAGAGGGGGGGTGAATCAGTAATCAATCAGTAAAATGAAAAACTAATACAAACTTTTCAAACTCAAACTCAAACTCAAACTCACAAAGTAAACTTAATCACTAGAATATCACTGCCAAGATCAATACTCATAAAAATACTCAATATCAATTAGTTAATTGTTATAACAACTTAATAGTAAACAACTTCAATCTTGTAAATATCCAAATGTTTAATCATATCTCAACACACTTCATCTCTCAATACTTATAGTTATCATGCCTTATCAGAAGTTAATCAAATCAACAAATAAGATCATAACCACCAAAAAATTCACCACATGACACAAATGTTTATATGTGTAAAACCCAAATAGGTAAAAACCACAGTGAGATGAGATTCACAAGATAGCTATCTGAACTCTTCTGAAGTTCGTCCTGTTAGGAGCCAAGCTTGTTAAAGCTTTTACAATAAGTCATTTTTTGAATTGATTCTGTTAGGAATCACCTGGTTAAGGGATTTACAAAATGCCTTGATAAAAAGCAAATAGCCTATAAGGAGTAACCTCAGTAGAGTATTTAAGAATCCAAGCTAATGGACCACCTTGTTAGAGGATTTAAGAAGTAACCAAGCTTGTTAGAGCTTACCCAGTTAGGGGATTTCAATTCTATTGTAATTGTTAGAAGAAAACAAGTTTTTCTTGATCTGTCTAAATAGCACTACATTTGCTTGATCAGATCCTTTTAAGCTTCAATCTACCTTTACTCAAATTGCAAACCCATTCACCGGTTAGGCAACCACACACTCAACTAATTTCAGCCAACTCTTGCTAACAATTTTATAAAATAACTTCATCGACCTTAAATACAAATCAATTAGGTCGGTAACACATCAAAAACCTAATTCTCTCATAGAGATTACAAACAAATCGGTTCAAGTGTGACCATTGGATTTACATAGCAATCTATACACATTCTTCAAGAAAATTTCAACTGCTCCATGATCACCGCTTCATTGGACTTGTAACTCATCACGCACTATGCATTAGATTCAATCCACTTCGCTCATTCCCTAGACAATCAAACAAATGCAAAAAAATAATATGAACTTATCTTCATACAATGACCACACGTGTCACCATCATTACCACTCAAATCATAAACCAACATTAACCATTTCAACAAACTTAATCGATTAGGGTTTAACAAAAAAACAACTGGTAGGGTTTACCAGGTACATAACATAGAAAGGGTTTAACCTTATACACTGGTTACCGGTTCAACTCACATACTTACATAAGGGTTTACAACATCTTCCACAAAGCTCCTTCCTACTGGTTATAAGACAATATCAATAACAACAATATCAGAAATATCATAAATACAATTATCGGTACAATTGACATCAATGACAACATAACATATCATTAATCCAATGTGGCATCATCAACCATAATTTCTAAATGCTTCTTCCACTTATTTCGATGCAGGTTTACAACGGCGGTGATCAACATTTATTTGTCTTTTCATAATTGCTTGGCATGGATTTAGGGTTGTTTTTTAGGGCAACTATAGAAACCAGAGAAGAAGAATTAGAGCCGAGAGAATGAATTTCATTGATTGCAAAGGAAAAATGGGAGGGAACAAAAAAAGGTTCGAACCTACCTCTTGTTTGGAATGGAGGAAGAACAGAGAGGTTTGGGAAATTCTTCACGAGGGGGGTCTTAGTGTGTTTATGGAGAGGCTTAGTGGGAAAGATCCAACAATCACTGAACACTTTATCAAGAATTAGAAGAAAGACAAAGTTTTGGTGGGGACCCAGATGATGAATTTGGATGAGGAGGTTATTGCTGAAGCCACGGGGATGATGACAAAGGGCATGAAATTCTATAGAGATTGTAGCATCTCTGAGAAGGCAACAGACAAATTTCTTTTCACAGAAGGTGAGAAGAAGAAAATGGTGAAGGTCAACAACTCCTATCACTCCCCAAAACGTGTATGTAGGCCATGGAGGTTCGTTTTGTTTTCTACAATTACCTATATAACATTGGATGGTAGGTTTACGAGAGCTTACGGGCACCACTTTGTTTTGCTCAACCATTTTTGCCACGGGGAAAAGGTAAGCCTGCCATATTATCTTACATGTTCCATGGACCATACTATCAAAGAGATACAGAAAGATCCCAATGGAAACCATGCTCTTCATCAGGGTCTTATGGCTCTTGTGTATAAATTGTTGAAAGGGAAATGCATTGAAAAACCTATTAAAGGAAAAAATGCAAGGGATGAGGATACGAAGAGTGAGGTTAGTGGTTTTAACTTTGAATCGGAGACTGAAGGATAGTTAGAGGAGCTAAGTAAAAAGGGGAGGAACAAGGGAAAGAGGAAGAGGATAGTGGTGGATTCAGATATTTTAGAGTCTGAGGCCGCGTCCTTCGAAGGTCAATTCATCAAAAATAAGAAAGGGAAAGGCACCAGAAAGAAAACCCAGAGGAAGAAGAACATCAGCAGGGGAGGTAACAAAGATATTAATCAAATCTTGATTGATCCTGATGAGGAGGCAGAGGAGGATAAAAATGATAATGGGCAGGATAAGGAGGGGGATGATATTCTGATTGGGTGCAGCAATTAGGATTTGAATACTCAAGGTCTGAAGAAAGAGGATCAAGAGGACAAAAGGGGCAAATCTAGTGATTGTGCTGGAGAAAATGAGAGTATTAAGGGTTTCTATGATACAGTCAACACAATGGTGAAAGACATAGGTAGCCTAAAGAAGGATATGAATGCTGTCAAAAGAGCCACGATAGGTGACAACCCCCTGTTTGAAAATGTCAAAGAATTGGCGGTGGCAATTAATAATGCTGAAGCCATTGAAAACATGGTGAGAAAAATTATTGCAACTGAAAAAAAGGTTAAGGATATGGAAGAAAATAAGGAGGTGAAAGGGATGGAAATTGCTATGAACAATCTGGGCAGCATAGTTGACAGGATGGAACTCACAATAAAGAAGATAGTGGAACAAAAATTCCAGATTCTCAAAGCCTCGGTGGACAACATGAACATTTTGATTAACAGATTTGATAACATCAAAGATAAAGAGGGCGACAAGGATCAGCTAGACAAAAAAGGTCACGAGAAGAGGACTAGAGCCAATACCAGGAATAAGGGAGACATCAAGGGTCGCGAGTTGGATGATTTAAAGACCTCTGTGAACAACATGAAGTAGATGGTGGTCCACATTGAAGATATCATGAAAAATATCTTGCTATCTCGGTCTCGGTCTCTGTCTCTGTCTTTGTGCTATCTTTTTGCTTTCCTTTCACTATCTTTTTGTGGTTCTTCATGTTATGTGTGTTGAGATCCCTTTTTGTTCGGATGGGATCAATTTTTGTTATTGGAGTGATCAGGAATGGTTCTTTCTAGCTCTTTTGCTCTCTTGATTTGTAAAAGGTCTGGGTTCCTTTCAAAAACCTGTTTTTACTTAATCAAAACATATCATTAATGCAATCTTTAAGCAAATGCCAACAATCTCCCCCTTTGGCATTGACGACAATACAAATACCAACACCTCTGATTTCTACTATGATTGGTGAATAGGAATCCTGGTTTACATTACCAAGTATTCACCATGCTCTATCTATCTTTAGCCTGTCATTGGTTTCCCTTTGCCAATCACAAAATTATTCTCATCAGTCACATAATTCTTCTCCCCCTTTGACAACAATGCTAAATTGAAAGTAAAACATATAATATCAAAATTTTACTGTGCATCAACAACATACTGCAAGTTGATGCTCCCCCTTGTGGAATACATCCACTTCTACATCAATCCTTCTAAGATTTTGCAAGTGATTCAGGGACTGATGCAACCAACATCATGCTCAACTAACTTCATGAAGAGGGACAACCCCTAGTTGACTTCTAAGACACTCAAATGTAGTCTTAGGTAGAGGTTTGGTAAAGATATCTGCAAGGTGCTCCTTGGTAGAAACATGTTCTAAGATAAAATCTTTACTTTGAACTTTTTCCCTCAAAAAGTGATACTTCAATTCAATGTGCTTGGTCCGTGCATGCAAAACAAGATTATTAGAAATATTAATGGCACTTGTATTATCACATAAAATCTTTATAGGTTTTGAGATCTTCATCTTAAAACCTTCCAAAATGTGCCTCATCCAAATAGCCTATGTGCAATTCATATAAGCTGCAACATACTCAGCTTCAGCAGTAGATTGTGAGGTACAACTCTAATTCTTATTACTCCATGAAGCAAGCCTTCCTCCTAGAAAGAGTGCTCCACCGGTAGTGCTTTTCTGATCATCAACATTTCCTACCCAATCAGCATCTGTGTACACTTTCAAATCAAAGTTTCCTCCATATGGATACCATAATCTATAATCAAAAATACCTTTCAGATATCTAAAAATTCCCTTAGTTGCTATCAGGTATGCTTCCTTTGGGTTTTTCTGGAATCTTACAACTATACCAACCGCATGGACAATATCCGGTTTTCTGTGAACAACATAGTGTAATTTTCCAATCATTGACCTGTATTCCTTTTCATCAATAGACTTAGATTCATCTTCCTTGGACAATTTACAACTTGTAACCATTGGTGTCCCAACTGGTTTACAGTCACTCATGCCAAATATCTTCAAAACCTCTTTCACATACTTAGATTGTGTAATGAAAATACCATTCTTCATTTGTTGTATCTGCAAGCCTATGAATTTTTTTATTTCCCCTACTAAAGACATTTCAAACTCATTTTTCATTTCATCTGCAAAACTATTGCTCATGACATCATTACCTCCAAAAATAATATCTTTAATAAATACTTCACTTGCCATTATTTCATCTCCTTCAGACTTGAGATAAATATTACTATCATCACTGGTTCTTACAAAGCCTATCTTCATCAGATGTGTATGAATCCTTTCATACCATGCTCTGGGTGCCTTCTTTAATCCATACTAATCTTTATGCAATTTGCATACCATGTCTTTCTCATCTATTAAAGCATAACCATCTGGCTGCTCTATGTATACCTCTTCTTCCAATATCCCATTAAAAAATGTGGACTTAACATCCATTTGGTATACCTTAAACTTCTTATGGGCTGCAAATGCAAGTAAAGTTCTGATACCTTCCATTCTTGCTACTAGTGCAAAAGTTTCACCATAGTCTTCTTCTTCTTCTTGTGCATAACCCTTGCAAACTAATCTTGCCTCATTGTGAATTACAACACCATCTTCATTTAACTTATTTTGAATACCCATTTAGTACCTATAACATTCTTGTTTACCAGTCGGGGTACCAGGGTCTAGGTGTTGTTCTTCTCAATTTGATCCAATTCCTCCTCCATAGCTTTAACCCAATGATCATCACCAAATGCCTCCTTATCACTTCTAGGTTCAATGGTGGAAATCATGCAAGAGTTCTCTTATTCTCCTTCTAGTTAGTACTCTAACATCCTTATCCCCAATAACCTGCTCATGACTATGATTCAGTCTCACATATCTAGGAATAACATGATCATTTTGTTTAGGTTCAACTTCTTCATTATCATCTTCTTCTAAATTTATTTGTTCTGGTTGAACAAGTGCATCAGAATTTGATTTACCAGTTTATGATTTAATAGTTTCAGGTTCAAAAAGCAAAATGCAAGGATCTTCATCCTTTTTCTCTAAACTGGTTCCTTTTAAGACTTGAGGACATTCATCTACTCAGATGCCAACACTCTAAACAATTCTCTGTGTCTATTT
This sequence comes from Cryptomeria japonica, assembly GCF_030272615.1. NCBI lineage: Eukaryota > Viridiplantae > Streptophyta > Pinopsida > Cupressales > Cupressaceae > Cryptomeria > Cryptomeria japonica. The sequence continues at coordinate 350,964,906 of NC_081413.1, forward strand.
TTTTAAGCATTTATAGGCCTTACTCTTGGTGGAATAGCCAAGAAATATGCCTTCATCACACTTAGCTTCAAACTTGTTTATGTAATCACCTCTTTTAATAAAATATATGCTACCAAATATCTTAAAATAACTAACATCAAGTAATCTTCCATACCAGTATTCATAAGGGGTCTTGTCCTTACCCGTTTTCACCAGAACTCGGTTCATTGTGTAGACAGTTGTACTTACATATTCACTCCAAAATGTTTTTGCTACACCTCCTTGTATCAACATTGTCCTAGCAGCTTCAACCATTGACCGGTTGTTCCTCTCTATGATACCATTCTAAAGTGGTGTCCTTGGTGTAGAAAGCTTCCATTTGATACCATTCTCATCACAGTACTTAGTGAACTCCTCATAAGTAAATTCACCACCTTGATCTGTTCTCAAACATTTTATCTTTTTGCCACTCTCTTTCTCAGCTTAGGCCCTGAATGCCTTGAACTTACCAAAAGCTTCATTCTTATCCTTCAAGAATGTGAACCACATCATCCTTGAATAATCATCAGTGAAGATCATGAAATATATGTCACCTTGAATCCTTCTTGTTCTTATTGGTCCACATAGATCTATATGAACCAAATCTAACAAATTCTCTATTGAGAAGGACTTGCTCTTGAAATTTGAAGAAGTCATCTTTCCTAACTGACATTCTTTACAAAGACCATTAACCGGTTTGTCTAGTTGAGGCAAAACTCTTACTATCTTGGACTTGCTTACTTTAACAATGATATCAAATTTTATATAACAAAATCTCCTATTCCAAAGCCAGCTATCATCTATCTTTGCAATCAAATAGTTGCTAACTTTAGGATTAAGATGAAACAAATTACCTCTGGTTTGTTTCCCGGTTGCAATCAATTCACGTTTGTTGTCAAAGATTTTTCACATACCATTTCTAAACTCCAGTGGGTATCCTTTGTCATTAAGTTGTGCCACACTCAGAAGATTGTGCTTTAAACCTTCAACCCAATGGACATCGTCAGCACTTCTCTTCCCATTAAGAGAAATAACTCCCTTGCTTTTAACCATACAGGGTGAGTCATTGCCAAATCTAACAACACTGCCATCAAATTCCTTCAAGGAAATAAATTTGCTCTGATCACTGGTCATATGATGTGAACAATCACTATCAATGATCCAATCATCAGAGATATCCATCCTAGACACTAGTGCCTTCTGATCTGATATCTCTTCCTTAATAGCTACAAACACAAGATCTTCACTAGCATCATCATCAGATTCTTCATTAGTGATACTACTGTCAACCGCTATAAGACAATCCCTCTTTCCTTTACTGTTATACTTCTTGAATTTGTCTCTCTTGTGCTCATTTTCACCATTAGGAAAATTAGTTGCTATATGACCAATCTTGTTGCATGCAAAACATTTTAAATGTACTTTACCTCTATATTTACGAGTGCCTCTAGGTAGTCATTTTGTCAACAATGCTTCAAGTTCCACTGGTCTGTACTTTACCTCTATATTTACGAGTGCCTCTAGGTAGTCATTTTGTCAACAATGCTTCAAGTTCCACTGGTCTGTCTTCATCATCAACATCTCTGGTGGACCTAGATTCATAACCATGACAAGTATCTCTACTTTTTCTCATAGATGGGTTAGAGACAAAATCTCTAAATACGGATTATGATTTCTGTACACTACCATCATAGCCATTTAATTCAAAACCAGTAAATTTTCCAATGATATATTCAAGAGTTACCTTAGTTTTGTCAATGGACTTCAGCTCCTAAATAGCTACAACTTGGATAGCATAGACCGGTGGCAAGGTTATTAGTACCTTACTGATCACTATGGCATCTTCCACTTTCCCTCCTGCACTCTTTATTTCACCATCTCTTTTATCCTTTGTCCATACTGCTAGATATTCTCACTTTTGGACATTCTCATGTCATCAAAATTTCCTCTTAGGCTCTCCTCTTTAGCAATATTAACATGTTCATCACTGCTATAAATCTCTTCAATTTTTTTCCACTCTTCATATGTAGTTTCAAGACCATGAACATCTGCATATTCAACATCAGACAGGGAAATGATTATAGCCTCCAAAGCTTGATGATTTTCTTGTTGTTCTTTCTTCTGATCATTAGTCAAAGTTCCAATAGGTGTATCATACTGAGTTTCTACATGATCACAATATTGACTTCCTAGACTCTTAATGTAAATCTTCATTCTGTCACTCCATATCCTATAGTTATCTTTGTTTAACTTCAGACCTTCCTTCTTCATCTTGACCTACAAGATCTTTTCCTCAAGCTATTAGGCTTTTATATTTAAGAGGACTTGTGATGCTCTGATACCAATTGATAGTATGATGAAAGAATAAGTATCTGGTAGATTACTGAGAGGGGGGGGTGAATCAATAATCGATTAGTAAACTGAAAAACTGATACAAACTTCCCAAACTCAAACTCAAACTCATAAAGTAAACTTAATCACTAGAATATCACTGTCAAGATCAATACTCATAAGAATACTCAACATCAACCAGTTAACTATTATAAGAACTTAACATTAAATAATTTCAATCTTGTAAACATCCAAATGTTTAATCATATCTCAACACACTTCATCTCTCAATGCTTACAATTATCATGCATTATCAGAAGTTAATCAAATCAACAAATAAGATCATAACCACAAAAACATTCACCACATGACACAAATGTTTATATGTGAAAAACCCAAATAGGTAAAAACCACGATGAGATGAGACTCACAAGATAACTATCTGAACTCTTCTGAAGTTTGCCTTGTTAGGAGCCAAGCCTGTTAAATCTTTAACAATAAGTCCTATTAAGAACTGATTCTGTTAGGAATCACCTGGTTAAGATATTTACAAAATGCCTTGATAAAAAGAAAATACCCTATAAGGAGTAACCTCGGTAGAGGATTTAAGAATCCAAGCTAATGGACCATCTTGTTAGAGGGTTTAAGAAGTAACCAATCTTGTTAGAGCTTACTCGGTTAGGGGATTTCAATTTTGTTGTAATAGTTAGAAGACAATAGGTTTTTCTTGATCTATCTGAATAGCACTACATTTGCTTGATCAGATCCTTTTAAGCTTCAATCTGCCTTTACTCAAACTGCACATCCATTCACCGGTTTGGCAACCACACACTCAATTGATTTTAGCCAGCTCTTGCCAACAAATTTTACAAAACAACTTCATCAACCTTAAGAACAAATCAATTAGGTCGGTAACACATCAAAAACCTAATTCTCTCATAGAGATTACAAACAAATTAGTTCAAGTTTGACCATTGGATTTATATAGCAATATGTACACATTCTTCAATAAAATTCCAACAGCTCCATGATCATCACTTCATCGGACTTGTAACTCATCACACGCTATGCATTAGATGCAATCCACTTTGCTCATTCCCTAGACAATAAAAAAAATGCACCAAAACAATTTGAACTTATCTTCATACAATGAACACATGTGTCACCATCATTACCGCTCAAATCATAAACCAACATAACCATTTCAGCAAACTTAATCGGTTAGGATTTAACAAAAAAGTAACTGGTAGGGTTTACCGGTTACATAACATAGAAAGGGTTTAACCTTATACACCGGTTACCCACTCAACTCACATACTTACATAAAGGTTTACAACATCTTCCACAAAGCTCCTTCCTACTAGTTACAAGACAATATCAATAACAACAATATCAACAATATCATAAGTACCATTAGCGGTACAATTGACATCAATGGCAACATAACATATTGTAGATGTATAAAAATGACTATATTCCTAAATGAATATTTTATGTTCATTTCTCTATTTTAATTAAATCCAATTTAATTAAATTACCCACTTTCCTCTATTTAATTAAGTAAATTACTGAATTTATTTAATTGAATTCAATTAACCCCTTTTAGGTCATTTAATTGAATAAATCATTTTATTTAATTAAATCTATTCTTCTAAACCTTTTAATTAAATTGACATTTAATTAAATAGGGAATCCCAATGAAATAAATCTAATTTATTTAAAAACCTCCACTTGCAGCCAAATTAAAATAAAATAATTTATTTTAATTAATCCTATTATCTCTCCATCCACTTGCATTTTCCTACATCTCCCACTTGCCTCCTAAACCTTATTCCTAACCCTATTCTAGATTCTTCCAATCACTTCTAAATTAGCCTGACCCATCTCCTAAATATTGTCACATCCCTAAGCAAGGGGAAGTCACTTCTCAAACCCCTAAAGTCTTTGATAACCATTAAAGGCTTCAAGTCTCCAACAACTTTCTCTTCCAAACCATTAATGGTTAACTCAACCCTCTTGCATGATTAGAGACTTTTTCTAAACTTAACCTCCATGTAACCCAAGGGTCTCATCAAGCATTTATTGCTTTGACCATGGTTAGTCCTTAATCCTTTGCATAAGAGTTTATCCTTTGGATAAAACCTTTATCCATTGGATAACACTAACCTAACCTTAACCTAACCTTAACCCTTACCCCCTAGGGTAACCACGAGGTCTTCTCAAGCATTTAATTCTTCCTACCTCTCTTCTCAACCCAACCTTATGTTGATAATTGTCACCATTTCATTGGTGCAAATTGCAAACATGGATTCCCAACTTTCAAACTCAACCCTTGATTAAATCTTTCAATCCTGGCCATTCATTGCCCTATTTTTGCTATAAATAGAGCTCTCATTCCTCCATTTTTAGATCATCCAAGTCTTTAACATCATACTTATACTCAAATCCATCTAAGCTTTAATATCTCATTTATGCTCATCATTTAGCCTCTCTTTTAAATAGGAATGAATATAAATATGCATATTTAGAGTATTTTCCTTATCATTTAGCTTAATCATAGACTAATATATCATGTTAGGATAGTCTTGCTACTAATCTTATCATCTTATAATCTAGTTTATTGCATTTGTAAGATCATGCATAGCTTAGGATGCATTTCATAATAAAATCAATCAAAGCATCCCTCGTTCTTGCATTTGTCATCCCTAAACCACTTTGCTCAGTGATCTGAGAGCAAAGACATTAGTTTGAGGGACCTTGTGAGATAGAGAACCATGGAACTAGCCTTGGGAAGCTGAGTCATCCTTCGTGACTCCATAGCTTGCACCAAGAAGTCCTATGGATGTGTGAGCGAGGCTCCTTAGGCTTCATTTTTTGCATTTTAAGTTCTATTGACCCGCTTTTCCCGCACACATTTCTGGCGCCCACTGTGGAGCCCGACCCCATATATCAAATCAGTTTTTGAATTTAACCACTTTTGTAGGTCTGTGGGAAACAAGAATCAGCACGTGGGAAACATTCCCTAGCGCATCTGGTTAATAGCCTAGCGCATCCAACTTTATGTTTAGCGCGTGGGGTCTATTTGATAGCGCGTGTAGTCTTTACTATAGCGCATTACCCCACTAACATTTTCCTGTAGGTCTCGACACGAAAGAAAAATAGAGTAGCGCATCGGGAAACCATCCTAGCGCATCCTGAAAATAGCATAGCGCATCACTGCTATCTTGTAGTGCATCACTATTCTATTGTAGCGCGTACAGTTTGTTTTGTAGCGCATCACGAACAGAGGCAAAAACTAAATTCTATAATCGAGGGTAAAATTAGACTTGTTGAAGTCCACGAGTTATCTAACCTTTTTGCTTGTTATTTTGCAGGGTTCTCACAATTTTATTGCAAATAGGAGCTCAGTTTTAGGACCATTAAGGTAGTTAGAATTTTTACTAACTTAGTTAAGTTAGTTTAAAATTTGAACTTCTTTTAATTTTCTTAAAATTGAACTCATATTTTATTTGGGTACCTAAAAAGAACCACAAATCAAAAATCTTTTGTTGCTTATCTAGGATAAAAACTTTGCTCTAAAAAGAACAAAACAACCTTTCTTTTGTTGCAAAAATAGCTTTAAAAAGAGCCTCACCATCCTTTGGTGCATAAAAAGATCTATCTTTAAATTTGGGCAAAGTAAAGAATCACACTTAAAAAGCTTTGTTTACAAGCAAAGAGGGAAGTTCTTCCCCTTTTTTCAATTTTCTTTTGTTGACCCGATCGAAGTTTTGCTTTGTTGACCAGGTTCTTTTCAAGATTAGATAATCACTGCTTTGAAGAAATAAAAAGAACACCATGTTTTGTGGAGCAACATTGTAATGCCCCTGCCCTAATTGGCCTTGTAAAATCTGTTTGACCTTGGTTGACTTCCTATGTGGCATCCTTGAATGGTTGATTAATTGTGATGAAATGTTGTAGATTAGATAATATAGATAATTGTGCATACCTATTATTGTGCTTTTGCATCGATTCTTGTGTAAATTTAATTGTTTCCCTAATTCTTGTTATAAATCTTGAGCTAACGCCTTCATTGAATATGTGTATATATGTATGCTTTCGTGACTCATGGTTGCAGGAGATTGCATGTACTATACCGCCTAGGTGTGAGGTTCGTCTCTATCAAGATTCGTAGGGTTGAGTATACCTCCTTCATCCTTAGAATTTGGATTAGGTGGTCATAAAACTCTTGTCTTGCCTTAGCCATGATCAGGTGAGCGTCTGGTGTGGTCCGTCGAGTTCCTTTGTTGTTTGGGTTGCATGTCATGTGATTGGTGGACTTTCCTGGTTTGTGTGCCTTGCGTGTGGTAAATGGAGTATGGTATCCTAAGTATTTAATTCAATTTAATGTGTGGATGTACGCATTAGTAATTGAGAAATTTAAAATAGATAGTTTTCTTTTATATGATTAATCGTTAATTTAAGAGATCACTTTATTTATAATTGTAGCAAGCTTAAGTATGTAATTTGAATTAATGTGTTCATTTACACATTAGTAGTTGAGAAATCAAAATAAATAGGTTTCTTTTAGGTGATTAATCATTAATTAAAAGATTGCTTTATTTATGTTGTAGCAAATTTAATTTAATGGTTAGTTTTAAATAATGAATTTAATTAGTTATGCGTTTTTTTAAAAAAAAAGAAGAAGAAATATTTAAAGTTATTTGAAATATAATTAATTTAACCTCGTTTGCATTTTGGAAATGAAAGGGTAAATTTTATTATTTAAAGAAAATCATTTTTAATTTGTAAAGTTTGATATAGTGTAAAAGATTGATTTTGGAAATTAATTTAATGTAAATACTTTACCCTTGGCAATAGTTCGAAATATAAATGTTGGCTTAATTAATATTGAGAAATTAAAACTAAGATTAAATAAGAGAGAAGTATATTAATTAGAAAATCAAGTTAAATTAATTTAATAGTTGAAAATAATTATTATTTCTTTTTATTTTAAAAGGGCTTAAATTTCGAAATTAGAAATTAGGTCAAAATTGGTTCCCATTTAACCTAGGTTGAAAAATATTTTTGGGGTTGTTGAATTTTTGGAAAAGAAAAAAAAATATGGGGATGGAGATTTGGGGATTTTTGCAAGGATGGATTTCTACAGCTACAGGATTGGGGGCTCTTCTTTGAATCTTACCAGGAATGCTAAAGAGGTAGGATTCCAGTTTTCCCTTTTGTTCTTTGCTAAATAAAAAAAAAAAAAAATGGTATTTGGTTGTTCTTCATGAAATGCTGGTTTTAAAATATCCATGAATGCTCTTAAGATTTAAGTTTTTAGTTTGAGAATATGGATTTGTTTTTGGGCCAAGATTGTTTTAAAAAAAAATAGATAGATGGGATTTTATCCATATGTGTATTGGAGAATCATGACCTTGGTGAGAAAATTTTCCCCATTTTATTGTTTTAACATTCTGAAAAAAAAAATGTGACTATGGCTATGAATGAGATCTGGGTTCTTTTTTTGTTGGAGTTTATTTTAGTTTTTTTCTTATGCTAAATAAATTATAAAACATTCTGAAAAAAAAAATGTGACTATGGCTATGAATGAGATCTGGGTTCTTTTTTTGTTGGAGTTTATTTTAGTTTTTTTTTTATGCTAAATAAATTATAAGTTTTCTTTTTTTAGTAAAAAAAAAAAGGAGAAAACGAAATTAAAAAAAAACTCATATATTTTTGGGTTAGGGTTTGACGGCGGAGGAGCCGAAGCTCGGCTCGTGTCGCCACCCCCTTCCCCTCCTACCCTCGCGGGTTCTGCAGCTACCTGTGCCCGCAAGGGGCCGCAGGGGTCTGCGCCCACGGCGGCCACAAGGAGCTGTGCCCGCAGTGAGCGGCGTTGCGGTGGCCGCCGTGAGTGGTGGTCGCCGTGACGGTGGCCGCAGGGAGGGAGCTGTGGGAGCTTCCCAGCACCCCCGTGATGGGAGGTGGGCCCCGCAACGTCCCTTTTCCCGCCCATTTTTTATAAAAATAGAAAAAAAAAGAAGTCTTTTTTTGAGTTAAAAAAAATGGGATTTTTATATTTGTTTTGAATATTTCAATAGTTTATTTTATTTCTTCTATATATATTGAATATTTTTAATATATATTTTATTAATGAGGTTAATAATTTTATATTAATTATTATTTAGATTTGAACATCTGTGCCTTATCTGATTTGTCATTTATATATATTAATGAGATTAATATATATAAATTAATAATAATGTCTAATTGCAAGTCGTGTAATTATTAAGTTGGTTTATTGTTATATTTTATTATCTAGGGGATTATAATTATATAATGATTAATATTTAAGTTTGGGAATCTGTATAAATGAGGGAATACCCTTTTGAGGAATAGATAGAATAACTTTCTTTTATTGGAGATTTTTTAAATAAATCTAGATAGAATAACTTCTTTTGTTTGAGATTTTGAATTAAATCATATTTATTATTCGGTGATGTTTTAAATTTATGTATTCGCTTTGTTAAGTAATGGCATGACCTTGATAGGAGTGTTAGGACCCTATCGTCTGGTTGCTTGTGTTTGGTCATAGTCAGTCAAGTCCCTAATTAGGGAACCATCAGTTAAGAAACCCTTGTATTTGCTTTTGATGTGTTCAGTCGCATCCGCTTCAAAAGGGATCATTATGTAATTATCGATCGAGGTGGTTGTTGTATAGTGATTTGTGTGTGCCTAAACGATAGAGATGTAATAGACTTGAAACTTATATAATCCTAACTATATTAAATGCCAGAGGGGTCTTGCAGTTGAGCAGACCCGGAGATGCAGCCCTCTAGGGGTGAACTCCGAGATCATATATGTGTTATGCGATGCTTTTGTTTTCTCCTAGTTCATACTTAGAGCTAGCATCTATGGTTGCATTTTGTATGTGTATAATGAGAATTTAATGAAGATATCTCTTGAATGCATGAATATAGTCATCTTGTTAAAAGTAGTAATTAGGGTCATAAAAGTTTGTAGATATGTTTATGGAAAGTATTTTGTTAATGTTAATGAAAAGAAGTAAGCATGGAAAGAAACTCGCTAGGTTACAAATACTAGATTAACTTGTTATAAAGCTTGAAATTTGAACGTATTGAATGGGTAACAAATATTGGATTAATGTCATAATATCTAAATTGAAAACTAATGGGTGAACCTCACTTGGCTACTTACCGTATTATCTCAATAAATGAACATCATCTTGTTAGCTATATTTCCCTAAATTGGATAAATTTATTTAATCATTTACATTTTATCCTAAAGCAAATAATCCTCACTAGATTGTTTTTATAATTGGATGAACTCAAATTGGTTACCCTCATTATAACCTTAATAAATGAACTTCTTCATGATAGCTATAATTGAACTAAAATGGAAGAACTCATTTAGTTGTTTATATCTTACCCATAGCAAATGTATTTCTTCATATTAACTTTATTTTAAACTAAAAAGAGTGAACTCATTAAGTTAGTTATATTTTAATCCTAATGGATGAACGTCACTATGTACTTATATTTTTAATCATGAACGAATGAATATCATCTTGCTAACTATATTTTAATTAAAGGGCTGAACTCATGTGGCTATAGTACATTTTCACCTTATTGAATTGAGCTCCATCTCTTAGTACTATTTTAACTTCAATGAAAGAACTCTTTGGCTATTTACATTTTATCCTCTATAAATGAACTACGACTTATTAGTTGGTTATGTTTCAAACCAAATGAAGGAACCTCATTTTATTATTTACAACTTAATTCTTAATGAATGAATTTCATCTTATTAGCCATACTTTTAACTATAAAGGATGATCTCATTTGTGGTTGGTTACTTTTAAACCTAAATGAATGAACTTCATTATATTAGTCGTATTGTATCTAAAATAGATGGACTTGTCAAGTTAACCCTACTTAAACCTTAATGGGTGAATTCTTAAGTTAATTATGTTTTAACTTCATTGAGTAAATATCCTCTTGTTAGCCTCATCCCCATTCTTAATAGATGAAATGCTTCCTAAATTCTAAAATGTCTATTCATCAAACATAACATATCCATGTCTTAAGCATTAACTCGTAATTAAGATATCCAGCTTAATTGGATCAATTGTCGCGAGTTGAGTTAGGTGTAAGGTTACGTAATCACGTTGGGAAACTCCTTAGGTTCGTTTAGTCTTTCGTTGTGTTATCTAAGCTTTAGATAACTCCAAATTATTTAATGTTGTGACTTATTATTAACACTTTCAATTATTATTATAAAAAAAAAAAATATTTACACTCCATTTGAGTGTTTTTAACTTAAACCCTTTGGGGTTTCCTGGCGGGGCATTACAAACATCTCCATATAGATTTTAGAAAATCATTGAATTGCAAGGATAAAAAGAACAACTTGATTGCCTTATCTTGAAAGTAGAAGGTATGTGCTCTCCCCTTAACTGGGTGATAAAAAAGCCAGACTACTCTTATGCTTTCAGCCATTTAAAGCATTTACATCCTTTAGCAGGCCTGCCTTTTTGAGGGGTTGAAAAACTCTTAAAGCCATTCGTGGCCAGTGTGAAGGGAATGACCTAAGTGGGAAACAAATTTGATGCCAAGTGTTCCAACCCACTATAATCAAAAGTGGAAAGTGACGAAAGTCCTTTTCAATAGTTGTGCGCAGCGATTAGCCTTCCCCCAGTATCCTTGAGATACATAAAGCCTTTGTTCTAAAGGTTGGGAAGCCTCTTGAGGGAGTTTATCACTGACAGCCGAACAGGAAGCCTGATTACGAACCTTAGAAATAGAAACCTTGAGCCGAGTCAGTAACCAAACATTTGTAATATCATAGTGCAAGGGTGGGGAAGAATTCGCCCCCAAGATTACTCACCATATATCTCCCATGATAACTACTCAATTGTGAAGCAATTCACTTTGAGTTAATTTCTGGGAAAAGGCAAAAAAACAAGCGCCCTCTAGGGGGTGACATGACTGTTTGAGTTGACGGAATATCGAGACTAGTGGGCTATGATATTACTTATGACCATTGAATAAAGCATCTTCTTGAAGTGTATTATTTGTATCCAAACCTGTTAAAACATTGGGGATTTGAACACATCCTCGCAGAACATACACTTATAGTTAGATTAAGAAAAATGGTTGTCTCTTTGGTGCTGTGCTTTCATTTGTTACTTCGGAAAATCATCTGTCAAAACTGAAAAATTCAAAACAAAGATCCAAATACCACAAGAAACAACTAAATCAATACATTAGGGCAGTCTAGCGCATAAGAACAACCTCTTAGCGCATGTGAACTATCTTTTAGCACATTGAAACTGAACTTTAGTGCATCAAGTCTTAACAGTAGCGCTTAAACAAGAATCCAAAACCCACAGTCGTAACTTAGCACGTTTTAAGAATAGTCTAGCGCGTGGAAGCATCAGCTTAGTGTGTGGGAGTCAAACACTAGTGCATAGAGTTTGCCAGTTAGCGCTTAGCAGGCCCATACTAGCGCATGACTTTTTGAGCAAAATAGAAGGTAAAATTAAACAGTCTTTACCAGTTAGCACGTAGCCGGGGGCAGCCTACCGCATGTGGTCTTTTCCTTAGCAAATTGAAAACTTTCTGTAGTGCATCGTGTCTCTGTTTTAGCGCGTGATCAAAACTGAAAAAACAGGGGGCAAAACAGTGATAAATTTTGAAAATTTTAAAAACATTTTTGAAAACCTCCTTTCATCAGCTTCATTTTCGTCAAAACAGAGTATCAGAAACAGGGCTTTAAAAACTATTTCTAAGGCAAATTTCTAGTCAAACAAAGGTTGTGCAGAATCCAAAACTAGTTGCATGATAAACATATCCATCCTATCAAAATCAAGAAACATCATCACAAGTGACAAATAGGTCCTTTATTATCTCACGGATTTTATCCCAAAAACACTTGTTCAAAAAATTCAGGTTGTCAAATCAAGTTTCCATATCGGGAAACTTTATCCATATCATTTGACACGCTTTTTCGTGAGGGGGAATCTAAACCTTCATTTTGATAAAGTAAAACTTGAAGTCTTTGAAACAAGATAAACTGAATCCAAAACAATTCAAAGGAAACCATTAATCACTTATGCATGACTAATCCTCATATTTTGAGAGGAAAGAATATTTATCATAATACTCAGTTGAAGAAACAACAACCAAGTTTTTCCAAATTTGTCAAAAGAAATAAATTTTTATACATCAATCGTCAACTCTTCAAATCTCATCGAACATTTCTTCATCATGTCAAACTTTATATCCAGAACAAATCTAATGAATTTGACAAAGAACCTTTGAAGACTAGAGCATATTGTCAAAAATCCGCATTCAGTCAAATCATAAATTATGGAGGAAAGATCAATCCTGCATTCTTTCCCGATGAGTGCATCACTTACAACATACCCCGATTTGAACCACCAACCCCTGAGCAACACATCGAAGAGGATTTTATCCCCTTTATCATAGAAAGCTTCTACTAGATGCCTGTTGTTACTCGCTCTCAACAAAACAAACAAAGAAAAATGCAATTAGAATCCAACATGAATCGGAGATTATCAAATCCTTTCGAGCATCCGAGTTGATAGTGCTTCATTTCAAAAACTTGTAGAAAGACTCATGGAAAATGACAAGGAAAAATACTACTCATGCTTACAAGCAAAGGGGTTAAACTTTCTGAAGACTTTGACACAAACATGTTTAGAACAAAATCTCAACATTACTACTATCAAGAATGACAACGAGAAGGAGAAGCACGCGACCCTGAACAAGATATTCCTGAACAAAACATACCAGAACAACATACACCAGGGCAAAACATCCCTGAGCAACGCATCCCTGAGCAAAATATACTGTTAAATACACCATTTCAACCTAGGATTAATGAAAGGGAAAAAGTCTTTCCTCAGAAAAACAATGCGCCTTTGGTTGCCCTTACTCAACAAATGCAAATGTTACAAAGACAAATGCAAGATATGCAACAAGGGAAAATAGTACGCTATTCACTAAATGAAATTTGTCCTTATCCTTTTGGCAGAAGATTTCACATGGTCCCTTTTCCTCCAAACTCAGATGTTCCAAAATTTGACAAATACGATGGGAAAAACGATCCTCGTGATCATGTTTGAGAATTCTGCACCATGAGTCTTGAATTTGCTCATGATGACACCTATCTAATGAGGTTATTCCCACTAAGTTTGGGAGGACAAACAATGGAATGGTTATCCAAAATCACACCTCCTGTTAGATCATTTGTTGAACTAGTCAACAAATTCATAACGCAATATTCTTATAACATTCAACATGCTATTACCATGCTAGACGTCTATAACACCAAACAGAAAAACAATGAAACATTCATGGTATTCCTTCAATGTTGGTGGCGTATGGTTTCATGATATCCACGAGATATTCCTGAAAAAGAGAAAATGGAAATTTTCATTGACAACTTGAATGGTGAGATGAGTTACAAGCTCAAACTCCAATGCATACCATCTTTTGCTAAACTGATCAAAAATGACATTCAAGTAGAAGAAGCATGTGTCAAGAAAGGAATGCTCAAATTCTTCAAAGAAGGAACAGGTTCATCAAACTACAATAACCAAAACAACAACAACTTAGACAAATCTAGATTCTGGACTTGAAATAAGAACAATGGAAATGAAGGAGGCAATGAACCACATGATCCAAAATCTAAACAACCCATGCTTGCCTTATCAGGAAATCCTCAAGCTACAAAGAACCCCAAAGGTGCTAACCTAGACACTAACACATACGCACCAAATGCCAATCAAGGTCAACCCAACACAAACAACACCAACAATGCTCAAAACAATCACACAAATCAAGGACCTAATAACAATTCACGAGGTGGCACCAACAATTTCCAAAAATGTGTCTACACACCTCTGGGATAATCACTAGAGTCAACATTCAGAGAACTCCTGGCAAACAAAATTATCTCTTTGCCAGCAATCATCAACTATGAACCACAAATCAAATCACCTTGGTGGAATGACTCGTACTTTTGTGATTTTCATCGCAACAAAGGTCATCAAACAAATGATTGAATGAGATTGAAAAACATTGTTCAGGACATGATTGATAGAGGTGATTTAATGGTAGATGGTCTCAAGACAAATGGTGACCATGTAGTCTTTAAAAATCCTCCAAACTACAACAAGGATGGAGTTTCCACTTCGAACGACACCCATGGAGCTCGTATCAATCACATCTACAATAACACCATCAATCATATATCAGCTGAAGATAATCAAGTCAATGTCATCACAATCCGAGATCACCGTGATCATGAATCTGTCAACGTAACAACTAGAACTCAAAAATATGTCTTGAAAGGACATACGTCAACAACAAATGCTATACCCAAAATTCAATATGATCTAGTCAGCCAACTGCTCAAAACTCCTGCTCAAATATCTATACTAGAATTGTTAAAACTTTCACCAAAACACAAAGACATATTGGAGCAAGCCTTATTTGAAACAAATGTACCTCAAGATCTGGATCCTGACAAATTCCAAGCCATGGTCGCTCATATGATAGGGCCTCATAATCTCACTTTTTTGGAGCATGATAATATCTCACTAAGTCATCCACATAACACTCCTCTCCACATTGAAGTCATCATCTATAAACACTGAGTGAAACAAGTATTGATAGATGGAGGAACTGGGCTTAATATATGTACCTTAAAACTTATACGTGCATTAGGCTTCTCAAAGGAGTCTATTGATCCATGCAAAAAGATTACTATAAAGGCATATGATGATGAAGAAAGTTCCTCTAAAGGAACAACGGTGTTGTCGATTCAAGTCGGACCAATACAAAGAGATACTATGTGCCAGGTCTTAGACATAGACATGAAATGCAAGTAGTGCCTTCTACATATCACTAGTGTGTCAAATTCCCCTATAATGGGTAGGAGGTTTCTATATCTGCTGATCATAATCCATTTCAACATTGTAATGCAATGGGGGCAGCCCAGGACAGTTTGGTTCCGCATAATAGAGAGAAACAGAATCCCTCAGCATCAGATCTTCAACAAGAGAAGTCTAAATCACTACCTGGAGATTTCCAGTAGAAATTAAAAATCAAAGAACAAGGCATGGGAGAATACTCTTTGGAACCCATGTGTTTGACTAGCTTATCCACATCACCTAGATCTCATGAATTACCTACAGCATCAACACATCAAGCAACTCAGCCCATCACTAAGTTCGATGGCACATTCATCCAACTTGGCACTCTAGCACATGAATCCAAGGAAAAGGATATCCTTAGCTGGTTATACAAAGATGAAGAAGAAGAAGACATAGTAGCTACTGTAAAAATAGCTATACCCACACACCTATATAGAAAAGGCTACTTAATCATGCAGCAAATGGGATATAATGGCAAAGGACCTATTGGTAAGCGTCAGGAAGGTGTCACAGAACCATTGGATTCTCCTTCACAATTTAGTAAAGACAAAAAAGGATTGGGCTTTAAATTCACTCTACTACCAACAAAAATACCATGCAAATATGAAAAACCTCAGTGTAAAGCAAAGAAGAAGTACAAAGAAGAATCCTAGCAAGAAGCACTATTTGAGTCAGC
The DNA here is from genome assembly GCF_030272615.1 of Cryptomeria japonica. Lineage (NCBI taxonomy): Eukaryota > Viridiplantae > Streptophyta > Pinopsida > Cupressales > Cupressaceae > Cryptomeria > Cryptomeria japonica. Next base: position 350,980,898 of record NC_081413.1, read on the forward strand.
AGAGACAATCCATAAGGAACCTGAACATCAAGAAAAGAAGCAACATCAGGAGAAGCCCATCATTCACAAGAAGGAAACATCTACAATAGTAGCTCATATTCATGAACAAATATCCAACAAAGAAAAATCACCTCAGGGCAACATCATTCCTCCTTGGGAAGAAACAGTCTACGAACAAATGTAAAGAATAGAAGTAGGATCTGACGCAGAATCAGAAAAAGCTAGCATAATAGTATCAATTATCAAAGATCTATTTTTGCCATTCAACATACCTGTTTACAACACTAAAAAGATTTGGGATGATAACTCAGAGACTGATTCCAATGAATATGAATGGGGTAGCTGCTCCAATGCTACTGAAAAAGTTACTGAAGATACTAGTTCTATATCCCTTTCTCAAGAAGAACATAGCACAAAAAATAGACTACTTTAATTTGGACCACATAATATCTATGATGCTAAGGAAAGCGAGAAGAAACATTATGAACAAATCTATAAGGAGGATGATACCATCGAAGACCTCGATGGAATCCTGGACTTCTTTAACTCCCGAACCAATCACAATGAAACCTCTATCCTGACACTTACTGTAGCAGAACTTGATCCACCAAACAATTCCTTACCACTTGTCTTTCCTGACCTCATCGACTGGGATGAACCCGAAGTACATGAAATACCAATTTTCCCAAACGATGAATCTATTATTCACTACCTATGTACCACTAATTTGAAAATAGGCTCTACCAGTGAACAAAGTAACGATGCCTACAACCAAGGGAGTGCCAAGTCTCTCAGTCACAAAAATAAACCAAATAAAGGATCTGATGCTGAAAACTAGTCAATGGCAGCTTTAGATCACAAAAAAGTAAAAATAAAGGATGCATCTGAGGGTGAAAACCTTTTTAAGGCACCTAAAGATGGGAGACTTGACATTCTTCTTGAACATTTTCATGAGCGATCACCCATATTGATTGAGCCCACTCAATCAATCAACATTGGTACTACAGAAGCAACCAAAAATATACACTTTGCAGAATCTTTGATAGAAGCAGAAAGATCAAAATTCATCAAATTTTTTAAAGAAAAGAAAATCAACTTTGCTTGGGCATATGCAGATATGCTCGGTATTGATCCACAATTAATCATGCATCACTTGTCTATGGCTCCAGGAGCTAAACTGGTTAAGCAAAAACTATGAAAGATGAATCCACATGTGGCACTCATGGTCAAGGCTGAACTAAAGAAACTATTAGATGTCGGATTCATCGGACCCATCGACTATGCAGAATGGATTTCCAACATTGTACCAATTTCAAAACTAGATGGCAGTATCAGAATATGCACAGAGTTTAGAGATGTCAATAACACTTGTCCAAAGGATGACTTTCCTTTGCCCAGTATCGACATAATTGTAGACCTCACAGTAGGCCATGCAATGTTATCACTAATGGATGGTTTCTCAGGCTATAACCAAATCAAAATCACTCCAGAGGATCAAGATAGGACAACATTCACCTATCCTTGGGGAACATACTATTGGAATGTCATGCCTTTTGGCTGAAAGAATGCCGAGGCAACTTATCAATGAGCAATGACAACAATCTTTTATGATATGATGCATACCTTCATGGAAGACTATGTAGATGATTTACTAGCTAAATCCTTCACTAGAGCGGAACATCTAAGCATCTTAGAAAATTTTTTGATCGATTGGAGAAATTCCAAGTCAGGCTCAACCCTAAGAAGTGTGTCTTTGGGGTTACATCAGTAAAGTTACTAGGCTACATAGTCTCAGAAAAAGGAATTGAAGTGGATCCAGCAAAGGTACAAGCCATCATGGAGATGCCACCACCAAAGAACATCAACCAACTCAGATCTCTACAAGGACAACTCCAATCAATCAGGTGATTCATAGCTCAATTAGCAGATAAAAGCCTACCATTCAATCATTTGTTACATAAAAATGTACCATTCAGATGGGAAGCCAAATGTGTAGAATCTTTTTATCAAATCAAACAGTATCTGATGAACCCACCAAGTCTAGTACCACCGATAGCAGGAAAGCCACTTATTCTCTACATTTCAACAACAGATAAATCTCTGGGGGCACTATTGGCACAAGAAGATCAACAAGGCAAGGAATGAGCAATATACTACATCAGCAGGACTTTGAATGGATATGAGCTAAATTACACCTTTATTGAGAAAGCCTATTTAATTGTGGTCTTCGCCTCTCAAAAATTCCAACACTACATGCTAGCTCACACAATTAAGCTAGTTGCAAAAATTGATCCTCTCAAATATTTACTCAGCAAGGCAGCTCTTATAGGCCGATTGGCTAAATGGGTCATGATTCTCAGTGAATTTGATATCCACTATACAGAGCGAAGAGCTATCAAGGAACAAGTAATAGAAGATCAACTTGTTGTCTTCAAAATCTGATTCACTTCAATATTCTTATAATAATATGATAACTCTGTGCAAAAGAGATATTAAAGGGAAGGAAACTCTTAGGACAACATATGACAAGGTTTGATTTAACCTTCTACACTTCGGACCTATTCAGAGTCCAAATGGGTATACCTTTGTGAACTAAATTCACACTTTAAAAAGATAAATCCACAGCAAACCAGTCCAGAAAACTAGTGGATCTAATCACCTTAAAACTTACTGAAACAAAGGAATGAAAACTATACTCATATTCAGTATTTGACCTACAAAACATGTAATAGACAACCTCGATCTATAACAGTGCCTTATCCAAGGTCATAGAGTCATCTAAGTTCAAACAATACTCCCACAGTCAAATATATATACATATCCCATTAGTTTGGCTTCTGTAGATCCCTATATATGCCTGACACATATAAGAATTTATGTACACCAAATTAAACTATGCTCATCAAGATTCGAGAATCTCACAAGGAATTTACTGGTAGAAGTGATCCCTGCATATTTAATTTCCCCCCTGAAGAGAAAAGCTAACAAGCACATCTACTGAAAGTTGCCTTACAACCCCTATTCAAACAAAATAACCCTGGATTATTCAGAATGAAACAGTAAACAATTGCGAACACATTTGAAGATGACACAAAGTTTTTACTCAAAACCGATGGTCTGTATATTGATATTATTTTCAAGAAAGCATTATAAAAACTTTCGAATATTCTCCATTAAGCTTAGAAAAGCTCAGATAAATTTCTGCAGCGTTTTTGTACAATTCTTTGCGATCATCTTTTTACTAGTCTTGGTATCCATTTATAACAATATGGATGCACATAGCTTCGGAATTTCCTAGGAGAATTTGTTACAATCATTTCTTCTCAAGAAGAAGTTACAAAAACTTTTACAAAAATGGTTACAAGTCCCTTTCAACCTCCACAGCTGCTTCTACTTGCTGTCTAATTGCAACCTCTTCTAACTGTTTAGGAGCGCCCTCTAACTGCTCTACATCCTGGATGGCATATTTTCTTGTCCACTCATTGTACACATCATCAGTTGGCCATGCGAAGTTAATCACTTTTTCCTTTGCCTTGGTTAACCTCTTCCAGGAATTTCTCATCTTGTTGACCTCTGAATTGAGAAAACCATAATGAGATTTGATTTTCTCTATCTCTTGAATTGTTACAACAAAAAAGGAAGCATCATCTAAATCAACAATTCCTTTTATTTTGGCTGACAGTTTGGCCTCTAATTCCTTAAGCCACACTTGTTTGTCCTTCAGTTGATCTGGGCTAACAAAAACTGCTGGGAGCAATTCAAAAACCTGATCTGTGTACTCTTTCTTGTACAAGTTGATCTTCCTGTCAGCATTGTCTATCCCTTCTGCCAATTTTACTAGATCTTTGGTGGTATCACAAGTGGATTTGATGATAGGATCAACCCCTGCTTCATCATAAGATACACAAATAAGCTCCAAGTCCTACTCTCTAGGCTTCCACTTGTCAAAAATAGGTGTCAAAATGGCCTTATCTCCATTAAGCTCATTCAACATATCCAAAATCTTGCTTATGTTGTTATATAATAGTGAGGCACTCATGGTATCTGCAAAACTTGAGATGGTAGCCCTTACTCTTTCTTCATACTTCTTTGCATATAAGGTTTGAGCCTGTTTTAAATTCTCCAATTCTTGGGGAGTAATCTCAATCATTTGGGAGCTAGAAGGTGTTGGAGATGGTGGGAACTCAATGATGGGGTTGGTAGGTGGAGGTCTTGCAGGAGAAGAGGAGATCATCAGTGTTGAAGACTCACCTTGATGCTTTATTTCCTCCTCCACCAGAGTTGGATCTTTGTGAGGCTTCTCACCTTTTCTCTTCTCACATCTTGCATTGTATTTATCAATATTTTGCTTCCATACAAATTGCATGAATGCTCTTGATGTAACAAAGTTATTGTCAGCCAAGAAGTCATCATTGGCCTACTTGATCTCAAGATCCCACTCCTAGCCCTTAAACTCATTGGTAGTGATGTTCATCTCAGCAGCAGGGGGCTCTTCTTGCATTCCTTCTTCCACTTCATCATATGTGTATGCTATTTATCCCAGGCTACCTAACTGTATCAGCTACTCAGTTGCTGCCTGTTCATCTCCTATATGAATAGGGGATTGGGATGGAGATTACAAGGGTGTATCAGATTGTACTTCTTTTCCTACTCTCTACTTCTTTGGGCTCTCTTGGATGTCAATGACATCTTGTATCTTCCTCTTTCCTTTGGAGGTAGAGGGCTCCCCTGTTGTAGGCATCAGCACACTATAATTAGACTTCTTGTACAGTGTATAGTCACCAGGAGGGATTGCTCTAGTAGGGGCAGCCCTATTTAGAACCATTCTTGCCTTTTTAGGGTTGTTTTTAATCACAACCTCCCTCTTTTCTTTCAGAGTCTGCATTACATCCTCAAAGCAAAGAATTAGAAATTTTATTTTCTCCTCAAAAGGGAAAAAGCTAGACAATGGGTCATAGCTGGTATCAAACTGATGTACAAAATCTAAGGCCTTTTTATAAGCCACCCATTTTTCCTTCCATAGCTCCTGCTCATCTAGATCAAACTCATTTCTAATGAGGTCTTCAGGAAACTGGAACTGATGGGGTCTTCCTCTGCACACTGCTCTCTTTCTAAACATGCCATTAAAGAAATCTTCAGGATCGACACACCTAGACACTACAGTTGACAAATGATAAGGTTTGAGAAAATCCTCAAAACAATTCCAACCTCCCTTGGTTATTACAAATTGGTGGGCTATAGTAACTGTAGGGAAAATAGTCCCTTTACCCCTGCCTGTTAGCTCTGCTTCTTGCACGCTACCAATTTGTCTGAGGATTTCTGCGGTTCCCACTTTGAGAGGGACTTGATAGGGCAATAAAAAGGGAGTGCCTCTAAAACCAAATATTCTGAAAACTATGGAAACAGGGTATAAGTAAATATCACCCCTATTATGAACAATTGTTATATTTTCTGCAAATTCCTTTGGTCTAATAAATTCCAAAAGAACCTTGGGCATTCTTGGGTTTTCTGAGCAGAGGAGAGTCCTAATATTTGATGCAAAATATTTATCAAATTTTAATAAACTGGCATCATCTCTGTCCCATGACAGCACTGTACTCCATAGTTGCACTGGCATCTTTTCTCCATCCTTCTCTTTTGTAAGGTCCATTCCACTTGCAAAATAATCACCACCTCTGAACAAAAATAGATGCATGAGGACTAAATACCATCTGAAAGGCCTATCAACCCTCCATGGATAGCATCAGTAATAAAAGAAGCATAATCAAAGGTTACTGCAAGAGAAGGGTTCAAAATCTGAGCAATCATTAACATGTAATGATTGGGCATATTTGCCTTAGCATCCTCTCCCAAAATCTGGCAAAGTGACCAATACACTCCCTTAGCCCTAAGGGTGAATAGAATCAATGAGAAGGGCTCTTCAGTGTTGGGTCCTACAACTGTCAACCCACCTATCTTCACAAAAAATTCCTTAAGAGGTCCATTTCTAAGGTGGTTCCTCTGTGCATTGTATACTTGAGCTAATGATTTGAAGTTAATGGGTTCCAGAAAATTGGTAAACTTATTAAGCCCAAAAGCACTTCTGAATTCCTCATTATTTATTTCAATGAGGGCTTTCCCATTTATATCCCTAATTCTCCTTGTGACTGGATCATAATTATGTGCAATCTAAGTCAGGAGATCCATATCCATGAATACTCCTGGAACTACCAATTTTCCCACATCTAACTCCCAGATGCTATTCTGTGGGGCTGGGGAATTTATCATGCCAAATCCAAATTTGAACAACCCCAACCCAGACAACCCAACCTGTGGATCTCTCAGCCAATTACCGTTATCATATAACCCCTCTCCTATTTTCAAACGAGGAGCTCTTGGCACTAATTCTTTCACTTTCGATGCCTGATTAGTTGACAATGTCAACTATTCAAGAAAATCATCACAAATGGCCCTTTCCTAGTAATTAACTTTCCCTAAAAATTCTCTCTTAGGTGCCATCTTAAAATATGGAAGCAATTTAAACTATTACCCCAACTAGTTTTGTTACAAAATCAAGACCTTAATTAACACGCACTGCAAAGGAATTACCACACAAAAGTACAAGAAAACTTGTTTCAGCTTGAAGGAATCTACTCTGCAACTGAATGAATTTGCTCTATATTTGAAGAAAATAGCTCTGCAACTGCTCCTCTACAACAATTCTTTGGAATGATACCTTTACTCAATCAATGGGAGATCATATATGGTACTCAAGCTCTTAACTGCGACATTGATACCGCATGCTTCAGCCATCCCTTTAGAATTGAATTCATGAGAGAATTCAAATTTTTTGCTCCAATGGGTCAAAACATACCTACACATTCTTTCCTTTTGCTCTTTTTGGGCAATTTCGTTAAACGAAATCATGCCAACCGTCCGATCAAAGGAAACTTGATCAGCCTTTACATCGACTTAAACAACTTTGCCTTAGCACCGGGCCCCACCTCCCTTTCACCATTTCGCAGGCTTTATCCTTCGAGCACTTTTCTTTCGCGAAGCTGCGCGAGGCATTGGATGGAAATTTAACTACTCGATGTTTAACTCTTACTGAGACTGTCAACTTCTTCATTAACGACGCCTTTATCCTGACTGCTAATGGTTTTTCGCTATTTCGCATAGCTTAAACAACTTTCAACTTCGGGCCACAAAACAATGCGAAGTGTTGGATCAAATCAGAGATGACCATCCTTTAAGGGATATCTTTATGCTTGCTTTACTTATGCCACTCTGTCAATGGTTACTGAACACCACATGGCAGTCAACCATTAGCCTTGGAAAACTCTTTGAGTTTAGTTCAATGTCAGCCACGTGTCTTTCCCTTATAACCATCGGTTACACCTTGGCGGGCCCTCAACTTCTTCTAAAACCACATGTCCATGGACACATCACCATCTAGCATTACACCTGGACAAGCCCTTTTTCCTTTCGCTATTTCGCGAAGCATATCCTTCGGTTGGCTTGCAACCATGAAACAACGCGAGCCCTTGGATCAAAACAAAGTTGATCCCCTTTTAAACTTCATGCTTTATCTGTCTTCGGGGCCAAAAATCCTTTTTGCTATTTCGCAAGGCATAAAACACAAGCACTTTACCATTGTGAATTCACGCGGGCCATTGGATTATATTTGACTTGCTCAGTGCTTAACAACTTAACTGAATTTGGCAGACGTGGGCCCTCTAACTCAAACTCCATCCACCTGGCATCTAGTCACCTTTTAAACTGACATGTCAACCTTTCATTTGCTGAGAGAAAACATGAGATTCCACCTCATCCTTGACACCTGTATCTACCAGGTCATTTCTTATCCTGCAACATGACTCACCTCTGGGACCCACCGTTTAATCCTTAAATCTGGCTTGCTGACTATGTTGACCCTCTGCCACATGCCATCATCTTACTTGCCATCTCGACCGACTGCACTGCCTGCTTGGAGTGCCACGTCATTTCGCTACTTCGCGAAAGCTAACTGTTGAGCATCTTCATCTTGCAAAACAACGTGAACTGTCGGATCAAATTGGACTTGATCACCTTTTAGTCGCTTGGAAAGTCTTCGCTGCAGGGTCCCACCGGACACTTTCGCCATTTCGCAAAAGGTATTTCACTTGCAAATTCCGACTGTGAAATAATGCCAGCCGTCAGATATTGAACGAGATGAAGCCATTTTAAACTGGACCAAATGCATCATTTAGAACACATTTCCCTTTCTCCATTTCGCGAGTCTTAAACCACGTGCAACTTCGCCTAACGAAATAGCAAAAACCATAGATCCATCTGAGAGCTGCGTACAACTTACTGGGCTCGACAACATTAGGAAGAAAAGACATAAGGCATAATTTTTTACAATTAATTCAAATAACCGCCTAGGCAAAAGACATGGGGGGACACCTCTTACGACCCCAAGACCCATTACTTAAGTGGATAAAGTAACGAAGGAATAGTAACTAGAGGGTTTTTTGATAAAACATTAAACGATTTAAAATTGAAACCCTAAACCCTTAAGACCTAACATAGAGCTTGAAGCAGTTGATAGTGTGTATAACTCAAAATTTCAAAAACTTAGCCGATTATGGGGAAAGAAAACCTATTTTTAAAATAGTGATAACACAACTAGCAGAAGCACCACTACCAGGAAAACAAACTATGGAGATTGAATTTTCAGATAGGGATGTTCTTGCTATCTCTACCAAACAATGGACCCTATACTTTGACAGATCCTACACACAACATGGTTCAGGTGCTAGCATTCTATTCATCACTCCTGAAGGACACACTATACCAAGATCATATAGGCTTATGTTCCCATGCACAAATAATGTTGCTGGATATGAGGCATTGGTTATAGGCATCAAAATGGCCATAGAATGGAAAATCATAGAGTTAAAAGTCTACGGAGACTCACAATTAGTCATCAATCAAATCAACAATGACTATCAGACAAAGGATGACAAGCTGCTACCCTATAAGTGAATGGTGGATGACTTCAAGCAATATTTTGTACACATCACCTTTGAGCAAATACCAAGGTTGAACAACAAAGCAGCCGATGCAATGGCTACTATCGCTTCACTATTGCAAATTTCAGACTAACAGAGTCGTTACAAGTTTTTGGTAGAGCAACTGTTCTCCCCAGCCTATGACCACTTGGAATCCCAGGTTATCTACGCCTTAACTGGTTCAGACTCCCCCTTGTATGGAATGATATATGAGTATCTAAAGAACAATATCCTACCCATTGACCAATCCTGAAACCAAAAATGTAATTTTATCCGACAAGTTGCCCGTTATACCCTTACTGCTGATACTTTGTACCGTCGAGGTCTAGATGGTACTCTTCTTCGTTGCCTTGATCGTAATGAATTTGACTCCACTTTACATGAGCTTCACGAAGGTATCTATGGTAAACATTCTAGTGGTACTACTCTTGCTAGAAAACTTCTAAGGATGGGGCACTACTGGCCTACAATGGAAAAAGATTCTTATCACTTTGCAAAAAAGTGTCCTAAATGCCAGATCCATGGCAATCTTATACATGCACCAGCACAAGAACTGCAGCCATTCACAACATCCTGGCCCTTTTGTCAGTGGGGACTGGACTTGGTCAAAAAAATTCATCCTTTATCTTCAAATGGACACAAGTTCATTATAATTGCAACAAAATACTTTACCAAATGGATAGAAGCAGTCCCCATGACCACAGTAACTGGGAAACAAATTGCCTCTTTTATCCTTAATTATCTAATCTGCAGATATGGTATTCCGAGTTCCATCATCACTGATAATGGACGACCTTTCAAAAACCAAGATGTCCGAGAACTATGTGAAAAATTCAAAATCCAACATCGTTTCTCTACACCATACTACCCATAGAGGAATGGTCAGGCAGAAGCATCCAACAAGACAATATTGAAAATCCTAAAGAAAACAGTGAATGATGCAGGCAAAGATTGGCATGTGCAACTCAAGCCAACACTTTGGGCATATAGAACTAGCATTCGCACACCTACAGGAGCTACATTATACTCATTAGTATATGGATCAGAAGCTATTTTACCCTTGGAGGTAGAAAGTCCATCTCTCAGAGTCTCTCTAAAAGGCTTAATCCCAGATGAAGAGTATCGAGTTAACCGACTACAAGAACTTGAACTATTAGATGAAAGATGTCAGCGTGCTTATACTCATCTCAAAGCATATCAGCAATGCATGTGCAGAAGCTACAACCAGAAAGTCATTCCCCAAATTTTTAAATTTGGTGACCTAGTACTTAAGGAAAATCCTAGAAATTAGCAAGATCGAGAAAAGAAAGGGAAATTTGAACCTAACTGGTTAGGTCCCTATGTCATCATATCAGTCTATGGATTAGGTGCTTATCAACTAACAACTTCAGAAGGAGATGTGCTCGATGAACCAACTAACAACATCCATCTGAATAAATACTACACTTGAGTATTCTAATACACGGAAAAAGTCAAAAAAATCAAAAAATCAAGAAAAAGAGAATAAAAAGGTACAATAAAAGCAACTGGTGAAAACCTGGTAACAAGCGCTATTGTGAAAGAATAGCTCCTCTATCTATATCCATATCCTTATCTCCATAGTAAAGCACTATTGGCCATCGCCCGACATTTTATCACAAATATCCATTCAGGACATACTTAGCGTAGATTTATCCATCTAGCCTTTCACCGCATCTCACCATGGCTTAGTAATCACCGTACATACCAGCATCAAGAGGTACACTTAGCTAGGGGCAATAACCATCTAAAACTTGCAGCATGTTCAAAACGTCACAACTACTTGCAAAACTCAGAACAACATATCCAACAACCAAAGGCTCACGCAAATCCCAAAGCAAAAGCATTGATCAATCAAACAAAGAATCACAAAAGAAATACGATGGATGATTTTTCTGAAGTAACAAATGTTTGCATATTACATAAAGTTTTGACTATTCTTGCATTTAAACTTTTTGAACTATTGGATTCTCTACATTTTCTCCATAATTCTTTGAGCTAGAGAAACATCGGGAAACTCCAATATCTTTTAAGTCTTCTATCTGTGAGGCAATCACTTGTACTTTACAAAGACTTGTCTCGAGACGTGATTCCATGAATATCATTGAAGACAAGATTCCACTTCGCACATACAAATGGTTAAATCTTGTCTGTTTATATGCAATCCGCACTCAGTTCGTCCTGGTTCAATTATACCTTGACGCTTGTGCTATCTTGCAAAATCAAACATCATGTAAATTTTTCTCAGGTCATCATGGTTCAATTATACCATTATGCTTGTATAAATTTCCAACATATCCCAAGATCAATCAAAGCTCAATGATGATATATATATCAAAAGCAAATAACATGTGGCTATATCGAGATGACAAATACAGAATGAGGATGCTCAAAAACAATTAGTTGCATATCATTTTACAATTAGTTGCATATCATTTTACAATTATTTGCATATCATTTTCCAATTAGTTGCACATCATTTTCATATCATACATCTCATTTTCAAGATACATCTCATAAATCAAACATCATAAATCATGTTCATCACATCTAAATCAATCTATCTAAGCATTACATCATCATCAATAGAAGCATTAACATCATATAGAAAGCATTATCCATAACACATCACATAAGGATCAAAGAAAATGGTGTCATATATATATCTCAACAAATGATCAATATACAATATCTATCATGTCTATACCCAGTACAACAAAAATAATGATCAAAACTACAATGGAGATAGTGTCTCTCAAGAGTGACTATCTCTTGAGGGTGATGGCCTCGCCACAAATGTCCTAGCCCCTGGATCTCTAGGTGGATCTTGTCTATGAGGCCCTGTCACGCCTCTGCTCTCTGACCGCGAACTAGTCTCTCGAGATCGACTGCATAAAACTCTGCATTTGGTGCTCCCTAGGCACCGCATCCTCATAATGGTGCTGGTAGTACTCTGCCTCCTTGGCTCTTAAAGCTAGCTCTCTCAAGGTGTCTCTCATCAGACCACTTGCTGCCGCTCTCTACAAACACCCTGCCAGCTCCTCAGCTTGACCTAACCGCTCCAGAACAGTATCCCGCGCTATGGTCAACTGTGTAATCTGATGCTGCTGTGCTAATAACTATGCCTGCATCTACTGCACTGTCACCTATAGGGTCCTAATCTAAGCATCCTCTCGATGCATCAGAACCTGGACCTGAAGGGGTACTTGGGAAGATGCACTCCACATCCTTCCCCCTGTCCTCGGTGCTGGTGGAGGTAGCACATTAGTCCTCCTCCTCTGAGCTGGTTGTCTCATCTCATCAGTACTTCCACCACTTCTATCACCTCTCCGCCTCTCCCCTCATCCCCTGCTCCAATCGCCAAACCTCCTCTCCCTCTATCCATCACAGCTCATCGAACTGCTCTCTCCACTCACACCCCTCTATCACCACCATCTCTACCTCTGTCTCCTCTCCTCCCCAATCTCCTCTCCCTCGTCATCCTCCTCCACCTCCTCCATCATCTCCCTCATCCCCATCTCCACCTCCCTCATCCTCATCATCATCAAAAGTGGGCCACATCTCCACTGGATCTGATATCCTCACCATGGCACGAGCTCCAAACAATTGGACGAACTCATCCATCATACCAGCATCTAGTATCTCAAGGGCGTAGTCCCATATCTGGCCCGCTAACTGCACAAACTCCTCTACGACTGCTGCACTGTCAATAGTTAGACCCCAATCCGGTATATCCTGCCTCTGGCGCACATACAAACAAGTCCCCTATGGTATCCCCTACTACCGACCATACTGCCACAAAACTCTGGTAACCAAAAATCTCTTGATCACAAATGGGGTTCGCCCTATCAAATATCGGGTTATAAAGATATATGGCATCTCCAGCCCATCCTCAGCCCAAACCTCACAACCTGTATATGGCCACCAAATGACCGTATCAATGTCATCTAATACCCTCCTCCAATGCCCAAGTTTTCCCAGCTTCTGCTAGACAACTAACCCCCTGTATCCATATGCGTATGCACACCCAATAGGCCTATCTCTATCCACTAGTGGCCTAGCTGCAGGAATGTGCTCCCAACACCATACCTATAGAAGAGTCACGCTAGCTGACAAACTGTCATAACCCAGGTATACTACCTCATGCAAGTCCCTGTACAAGTGGTCTAGCATAGCCAATCCCCATGCGAACCTGCGGCCCTGTGTAACCATCTCCTCCAGCACCAATCCCCATCCTACAGATAGTCTCTTTGACCTACGGTCGAGACATAGGAAACCACCTATAAAGCCTGTTAGTACCGATGGAAGAGGTGCATAGTCCAAATCCAGAAACTCCTACCATGGGATCTCATATCCGCAAACTATGTCATCATGAAATATCAGACAAAGTGCCTCTGTCCCGCCCTCCTCTGACTGCTCATAAGGTAGTAGTGCACCTACTATAGGTATATGTAGGATCCGGTAACAATCCTCTAGGGTCACCATAATCTCACCTATGGCAAAGTGGAAGGTATTCGTGTCACTATGCCATCTCTCTGCCAGCGCTATAAGTAAACCCCGACTCATAGTAAACTGAGGCATATCTAGTAGGGAAGATAGGCTGCATCTATCAATAATGTCTAGATCAGCCTATGACAACCATGGTATCAATGCCCATGGCCAAGGGAACCGCTCACGTGACTGAACCACTCTCAATTGCTCTTGTCAAAAAGCAAAACAAGTCCAATATCAGTTTCCTCATCAAAACATAGATATCAAAATCAAAATCACATCAAAAACTTGAAAACTTTGAAAATCTAAATCAAGTTCTACATCATATTCATCCATATCAACTTGTAACACAACTCAAGTTTTCAAAAATCATATCAAACTTGTAACACAACTCAAGTTTCCACATCACATCAACTTCTAACACAACTCAAGTTTCCAACCCATATCAACTTGTCAAAAAAATCAAGTTCCACAATCATATCAGCTTGTAACACAATTCAAGCTCCACATATATCAACTTGAAACAATACAAATCAAATCAAGTTCATATAAATTCCACATTAATATCTATTAATAACTTGAAAAATCGCAAATCAAACCAAGTTATATCAGCACTCATATTGGACAACCTATCAAAACCATGACAACAAGCAAAAAATGAACAATTTACACCTATCCCAGCAAAACTGACCTTATCTTATAAATTTTCCTCATTCACAAATCATCCTATCTCACAAAACCTACCCCATGTGCTAACTAAATTTGGCTATGCACTGAAATCCTACCCATGCGCTAACCTATTTTCTCCAGGCGCTATTCTATCTACCCCACGTGCTAGATTGACTCTATGCACTAACCTGTTTTCTCCATGCGCCATCTAATCTACCCTAAGCGCTAAACCTACCCCATGTGCTAACCTAGCCCATGTCTGCACTACCTATCTAACCCTATGCGCTAGGTCAAACCTACGTGCTACTTACCCCTACCCATGCGACCCCCTGTGCACCCAATGCGCTAGGTTTACCCGATGCACTACCCGTTTAACCCTCTGCGCTACCCTTTGTCCCTAAAGCACTAATCTATGACTATGCACTAACCTAGCAAATCTATGCTCTGCCCTAAGTTTTTGGACGCTACCCAAAATCTAAAACCCTATGCGCTACAAAAATTTTCGTATGCACTAACCGACGACCCCTATGCACTAAAACAAGAAAACCGCATGCTAAAATTCAAAATGTGACTAAAAATGACAAAATGAAAAATCAAAAAGGGGTGAAAAAGGTTGACTTACCAGTGGTCCATACATGGCAGGCCTCTGATACCTCCGAATGTGCTTGAATCGATGCATAGAATACAAAATAGGTATTTTGTCTTCTCTCCAAAAGTCTCTCTCTCCAAGGTCAACAAGCACAAATGAGACAAAACAATGCACTTTTCCCCTTTTATAGGGTAAAACAAAATTAGGGTTAGGGGCTTGAGCATGTAATTCACTCATGGTCTTCCTCATGCCCTCACACACATCAATATCAGGAGATGAATCAATTTTAGCATTCCACATAGCCAAAATTTTACAATGGAAACACAATTATCAAATCAAATCAAATTTTCTAAATTTTGATTCATCTCCCGAGGGGGCATTATCAAACATCGTTCATCAAATCTAGGGCATCACGCATCAAATCTGGGGCACGACATGAAAATCTAAAAACATTCCTGATCATAATCAAATTTTAGCAACACATCATTTTCTTTGAATTAACATGTGCACACACATCACTTCAAAGAGGGGCAAAATGTAGACGTATAGAAATGACTATATTCCTAAATGAATATTTTATGTTCATTTCTCTATTTTAATTAAATCCAATTTAATTAAATTATCCACATTCCTCTATTTAATTAAGTAAATTACTCAATTTATTTAATTAAATTCAATTAACCCCTTTTAGGTCATTTAATTAAATAAATCATTTTATTTATTTAAATCTATTCTTCTAAACCTTTTAATTAAATTTACATTTAATTAAATAGGGAATCCTAATGAAATAAATCTAATTTATTTAAAAACCTCCACTTGCAACCAAATTAAAATAAAACAATTTATTTTAATTAATCCTATTATCTCTCCATCCACTTGCATTTTCCTACATCTCCCACTTGCTTCCTAAACCCTATTCCTAACCCTATTCTAGATTCATCTAATCGCTTCTAAATTAGCCTAGCCCATCTCCTGAATATTGTCACATCCCTAAGCAAGGGGAAGTCACTTTTCAAACCCTTAAAGTCTTTGATAACCATTAAAGGCTTCAAGTCTCCAACAACTTTCTCTTCCAAACCATTAATGGTTAACTCAACCCTCTTGCATGATTAGAGACTTTTTCTAAACTTAACCTCCATGTAACCCAAGGGTCTCATCAAGCATTTATTGCTTTGACCATGGTTAGTCCTTAATCCTTTTCACAAGAGTTTGTCCTTTGGGTAAAACCTTTATTCATTGGATAACCCTAACCTAACCTTAACCTAACCTTAACCCTTACCCCCTAGGGTAGCCATGAGGTCTTCTCAAGAATTTAATGCTTCCTACCTCTCTTCTCAACCCAACCTTATGTTGACAGTTGTCACCATTTCATTGGTGCAAATTGCAAACATAGATTCCCAACTTTCAAACCCAACCCTTGATTAAATCTTTCAATCCTGGCCATCCATTGCCCTATTTTTGCTATATATAGAGCTCTCATTCCTCAATTTTTAGATCATCCAAGTCTTTCACATCATACTTATACTCAAATCCATCTAAGCTTTAGTATCTCATTTATGCTCATCATTTAGCCTCTCTTTTAAATAGGAATTAATAGAAATATGCATGTTTAGAGTATTTTCCTTATCATTTAGCTTAATCATAGACTAATATATCATGCTAGGATAGTCTTGCTACTAATCTTATCATCTTATAATCTAGTTTATTGCATTTGTAAGATCATGCATAGCTTAGGATGCATTTCATAATAAAATCAATCAAAGCATCCCTCGTTCTTGCATTTGTCATCCCTAAACCACTTTGCTCAGTGATCTGAGAGCAAAGACATTGGTTTGAGGGACCTTGTGAGATAGAGAACCATGGAACTAACCTTGGGAAGCTGAGTCATCCTTCATGACTCCATAGCTTGCACCAAGAAGTCCTGTGGATGTGTGTGCAGGCTCCTTAGACTTCATTTTTCACATTTTAAGTTCTATTGACCCGCTTTTCCCGCACACACATATCATTAATGCAATCTTTATGTAAATGCCAACAACATCATCATTTTCTTCTTCTTGAGTCAAAGATCGAACATCAAAGTTCATCCTCTTTCCAACTTCCTCAAAGTTAGTCGTCATCCTAGTCTGAGCTTGTTATTCATCCTATTTTGAGCTTTGGTCGGTCATCCTTTTTCATCTTCCATCTCTCCAAATGATCAACTAATTGTCATGTCGTAATTTTATTATGATGAGTTTGGTCGTCCTTCATTTTCTTCCACTACATCCTATTTTGATGATGATTAAAGTATGGTTGATTAAGATGAATATTAAATTAAAAATCTTCATGCCCTCATCCTTAGCAAGCTTGCACCAAGTGTCAAATACTAAAATCCAACCTTTCATCCTAGCTAACCTACCATTTTTCCATACGCATCCGCTCATAATCCTTATCACACCTTTGACAAGGGAGATCCATCAAGTCTTCTGATGGTATGATGAAAGAATAAGTATCCAGTATAATACTAAGAGGGGGGGTGAATCAATATACTGAAAAACTGATACAAAGTTCCCAAACTCAAGTTCAATCACACAAAGTAAACATATCTCAGTCAAGATCAATATTCATAAGAATACTTGACATCAACCAGTTTGACTGTTATGACAAATTAACAATAAACAACTTCAATCTTGTAAACATCAACAATGCTTAATCATAACTCAGCATATTCATTTGTCAATGCTTCTAGTTAGCATGCCTTATCAGAATTTAAACAAATCAACAAATAAGATCATAACCACAAAATAATTCACCACTTGATACAAATGTTTATACATGGAAAACCCAAATAGGTAAAAACCATGATGAGATGAGACTCACAAGGATAGCTATCTGAACTCTTCTGAAGTTCACCCTGTTAGGAGCCAAGCCTATTAAAGCTTTACAATAAATCCTATTAAGAGCTAATTCCGGTTAGGAATCACCCGGTTAAGGGATTTACAAATATTCCTTGATGAAAAGCACAATACCTTGTTAGGAGTAACCTCGCTAGAGGATTTAAGAATCCAAGCTAATGGACCACCTTGTTAGAGGATTTAATGAGTAACCAAGCTTTGTTAGAGCTTACCCGGTTAAGGGATTTCAATTCTGTTGTAATTGTTAGAAAACAACAGGTTTTCTTGGTTTGTCTGAATAGGACTACATTTGCTTGATCAAATCCTTGTAAGCTTCAATCTACCTTCACTCAAAGTGCAAATCCATTCACTGGTTAGGCAACAACACACTCAACAGGTTTCTGCCAATCTTACTGACAACTTTTACAAGAAACTTCATCAACCTTAAATATAAATCAATTAGGTCGGTAACACAACAAAAACCTAATTCTCATCATCGATATTACAAACAAGTTGGTACAATCTTGACCATTTAGAAATCATGACAATCTCTTCACATTCTTCAAGAAAATTCCAACCGCTCCATGATCACCTCTCCATTAGACTTTGTAACTCATCACGCGTTGTGCATTAGATGCAATCCGCTTTTCTCTTTCCCTAGACAATAAACAAACGTGCCAAAATAATTTGAACTTATCTTTATACAATGATCACACGTATCTCCATCATTATCGGTCATCAGATAATAAACCAACAAACTTGATCGGTTAGGGTTTAACAACTGATAGGGTTTACTGGCTACATTGCATAGAAAGGTTTAACCCTTTACACCGGTTTACTGGTTCAGCTCACAAAGTTTACATACTAGTTTACAACATCTTCCACAAATCTCTTCTTACCCATTACTAGCCAATATAAAAAACAACAATATTAGCAATAACATGAATACCATTACCGGTTCAATTGACATCAATGACAACATATCATTAATGCAATCTATATACAAAATGCCAACAAACTAAAAATGTCAACAATCTCCCCCTTTGGCATTGATGGCAAGACAAATATCAACGCCTCTGATTGCTGCTGAGATTTATGAATAGGAATCCTGGTTTATATTACCAAGTATTCACCTTGCTCTGTCTGTCTTTAGTCTACCACTGGTTCACCTAATTAGACACATAATTCTTCTCCTCCTTTGATAACAATGCCAAAGTGAAAGTAAAAATATGTAATTATGCTCTCACTATGCATCAACATCATACTGCAACTTGATGCTTCCCCTATGGAAAACATCCACTTCTTCATCAATCCATATAAAGTTCTGCAAGTAATTTAGGGACTGATGCAATCAACATCATGCTCAACTAACTTCATGAAGATGGACAACCCCCAATTGACTTCTAAGATACTCAAAAGTGGTGTTTGACAGAGGTTTGGTAAAGATATCTGCAAGCTACTCCTTGGTAGAAACATGCTCCAAGATAACATCTTTACTTTGAACTTTTTCCCTCAAGAAGTGATACTTCAATTCAATGTGCTTAGTCCTTGCGTGCAAAACAAGATTTTTAGAAATGTTTATTGCACTTGTATTATCACACAAAATCTTTATTGGTTCTGAGATTTTCATCTTCAAACCTTCCAAAATGTGCCTCATCCACATAGCTTGTGTGCAATTCATATAAGCTGCTACATAGTCAACTTCAACAGTAGATTGTGAAGTAAAACTCTTCTTTTTACTACTTCATGAAACTAGCCTTCCTCCTAGAAAGAATGCTCCACCAATAGTACTATTTCAGTCATCAATATTTCCTACCCAATCAGCATCTGTGTATGCCTTCAAATCAAAGTTTCCACCATATGGATACCATAACCCATAGTCAACAGTACCTTTCAGATATCTAAAAATTCTCTTGGTTGCCATCAGATGTGCTTCCTTTGGATTCTTCCGAAATCTAGCAACAATACCAACTGCATGGGCAATATTCGGTCAACTGTGAACAACATAGTGTAATTTTCCAATCATTGACCTATATTCCTTTTCATAAACAGACTTAGATGCATCTTCCTTGGACAATTTACAGCCTGTAACCATTGGGGTTCCAACTGGTTTACAGTCACTCATACCAAAAGTCTTCAAAACCTCTTTCACATACTTGGACTATGTAATGAAAATACCATTCTTCATCTGTTGTATCTATAAGCCTATGAAATTTTTTATTTCCCCTACTAATGACATCTCAAACTCATTCTTGATTTCATCTGCAAAACAATTACTCATGTTATCATTACCTCCAAATATAATGTCATCAACAAATACTTCACTGACCAGTATTTCATCTCCTTTAGACTTGAGATAAATGTTGTTTTCAAAACTGGTTCTAGCAAAGCCTATCTTCATCAAATGAGTATGAAGCCATTCATATCATGTTGTGGGTGCCTGCTTTAATCCATACAAATCTTTATACAATTTGCATACCATGTCTTCCCTATCTATCAATGCATAAACATCAGGTTGCTCTATATAGACCTCTTCTTCTAATATCCCATTTAAAAATACAGACTTAACATCCATCTGGTATACCTTGAACTTCTTATGAGTTGCAAATGCAAGTAATGTTGTGACACCTTCTAGTATTGCTACTAGTGCAAAAGTTTCTCCATAATCTTCTCCTTCTTCTTGCGCATAACCTTTGCATACTAATCTTGCCTTGTTGCGAACTACAACATCATCTTCATTTAACTTGTTTCTGAAAACCCATTTAGTACCTATAATATTCTTGTTTACTGGTCGGGGTACCGGGGTCCAAGTGTTGTTCTTCTCAATTTGATCCAACTCCTCGTCCATAGCTTTCACCCAATGATCATCACCAAATTCCTCCTTAGCACTTCTAGGTTCAAAGGTTGAGATCATGCAAGAGTTTTCTCTTATTCTCCTTCTAGTTAGTACATCGACATCCTTATCCTCAATTATTTGTTCAGGACTGTGATTCAGCCTCACATACCTTGGAATAACATGAGCATTCTCTTCAGATTTAGCTTCTTCATTATAAATTTCTTCTGAATTTATTTGTTCTAGTTGAACAAATACATCAGGATTTTCTTACCCGGTTTCTGATTTAATAGTTTTAGTTGCGAAAAGAAAAATGCAAGGATCTTCATACTTTTTCTCCAAATCGGTTCCTTCTGAAATTTTAGGACATTGATCTACATGAGCATCAACACTCTCAACAATTCTTTGTGTCCTCTTGTTGAAGCATTTATAGGCCTTATTCTTGGTGGAGTAGCTAATAAATATTCCTTCATCACTCTTAGCTTCAAACCTGCTTATGTAATCACCTCTTTTAATAAAACATTTGCTTCCAAATATCTTAAAATAGCTAACATCAGGTGATCTCCCATACCAGTATTCATAAGGGGTCTTGTCCTTACCTCTTTTCACCAGAACTCGGTTCATTGTGTAGACAGTTGTACTTACAACTTCTTTCTAAAATGTTTTAGCTACACCTCCTTGTATCAACATAATCCAAGCAGCTTCAACCATTGACCGGTTGTTTCTCTGCTATACCATTCTGTTGTGATGGCCTTGGTGCAAAAAGTTGCCGCT
Source organism: Cryptomeria japonica (assembly GCF_030272615.1). Lineage (NCBI taxonomy): Eukaryota > Viridiplantae > Streptophyta > Pinopsida > Cupressales > Cupressaceae > Cryptomeria > Cryptomeria japonica. The sequence goes on from NC_081413.1 coordinate 351,002,174, forward strand.
TGATACCATTATTATCACAATACTTAGTGAGTTCCACAGAAGTGAATTCACTGCCTTGATCCGTTCTTAGACATTTTATCTTTTTGCCACTCTCTTTCTCAGTTAAGGCCCTGAATGCCTTGAATTTACCAAAAGCTTCATTCTTATCCTTCAAGAATGTGACCCACATCATCCTTGAACAATCACCAGTGAAGATCATGAAATATCTATCACCTTGAATGCTTCTTATTCTTATTGGTCCATATAGATATGTATGAACCGAATCTAACAAGTGCTCTGTTGAGAAGGACTTGCTCTTGAAAGTTGAAGAAGTCATCTTTCCTAGCTGACATTCTTTACAAAGAGAATTAACCAGTTTGTCTAGCTGAGGCAGACCTCTTACTGTCTTAGACTTGCTTACTTTAACAATATTGTCAAAATTTATATGACAAAATGTCCTATGCCAAAGCCAACCATCATCTATTTTTGCAATCAAATAGTTTCTAACTTTAGGATTAAGATGAAATAGATTACCTCTCATTTGTTTCCTGGTTGCAATCAATTCACCTTTGTTGTCAAAGATTTTGCACATACCATTTCTAAACTCTAGTGGGTATCCTCTGTCATTAAGTTGTGCCACACTTAAAATATTTTTCTTTAGGCCTTCAACCCAATAGACATCATCAACACTTCTCTTCCCATTAAGAGAAATAACTCCCTTACCTTTAACCATAGAGGGTGAGTCATTGCCAAATCTGACAACACTACCATCAAATTCCTCCAGGGAAATAAATTTGCCTCGATCACTAGTCATGTGATGTGAACAACCACTATCAATGATCCAATCATCAAAGCTATCCATCCTATATACGAGTGCCTTCTGATCTGATATTTCTTCCTTGATAGCTACAAACACAATATCTTCACTAACATCATCATCAGATTCTTCATCAGTAATACCACTGTCAATAGCTACAAGACAATCTCTCTTTCCTTTACCCTTATACTTCTTAAATCTATCTTTCTTGTATTCATTTTCATCATTAGGGAAATTAGCTTCTCTATGACCAATCTTGTTGCATGCAAAACATTTTAAAGGTAGCTTACCTCTATATTTAGCAGTGCCTCTAGGCAGTCATTTTACCAACAATGCTTCAAGTTCCACTAAGCTGTCTTCATCATCAACATCTCTACTGGATCTTAATAGATGGGTTAGAGATAGAAGCTCTAAATGCAGATTTTGATTTCTATACAGTACCATCATAGCCATTTAATTCAAAGGCAATAAGTTTTCCAACAATAGAGTCAAGAGTTACCTTTGTCTTGTCAATGGATTTCAGCTCCTGAATAGCTGCAACTCGGATAGCATAGACTAGTAGTAGGGTTCTCAGTACCTTACTAATTACTGTGGCATCTTCCAATTTCTCTCCTGCACTCTTTATCTCACCAACTATCTCTTTAATCCTTTGACCATACTATTGGATATTATCACCTTTAGACATTCTCATGTCATCAAACTTTCCTCTTAAACTCTCCTCTTTGGTAATCTTAACATGTTCATCACCGCTATAGATCTCTTCAAGTTTTTGCCACACTTCATAGGCATATTCAAGACCATGAACATCTACATATTTAACATCAGATAGGGAACCGATAATAGCCTCTAATGCTTTGTGGTTTTCTTGTTGTTCTTTTTTCTGATCATCAGTCAGGATTCCAGTAGGTGTAATATACTTAGCTCCTATATGATCCCAATACTGACTACCAAGACTCTTAATGTAAATCTTCATTCTGTCGCTCCACATTCTATAGTTATCTTTGTTGAATTTCAGACCTTCTTTCTTCATCATGATCTACAAGATATTTTCCTCAAGTTATTAGGTTTTTAGATTAAGAGGACCTGAGATTCTCTGATACCAATTGATGGTATGATGAAAGAATAAGTATTCAGTAGAATACTAAGAGGGGGGGGCTGAATCAGTATACTGAAAAACTGATACAAAGTTCCCAAACTCAAGTTCAATCACACAAAGTAAACATATCGCAGTCAAGATCAATATTCATAAGAATACTTGACATCAACCGGTTTGACTGTTATGACAACTTAACAGTAAACAACGTCAATCTTGTAAATATCAACAATGCTTATCATAACTCAACATATTCATCTCTCAATGCTTCTTGTTATCATGCCTTATCAGAAGTTAAACAAATCAACAAATAAGATCATAACCACAAAAGCATTCACCACTTGACACAAAAGTTTATACGTGGAAAACCCAAATAGGTAAAAACCATGGTGAGATGAGACTCACAAGGATAGCTATCTGAACTCTTCTGAAGTTTGCCTTGTTAGGAGCCATGCCTGTTAAAGCTTTGTAATAAGTCTTGTTAAGAACCAATTCCGGTTAGGAATCATCCGGTTAAGGGATTTACAAATATGCCTTGATGAAAAGTACAATACCCTATTAGGACTAACCTCGGTAGAGGATTTAAGAATCCAAGCTAATGGACCACCTTGTTAGAGGATTTAATGAGTAACCAAGCTTGTTAGAGCTTACCCGGTTAAGGGATTTCACTTTTGCTGTAATTATTAGAAAACAAAAGGTTTTCTTGATCTGTCTGAATAGCACTACATTTGCTTAATCAGATCCTTTTAAGCTTCAATCTGCCTTCACTCAAAGTGCAGATCCATTCACTAGTTAGGCAACAACACACTCAATAGGTTTCTGCCAATCGTGCCAACAAAATATACAAGCAACTTCATCAACCTTAAATACAAATCAATTAGGTCAGTAACACAACAGAAAACTAATTCTCATCATCGAGAATACAAACAAGTTGGTACAATCTTGACTGTTTAGAAATTATGATAATCTCTTCATAATCTTCAAGAAAATTCCAACCGCTCCATGATCACCGCACCATCGGACTTTGTAACTCATCACGTGTCATGCATTAGATGCAATCCACTTTGCTCCTTCCCTAGACAATAAACAAACGTGCCAAAACAATTCGAATTTATGCTTATACAATGATTACACGTGTCTCCATCATTACCGGTCATCAGATAATAAACCAACAAACTTGATCAATTAGGGTTTAACAACTGATAGGGTTTATCGGTAACATTGCATAGAAAGGTTTAACCCTTTACATTGGTTTACCGGTTCAACTCACAAACTTTACATACCAGTTTACAACATCTTCCACAAATCTCTTCTTGCCGGTTACTAGCCAATATCAAAAACAACAATATTAGCAATAACATGAATATCATTATCGGTTCAATTGACATCAATAACAACATATCATTAATGCAATCTATCTGGAAAATGCCAACAAACTAAAAATGCCAACATCTTCCACCTACATCTCCCTCATATATCACCTCCACATAACCCTCATATGCAATATCTATACGTCTATCTTCTCCCATGGTCCTATCTCAACTTCCATCTTTTCATAGAAACCTTTCCACTTACATCCATAATCTAGATCCTCCATCCAATCCTAATCCCCCATCCAATCCTAATCCTCCATCCAATCTTAATCCCCCATCTTATGTCACTCCTCCCTCTAATCCTAATCTGCCATCATGTATCACACAAGCTATGACTGGGGGCATCAATTACACAATGCAATTATCATATGTGCCCCCACCCATCCAATCAGTGCCACAAGTTGTTAGTGCCCTCTAATACCAACCTCTAGTGATATCGTAACCTACCATTTCACAACCATGATTCTATTATCTACAAGCACTGCCTTCATCCATTGTTGTGATAAACATTCATCAATTAGTGAGTGGCACCAGTCACAATCCACCATCCTACCTTAGTCCACCTTTATCCACCTCATCCTACCTCAATCCACCACTATCCACTTGATCTTACCATAGTCCCCCACCATCCATTCCCTCCTCCAATACACCAAATTCACTTCCATCTCCCACAACTATCATTCATTTACCACCTCCTAACACCATCAAAAACCTCTCATAATTAAAACTTAATCCGATGAATCCACCATCCTTTCATCCACTTCATCTACCCTAGCTGGTGAATCCACGATCCTTTCATCCACTTCATCTACCCTAGTTGGTGAATCCCCTATCCTTTCATCCACCCCATCTATCCCAATTGAAGAACCTCCCATTTTACCATCTAGTACATCCACCCAAGCCATTGACCCTTCCATCATTCCATCCATTCCATATGAAGAGTCTACCCACTCACCCCTTGTCGCACTATCCACACCTATCCCCTCATGGAAAGATCTTGTTCCAGAGCATGTTGAAAGAATTATTGATCCAAATCAAGATCCCTTATCATCCATTCATCCAAATCAAGATCCTACTAGTCCAACTCATCCATCTCAAGATCCCCTAGCATTTCCTCTACCAAGTCAAGATCATCCTGTCCCATATACTCCACTCCTTGATCCTCCATTACCTCCTATCCAAACCATCCCACCACCATCACTCTATCTCCTTGGTTCTCATACATTCATCCATGTCAGTTTTCTCGTAGAAAATAATGTCTCATATACACCACCCATAAAGGACTCGCATCTTGTTACTTAGAGAACAAGTATCCTACTTTAGACAAAATGCTTAAAAAAATGAACTATAAAGGTAAAGGCTTCAGTGTACATGAGAAAGGTATTTTGGAGCCCATCCATGTTAAAGCACATCTAGGATCTTATGGTATTGGTTACATATCCCAAGGCACTTCAAATAAAAATGTTGGTACAACTAATGCAAAATCCAAGTATGCTTCCAAGCCTACGATCCTATCTTCCCATCATTCCTCCAAATCATTTATCACCATCCCCCCTCCCCCATCATATAAAGCCAAGAACACCATCCATCTACCTCCTTCATCCTTTAAATCCATTTTGGGCCCCTATATCCAAAAATCTATCGTCATATGTCCTCAACATGCTAAATCCATTTTGGGCCCTTATATCCCAAAATCCCATCCTCCATCTTTTCCTACTCATCGCTCCTTCCATAGATCCCATATCCCCATCACCCATCATAAAATTTCTTTTGCTTTCATTCCCAATTAGGATCAACAAAGACATATGTTCTCACATTCCTTCCACCATCCTACACCCATCACTCCATCCATATTTCCTCCACCTCCTCCATGGTGACACATTCCTTCCAAAGCTACTAGAGACAGTTTGGATGCCAAATTACAAATGCATAAATCTAAACATCCATAACAATATGTAGATGCCCATGTCTACTAAGAAAGACATTCTCCCACAAAGCAAAATCTGAAGCAAAAATGTAATGAATCTCAAAGGCCACAAAGGCCCATTAAAGAAAAAGCAAAAACATTGTGGATCCCAAAGAAAAACAAGCAATGCATCCCCCCCAAAAAATTACAATGCCATCCAAAGTTTCTATTCCACTAGCTAAACATTCTTCCCCTCCGTGTCCTAAATTTGTCTTGGGTCCCTATGTCCTAAATCTACCTATCATAATTCATCCATCCTATTCACGTGCTACATTAATCTCTCCTCCGCTCCTCCCACATCGCCCGCAACATGTGCCAATGTTGGTCCTGACAACATCCCCCCATCACACTCACTTTCCATCATTCCAGCCAAACAATTTCCACTACCATATCCCTTCCACCACATGCAATCCCCAGCAAAACCATCTAATCCAAGCCTTTTCCTAATCCAGTGTTTCCTCATAAATTTGTACCAACATCTAGTGATTACTCCAAATGGACTTTTATTAGCTGGATATGAAACTTGATGCTTGAGTCCTCCATCCATCTTCTTTATCACCTACCCTCTAGATTGATCCTCATTCATCTCCATCCATGAATTTCCTCCTTTAAAAAAAAATAAAAAAATAAAAAAATGAGAAATAAAAAAAGGTAAAGAGAAAAATCCATCCAATGGTGAAAACTTGGCAAATAGGTCCCTTGGAAAAGTATCATGATGAAAACCTAGCAAATAGGCATCATGTATAATTCCCCTTATCCTTTTTCTCTCCGCACTTGGGGGAATCTATCCATTTCCTCCTCCATCTCATTTTCCTACCATACCCATCATATCCAATCCATTTCACTTCCTCCATCCTCCTTTGGATTTTGATAAAACAAAAGGCCACTATATATACATGCTTTGGACACCTCTTGGCCTCCATTCACCTATCTATCCAACCATACTTCCTCCCTTCCATGTAATCCTTTTTCTTCATCCTATTCCTCATCCATCCATCACCCTGTCTTCTATCATCTTCCCTCAACTTCCTATATCTCTATCTGTCATCTTATCATATCTATCCATCCGCCAATGCTTACCCTAGTTCCTCCATATTTTCATCCTATCCTCCATCCATCCATCCCTCAACCTTTCATCTCTTAAGCCACATCTTTAGTGCTTCCATCTCTAAATCCTTTTCATCCTATCCTCCATACTTTCATCCCTCCTCTCATATCATTCTATCACCTCTTGCATCCCTTGTCATTGGTATCTAGCTCTAGGATACCCCCACACAATCTGATGCCATCTATTCAAATCGATCCATATTCTCCTCGCAATCCGCCATCATAGGCAGATCTTATCCATTTCCTCAACTATCCAGGGTCAAATGCCAATCAAATCATCCAATCACATCCTTGGTCTTGTTCCCAACCTTCCTACATGCCTTGATCACAATCCAATTGTCATCATCAGGATGCATCTTTCCCAATCCTTCTGTTGTTTCAGGATATATCATTCCCACATCAACAACACCCCATCAATCATCAATCTCTCATGGATTTTCATCTTGACTGGGGAAACATCGTGACCATCCCTGGGTCTTCCTCCATCACCCATATCAAACATCATCGTGTAATTAGGTGTCGTTGTACATAGTTGCGCATGTCGGTCTGATCCTTCAAGATCATATCCTTTCAACTGATTCTTCAACAATCATCCTAAGCATCTTTGTCATTATGATCTTATCAGGTATCTTTTGTCATCCCATCATCATTAATCTTTTATGTTGGTGTTGTTTTGAGATATATCGTTCTCATATCAACAACACCCATCATCAGTCTGCACATTATGTATCCTTCCTCAAGTCAGACATCATCAAAACCTCATCAAATCAGCTATCCTTTTGACAAAATATATTGGAGGTCCTCATGTTGGCTTTGATTCTTTTTTATATTTGTTTATCTTTTTTAGCTCCTCGAGTCTTGTTTCCTCTTGGTCTCCATGATCTTTTATATCATGGTGTGCTGGGAGTAACAAGACTCAAGATGTGATCTTTTTGCTTTTTCTTTTTGCTTGGCATGTCCTTTAGATGTGTTCCTTGTTGTACCCTCATGAGATCTTGGCTATCTCATGTTACACTAGGGCATATCTTCTGCTTGGGTTTTTTCTAGCACCGTTTCTTGCAGGGTCTTTGTAACTCTGTGTTGTGCTAGATTAGCCTATGTGTCTATTTATATGTGTCAGTCTATGCATTGGCTATGAAATTCTACCCTGGTTTCTTATACCTTGGTGACTCACATACATTGCTAAATCAAAATAAGTGCTACATGACATCCTATTTTCTAGGTGTTCATGGTCCATGATGTTTTCATCTTCATCTCCACTGCATTTTTCATTATTTCCTCTTCCTGTGCCTCTTGCTTTCCATCTTGTCCATTGGGGCAATGTTTCTTTCGAGACACTGCCTGACCCTTTCTCCCCATGCACCCTCTAAAGGGGGAATCCCTAACCATTCCTTCATCTGCCTGAGTCATTTTCTCACTTCCCCTTCTTTTTTTCTTCCCTCACAACTGTCTTATTGTCTTTGCACTGATGCTATTCTAGTGCCACTGCGAAGAGGGGCAAAATGTAAACACTTAAATTTGGCTAATCAATTTAGTCAAATTTATTTCCTTTAGCCATTTAATTAATTAAATATCTATATTAATTAAGTCCATCCCTTGAATTAATTAATCTAATTAATTAATTCTTCCCTTCCAATCCCTTGAATTAATTAATCTAATTAATTAATTCCCCCTTTCCAATGCTTGAATTAATTAATCTAATTAATTAAATCCCCCTTCCAATGCCTTGAATTAATTAATTTAATTAATTAATTCCCCCCTTTCAAATCCATGAATTGATTAATCAAATTAATTAATTCCCTTTTTTCATCCCTTTTATTTAAATTAATAATATTCAAATATTCCCTTTTGATCACATGTCTCCTAGCTTGTAACTACCCAACTAACCCTCTTCTAACCTAACCTCCAATCTAAACCTTAGGTTTAAACCAATCTCACCCTCATAACCAATCTTATCCAAACCTCCCCTCACATGTGTGTGCACACACATAATCCCCTAATTTCCTTAATATTAGGAAATTGATCTTATTTTGGGTGGCTTCCTCCCAAAATGGACATATGCCCTTGAAGGACACATGTCAAGCCCCTTTTGACATGTGTCCCTCTTGAGGATACTTGTCAAGCCCCATGTGACATGTGTCCCTCTTGAAGACACATGCCAATCCTTGTTGAGCCAATTGTCCTCTTTGAGGACAAGTGTTGCATTCTCCCATCCCTTCCTCTCCTTCCAACTCCTATTTAACCCCTCCTCATTTTCTAGCAAATCCTCCACTTTTTTCACATTTGCATCTTCATTATGCCAAATTCTCTCCAGTTTCATACACTCATAATGTCATAATGCAAGATTTTATCCACCTTTTTGCACTCACACCCACACAATGCCAAATTTCATCCTCACATCCCCTCATCCAATCTTCACATCTTGAATCCAATTAGCATAATCACACATCATGGAGCAATATCGAGCAGTTGTTGCGTCAATGAGAATACATCTGACTGCGGGATAATCAAACCAAGAAGCTGAATAGAGTTTGCATATTATTGGATTTTATGTCATTTATGTTTTATTCATTTATTTCTAACATCCCAATCTTGAGGTGTGTGAGCTAATTGTGTTTGCTTGGTTGTGATCGCAAGTATTTCAATCTTCTACATTTGAGCACGATTTTACCTCACACAATGAGTATTCATTTTATTGGCATTTGCATAATTGGGGCATATGGATCATTTTAGAGAAAATAAAATATTATTTCCTTTATTTATTTTTTAAAAAGTAACTTATTAGTGGTTTATTTGAGAAAAATAGCTCATTTTTACACTTCATTTTATTTTGGGGCTTTTGATCTTTCATACACTTTTTTTAATATGAAGATTTTGGAGTAGACTCTTTGAGAAATTTTGTGGGTAGCCTTTCATTAGATTAGAAATGGAAATTAGTCATGCTACTTTATGGTTTTGATCTTTCTTTGTGAGCTTTTGGGAATTTTTATCTTTCATTTTTGGTGCAAATTTGAGGTAACAACCTTATAAATTTCTTTATGGATATATGTTCAATTTTAGTTGTTTATAAATAAATTAATGGATGATTTAGAATATTTTCGTTATACAAACCATTCCATTTTATTGACTATTTAATTTGTGGTGTGGAAATTTGAGAAAACCATGTTTGTGAAATGTTACCATGCCAAGGATGGTGACGTGCATGCAAGAGGTTGCAGAGGGTCGAGCTAGGGCACTGATGCCCTAGCTCATGAGTGGTTGTGCATGCAGGGCATCGAGGCAGTGGAGGATTGTGCAAGGCGGGGAGAGGCTGAGGGTGTGGGGAGTAGAGAGGTGGTCCGTGGGAGGGGTGTAGGTTGTGTGGCTGGGGTCTTTTTTTTTTGTAGGCTGAGGGTTTCCAAGTGGGTTGGGGGCTTCAGTTGGATCTGCATCCCCGTGGTGCTTAGGAGGGGTGGGGTCTTGGGTGTCATGCATATTAGCGGGCCCCTTTGGGGTGTGGGTTCCTTATCTTTTTTGAGATCTAATGTCAAGTTTTGGTGGTGAGGCCTTGTAGGTACCTCCTGCCATGGATTTTTCTGTTGCAATGGGCTCAAAATCCCCAACACAGAGCATAAAGATTTTTAACAATAATTTTTTTCCTTAGATTTGGGTTCTAGTAGTGCTGGTAGCTCTCACATTATGAAGGTTAATGGTTTTTTGGAGAGATGCAGTGAGAGGTCAAGGCTGGTTATTCCTCCAGAGATGATAGTGAAAGACGTTGAGTACTTTTCAAAACACTCTCTATATTGCAAGTTTTTGGGAATGAGGGTTTCTTTGTAGTTTTTGGAAAACTGGGCCCAAAGGACTTGGGCAATGGAAGGAGAAATGGAGATTATGCTGCTAGAAAAAAACTACTTCATGGTTACTTTCAACTGCATGGAGGATTGTAATAGGGTTTTTGAAGGAGGCCCGTATTTTTACAACTAGGTGGGGTTGTTCATCAAACCTTGGCATGCAGGGTTTAACCCTTCAGAGGAGCTCCCAAATAGGATTCCAGTATGGGTTCGTTTACCATGCTTTCTAGTGGAATGTTCCCAGGAGGATGTGCTTCAGATGCTTGCTGCACTACTTGGGAAGCCAGTGGGATCTTCAACACAAACCCTGGGGAGAAAGGTAATGACCTTTGTGCATATCTATGTTGAAACTGATCTTAGTAAACCTTTACCAGATGCTATAGATATGTGTGCGGGATCTTATTCTTGGGTTCAACAGTTAGATTATGAGACTTTACCATTTCGGTGTCATCTGTGTCATGAGTATGGTCATTTACAGTGCAAGTGCCCTAGATATAAACCGGTGGTGCACCAACCTTAGCTACCGGTCCACAGCCTAGATGTGACTGATAAAGGAAAAGCTGCTATGTCGGTCGAGGTTGTGGATGCTGATGGTTTTGTTTCAATTAAGACAAAGAACATAAATTGAGGTCAAAAGAGGTCCTTATAGGAGAGACAAGAGGAGGATACCTTTAACAGATTCGAGGCCTTGGATGACCTTAGCTAGTAGGAGGTGAACCCAGGGTTAACCCCTTTGGACCAAGGTGTATCAGGGGGGGCTCTAGAAAGAGTGATTGAGGACTTTTCCCAGGCTCAGCAAGTGGTGTGAGGACAACAAATGGAGATGGATCAACCAGTAGGGGTCCAGGTGGGACTCACTTCTGGTTTGGAGGTGAATTTGGTTTGGGGGAGGGTTCTCTGACAACTCTAAAATTGGAACCAGCTTGGGGTACAAGTAATAAGTCCTCCATTCACCTAGGTCTACATTAGAAAGATATTAAGAAAAGTTCTTTAGAGAAGAACTCAAAGGTTGGCAGAAAGAAGGATTTGGATAAGATCAAATTGATGGGGGAGAATTTGGTTGAGTTAGGGCCAGTAAAGACTCCGGATTATCACTTTTCCAATCCTCCAAAATGATTGTGCTTTCATGGAATGTGAGGGGCTTGAATAGTGGCCCTAGATGAAAAGTTGTTCAGGAATTGATTAGGAATCATTCACCTGATGTCCTATTTTTGCAAGAAACTAAACTTTCAGTGGAGAGTATGATGGGTCTGGTGCCGAAGCTATGGGTGTTGGTATTATGGATTTGTTGCATTGGTTTTTTCATTGATGTCAACACTTGTCAACACTTGAGAACACTTATCAGAACTTGGAGATCTTTAGTTATGTTCACCGGCATGTTCAGTGAATTATGCACAATCATCGGTATCTGGTTCACTGATAGGTTATATTGTTCACTGGCAATGAGGATGATCTTTTATCATCTAGAGATTACTTGGTTATGTCGAAGACATTGTTTGGACACTTGGTTTTGGTGATTTGGTTATTGGTCTAATCGAGTTTGCATATTTGTTGTTACCGACAACTAGGTCTAGGTTATGGACCGACAAGCATTATCTATTCCAGATCAACAAGACATGTTATGGAGATGTTTTATTGATTGGTTATTATTGTAAATGCATTGAGCCGACATCATGCATCACATATTGATTCATTTGTAATTGATTTAATTGTAATATCTTAGTGAGTTGACCTACATATTTGGTCTTAGGTTTTGGTATATATGTAAGATCTCATTTGTGAGATTAATAGGATTGTGGAAAAAGGATTGTAGTAAGGTATATGTGAATATAAGTAGAGCTATACATGCAGACATCATTTGAAGATTCAGGGAAGGTATGAGGAAGGCAATCAGAGCTTAACCGGTACTGAATCTAACATATGAAGATGCTATTTTGAGTAGTACATTATCATTGGATTTAACCATCCAATTGTAGTCAGTGTGACTCCCATTCTGTGTTTGAGTAGTGAGCTCTAGGCAGTTGGCCTTTTTGCATGTGCAGACCCCATTTGTACACACATACTATCTGTAGTAGTATCATCTAATTGTGGGTAAGGTTTCCCACCATGGTTTTTCCCCTTACAGGATTTCCACATAAAAATATCTGTGTTATGTGTTGTGGATGTTATTTGTCTTTTGTTTCATGCATTAAAATTTACCGATACTGTTATTAACTATAAAATTGTCTATTGGCATTAAGTTTGGTTTATCGGTATTATGCACTAAGTTTGGTTAAGTTATATTTGGGTTGAAATTAATAGACAACTGATTCACCCCCCCTCCTAGTTGCCTCTGGGTCCTAACAATTGGTATCAGAGCCTAGTCCTCTTTTTGCAGAAGTTTAACAGCTTGAGGAGATTCTATGGCAGCTAACTATTTCTGGAAGGATAGTCTGAAGCTTGATGGAACTAACTATGGTATATGGAAGATCAGAATGCAGACACATCTGAATTGCATTGGAAAAGACATATGGGATGTTACAAAGAATGGCTATGTTGGTCCTACTCAGAGTCAACCTAATCCACCAACCTTGGTTAAAGATCAGGAGAATGATTGCAAAGCAAGAGAAGCACTTTTGAGTGTATTATCAGATCAGCAAATCATGGGATTATCAGACCGATCTACTACTAAAGTTTTTTGGGATAAATTGGAGACATTAAATGAAGGTGATACCATAGTCAAAATTGCAAAATTGGAATGCTTCTGGATCAGGTATGAAAATCTGAAAATGGAAGAAGATGAAAGGATTTTCTGCTTTTATGGAAAGAGTTAATGAAATTGTTTTGGGTATACAATGTTGCGGAGGATCCTTAAGTGAAGATGAAATTGTCTCTAAAGTTTTAAGAGCATTGCCACCAACATACAAAATGAAAGTTGTTGCTATTAATGAATTGAGAACAATGCCTAATGCATCAGTATCTAGAGACACTTTGGTTGGAAAACTTTCAGCTTTTGAACTTGAGGAATTTGGTCCTATTGGTACAATTAAGACAGATTTGGGTTTCAAAGCTTCATCATCGGCAACATCCTCATCATCATCTAAAAAATCTGATTGGAAAGCACTCTATGCTAGAGAACTTGAAGAAATCAAAAGAGAAAATGAAGAACTTGAAGAGCTTGAAGCACTATTTGCAAGGAAAATGTCTAAAGGTCCAGTTGGAAGTAAGTATGAAGGTAAAGCACCATTTAAATGTTTTAACTGCAATAAAATTGGTCATATGGCATCTAGGTGTCCTAATAGACATGCAAGATTGAAAGAAGAAGCTAAAAGAACATATAAGCCTAACCCTGAATATCAAAGATACATATTTAAGAAGAATAGAGATAAATCATGTTACTCTAATGAAGGAGTTACTGATGATTCTAATAAGGAACCAGCAGACAATGGATGGGCTTTTGTTGCAATAACAAAAGATCAAAAGGAACCTATTTTTCAACCGGTAGAGTTGTCCCTGGTAGCTAATATTGAAGAAAAGGATGAATGGATCATTGATTCTGGATGTTCACCTCATATGACTGGTGATAAGAGTAAATTCTTACCCTTTCAGGAATACAATGGAGGTCTAGTAAGATTTGGAGATGACAAAGATTGCTTGATCAGAGGAAAAAGCACTATATCTTTTGATGGTAAGCACAACACTGATAATGTTTACTATGTTGAAGGTTTGAAGCATAATCTTTTGAGTGTTCGTCAATTAGTTGAAAAGGGATTTCAATTACAATTCAAGAATGGTAAATGCAAAATCATGAATATAACTGGTTTGGAAATAGAAACCGGAAATCAAACTAGAGGTAATATCTTTCATTTGAATAACAATGAGAAAACATGCTTGATTGCACATATTGATGAAAGTTGGTTATGCCATAAGAGACTTTGTCATGTAAATTTTGATTACATTGCGAAAATCGGTACAACTAAGGCAGGAAAGGGATTTACCTAAGATTGTTAAACCTCACAATCCAGTATGTAAGGAATGTCAATTTGTAAAGCAAGTTAGACCAAATTTTAAGAGTATTCCAAAAAAATCCAATAATGTTCTTGACTTAATTCATACTAATTTATGTGGTCCAACAAGAACTAGAAGTTTACAAGGAGATAGATATTTTATGCTAATCATTGATGATTATTCTAGAATGTGTTGGGTTACTTTTCTCAGGGAGAAATCAGAAGATTTTGGGAAATTCAAACTATTCAAAGTCATGGTAGAGAATGAAACCGGTAAGAAAATCAAATGCTTGAGATCGGATCAAGGAGGTGACTTCACATCGAAGGAATTTAATACATTCTATGAAGTGAATGGAATTAGAAGACAATTATCAGCACCTCAGACACCCCAGCAAAATGGAGTTGTGGAAAGGAAGAACATAACTATTTTGAATGCAGCTAGAAGCATGATATTAGAAGCAAACCTACCTCATGTGTATTGGAGAGAAGCAATCAATACAGTTGTTTATACATTCAACAGAGTTCACATCAAAGGTGAAACCGGTAAGAGCCCTCATGAACTATGGTTTGGTAATACTCCTACTCTTAAATATTTTAGAATATTTGGAAGCAAATGTTATATTAGGAGAGATGATTATATTGGCAAATTTGATCCTAGAAGTGATGAAGGAATATTTCTTGGTTATTCATCTAAGAGCAAGGCATATAGATGTTTTAATAAGAGATTGCAGAAAATCATTGAAAGTACAAATGTGAAGATTGATGAACAATTTAGAAGGTCTATAGACTTTGAACCGATAGTTGATATAATCACAAATGAACTTACATTGAGTACACCAATACAGAATGTTGATCCAGTCACACCGGCATCATCTGAAAATTCCACAGTGATTGAAGAATAACAGCAAGTGAATACACCCAGGTATGTAAGATTGAATCACTCTAAAAGTCAAACAATTGGGAATAAATATCAAGGTGTTATGACTAGAGGAAGACTGGAAAATGAAGAGGTATGTCTAATTTATCAAATTGAACCAACAACTATTGATGAGGCATGTGAAGATAAACATTGGATTAAGGCTATGGAAGATGAATTGGAACAAATTGAAAAGAATAACACATGGACATTGGTTCCCTAACCTAAAAACAAAAATGTAATTGGAACTAAATGGGTATTCAGAAATAAACTTAATGAAGATGGTAAGGTAATCAGAAACAAAACAAGATTAGTGTGTAAGGGATATTCACAAAAAGAAGGAATTGATTACAATGAAACCTTTGCATCGATAGCTAGAATTGAGGTAGTCAGATTATTCTTAGCTTTTGCAGCACACAAGAACTATAAAGTATATAAAATGGATGTTAAATGTGCATTTCTGAATGGTGATCTTGAAGAGGAAGTTTACATTGAACAACCTGATGGATTTTCTTTGACATATGACAAAGATATGGTTTGCAGGTTAAGGAAAGCTTTATATGGATTAAAGAAAGCTCCTAGAGCTTGGTATGCTAGATTGGACAAATATCTTTTGAAGCTTGGTTACACTAAAGGTAATGCTGACAACAACTTATATTACAAAGTGACTAATGATGACATCATGGTTATTGAATTTTTTGTTGATGATATCATTTTTGGAGAAGAAGATGGACTGTGTAAAGAATTTTCTAATAAGATGCAGGAAGACTTTGAAATGTCTATGATTGAAGAGATAAAATTCTTTTTAGGATTGCAGATTTCATAGATTGATAAAGGTATATTCATAAATCAATCAAAGTACTTGAAGGAATTACTTAATAAATTTGGCATGCAAAACTCTAAACCGGTAAGTACACCTATGACTACAATTGATAAACTAACATTGAAGGATGAATCGACACCTGTTAATCTGACAAGATACAAGTCTATGATAGGAGTTTTACTGTATTTGACACAAACAAGACCTGATATTATGAATGCAGTATGAATTGTTTCAAGATTTCAAAGTAATCCTAAGGAAAATCATGAATCAGCAGTGAAAAGGATTTTTCGGTACCTACAAGACACAATAAATCTTGGTTTATGGTATCGTAAAGATGAAAATTTTGATTTATGTGCATACACAGATGCAAATTGGGCAAGAGATGTAGATGAAAGAAAAAGAACTACCAGCGGAGCATTTTTTCTTGGCAGTAGACTAATTTCATGGTTGAGCAAGAAACAAAGTTGTACATCACTATCAACAGCAGAATCAGAATATTTTGCAGCAGCAACTAATTGTACATAGGTATTATGGATTAAGAAAATGTTGAAGGACATAAAGGTAAAATGCAAAGAACCTATAATCATTTACTGTGATACTATGGCAGCAATTGATATATCAAAGAATCCGGTATTTCACTCTAAAACTAAACATTTTTCTATCAAATTCAATTTTCTGAAAGAGAACATTGAAGCAAAGAAGTGAAATTGGTTATGTGAATACTAAAGAGCAGATTGCATATATCTTTACTAAGCCTTTGCTTAAGGAAACTTTTGAATATCTAAGATAGAAGCTTGGAGTTATACCCTCATTGGTAGAAACTTAGACAGTTGTAGCATGGCATCAAACTGACAGAATTAACAGAAAAATCTTTTTCTGGCTTTGATGAAGGAGAGCTACTTCTCTGGGGGAGTAGATAGAATAAATTTGGTTATAACAATTGGTATTTGTAATAAGTTCTATGAAGTGATTGTATTTGGTTTTGTATTGCTTTGGCATTTGATGTCAAAGGGGGAGAGATATCTATGGAAAAACACATTATCTTTTGAGGAGAGATTATTCATTGGGGAAGAGATTGTTACTCTCTATATCTGTATTTTGATTTCTGGTTAATGATCTCTTTGGGAGATTGTTGGTTTTTGGTTTTTGGCATTTCTACTTTGGCACTTAGATGGTTTTTCCATCTTGTGTTGCCATCAATGCCAAAGGGGGAGATTGTTGGTGTTATGGATGTGTTGCATTGGTTTTGTCATTGATGTCAACACTTGTCAACACTTGAGAACACTTATCAACACTTGGAGATCTTTGTTTATGTTCACCGGCATGTTCAGTGACATGCACAATCACTGGTATCTGGTTCACTGATAGGTTATATGGTTCACCGACAATGAAGATGATCTGTTATCATCTGGAGATTACTTGGTTATATCGAAGACATTGTTTGGACACTTGGTTTTGGTGATTTGGTTATTGGTCTAATCGAGTTTGCATATTTGTTGTTACCGACAACTAGGTCTAGGTTATGGACCGACAAGAATTATCTATTCCAGATCAACAAGACATGTTATGGAGATGTTTTATTGATTGGTTATTATTGTAAATGCATTGAGCCGACATCATGCATCGCATATTGATTCATTTGTAATTGATTTAATTGTAATATCTTAGTGAGTCGACCTACATATTTGGTCTTAGGTTTTGGTATATATGTAAGATCTCATTTGTGAGATTAATAGGATTGTGGAAAAAGGATTGTAGTAAGGTATATGTGAATATAAGTAGAGCTATACATGCAGACATCATTTGAAGATTCAGGGAAGGTATGAGGAAGACAATCAGAGCTTAACCGGTACTGAATCTAACATATGAAGATGCTATTTTGAGTAGTACATTATCATTGGATTTAACCATCCAATTGTAGTCAGTGTGACTCCCATTTTGTGTTTGAGCAGTAAGATCTAGGTAGTTGGCCTTTCTACATGAGCAGACCCCATTTATACACACATACTATCTGCAGTAGTATCATCTGATTGTGGGTAAGGTTTCCCATCTCGGTTTTTCCCCTTACAGGGTTTCCATGTACAAATATCTGTGTTATGTGTTGTGGATGTTATTTGTCTTTTGTTTCATGCATTAAACTTTACCAGTACTATTATTAACTATAAAACTGTCTACCGACATTAAGTTTGGTTTACCGGTATTATGCATTAAGTTTGGTTAAGTTATATTTGGGTTGAAATTAATAGACAACTGATTCACCCCCCCTCTCAGTTGCCTCCGGGTCCTAACAACGGGGGCAAGGTGAGTGTTAGTGTATTGGGGTAGTTGGTTCCTCTGGAGGGGTGGTCTATCTTTGGAACCCTTTAAGGTTTTGCCTTGTCTGGTGGGTTGCCTCCAGATCTTCATTATCTGGGATTGTCTCTAGTCTTGAGACTGGAGAATTCATCTTGTTTTCTTACATCTATGCCCCTACTATTCTTCAGGGTAAGCAAAACTTATGGTCTCATATTTTTGTATGCGAAGGCTGGTGCCTTTTCATTCTTGGATTATGGCAGGAAATTTCAATTCCATCCTTGAGTTGAGTGAGAAGAAGGGGGGTGTTATGCAATTGGAACCTTCTTCTTTCCTTTTTTAGGATAGTATATCATCATTTCATCTTGTTGACATGAAGCCTGGTAATGGTTTGTTCACTTCGAACAATAGGAGGGTGGGGGAGTATTGGATTATAGAGAGGTTGGATCATTTTTTGGTTTCTAGTTTTTTGATTGGTGGGGGATGGTCCACAAGTTTTGAGATTCTTGATTGGAGAGGGCAGACCACTGGCCCATCAAGATGGTTTCTTCTTCGGCTTGAGTCACTTGCTCTCCTTCATTCAAATTCCAACTTATGTGGCTTTGGGATCCTACTTTATAGGTTCTTGTAGCAGAGTGGTGGAGGAAAGAGAGATCAGTCTTTGACACTGCTATGTACACTTTTTCCAAGCAGCTGCAATCTGTTAAGTTTCAGATTAAATAGTGGAACCGTCAGGGTTTCGGGAACATTTTTCATGCTAAGAAAGTTGCTCAAATTATACTGAATGGCATCACTAGTGAAATTAGAGAGCATGGTTTGTCTGAGGCCTTGCTTAGGGAGGAAGATAGGGCTATCAAGGTTGTAGAGGAATGGGAGCTTAGGGAAGAAATATACTGGAAATAGAGAGCTCGTATTGATTGTCTTCAGGAGGGGGATAAGAACACTACTTTCTTCTTTAACTCTATGAAAGAAAGAAGACATGGAAATTCCATCCCTATTCTGGTCCATGATAGAGGTGAACAGTGTTTATCCTTGCAGGAGATCTCTAGGGAGTTGTTACAGTATTTCCGGTCCCTCTTTAGTGAGGACTCTTAGGGGGAATTAATGGAGGAGAATTAGGTTCTTGCTTGCATTCCTTCTCTTGTCATTGGGAGATGAATGAGCAGCTTTTCGGTCCTATTTTGTTGGAAGAACTTGAGAGGATTGTTTTTCACACGAGGAAAGGAAAATCTCCTGGACCGGATGGGTTCCCGGTTGAATTCTTTCAAGAGTTCTAAGATATTATCAAACTGGACTTACTGGAAGTAGTCTAGGAGTCCCAAAGGAATAAGCAGATGCTTCAGGCTTTGAATGTGACTTTCATTGCTCTAATCCCCAAGTGTCATGGGGCCGACCAGTTAGGCCAGTTCTGCCCTATCTCTCTCTGCAATGTGATTTATAAGATCATCTCTAAGCTGATAGCAGATAGGTTGAAGAAGTGTCTGGGGGATGTTATCTCCAAGGAGCAGAGTGGGTTTGTGGAAGGGTGCCAAATTTTGGATGGTGTGGTCATTGCTATGGAGACCATTCATTCTAAGGAAACCTCCAAGGAAAAAGCTATGTTTATCAAGTTAGATATGGCTAAGGCTTACAACAGAGTTTGGTGGTCCTTCCTCCAGAAGATCCTTAGGGCTTTTGGCTTTGCTGATGAATGGATTTAATGGGTTATGAGTTGTGTTACATCTACTTCTTTCTCTGTGCTAATCAATGGAGATCATACTGAGTTGTTTGGTTCTTCTAGGGGTCTTCGCCAGGGGGACCCCCTCTCCCCTTATTTATTCATTCTTCTAGCTGAGGGTCTAGGGAGGCTGATTAAGCATAATGTGGGTCTGCGTATTATTCAGGGTTGGAGTTGGGGTAATGACTTGCAACTGTAGTCTCATTTGCAGTTTGTTGATGACATGACCCTTATGGGACTTGCTCGAATCATAGAAGCTACTAATCTGTGTAAGGTTTTGGATGTTTATCTTGTGGCCTCGAGCTAGTTGATCAATGAGGATAAATCTTCTATCCTCTTTTTCAACACTCCTAGAACTATTCAAAGGAGGATTGCTCTTATCTTGAGATTACAAGTTGGCTCTCTACCCTTGACTTATTTGGGTATTCCTATTTCTCCTGGTAACCCTCCTAGGGAGTCATGGTAGGGTATCTTGGATAAATTTTGTATGAAGGTTGAACATTGGACTCACAGATAGTTATCCTTTGCTGGGAGGGTTCAACTGATTCAGTTGGTGGTTTAGGGTCTTTCGATTTATCGATGTATGCTTCAAGTGGCTCCTAAGTGGTTCTTTAAGGGTTTGGACTCTCTAGCTAGGCAATTATTATGGGCAGACAATTTTTCCTCTTCCAAATGGAGTCTTGTCAATTGGGACTTGGTGTGTAGCCCGAAGTAGTCAGGGGGGCTTGGTTTAAGGTAGTATATTTTATTTGGGGAAGCTCTGGTGGCTAAATTGTATTGGAGATGGTGTGTTGAGCAGGATCAAGGCTGGGCTAGGATTTTGGCCAACAAATATATGTAGAGGATCCCGATGGAGGAAATCCCTAGATATCCGCTTGAGGGAAAAGGCTCAACAATCTGGTATAATCTCAAGAATGGGGATTCTCTCATTAAGGCAAGACTCTTTTGGATTTGCAGGAGGGGGGAGAGGTCCTTTTCTAGAATGACTCTTGGGATGGATACCCCCCCATCCTTGATCAGTTTCCTAACCTTGGGAATCTGTGCCAGAGGTTTTTGGAGGTAGGGTGGTCAAGGGTGAGTGACCTCAAGGCTATTTATAGGTGTGGGCAGCTGGATTTGGAGTGGTGGAAGGCTCCTAATGAGTGGTCAGTTGTTGGGATGAAGGAAGAGTGTGCTGAGTTGCATGGCATTCTGGCGAGTAGACACTATAGTTCCCTCAAGGGTAGGGATGGACTTGCTTGGTCTCCAAATCCTAAGGGCATCTTTACTATGGCTAGTGGATACTGAGAACTATTGAGTCAAATACTAGAGTGAAGAGAGGTGCACTGGTGGAAACAGGTGTGGAATAATTTTTCTTGGCCGAAGTGTAACTGCTTTGCTTGGACTTTGGCTTTGAATAGATGCCTAAATTGGGACAATATCTACAAGTGGGGATTCTTGGGGTCTTCTATTTGTGTTTTGTGTGGTAATGGGGAGGAAGATTCCTCACACGTGTACTTTAGATGCCCCTTCTCTTTGCTTATTTGGCATTACTGGTGGGGGGTGTGGAAGTATCCTTGTGTTCATGTGGATTCTCTGGTGGATTTTTGGAGCAGTTTGGGCAGACCTCCTATCTTGTCCTCCTTCCTCTGGACTCTATGGTATATTGGGCCCATTTTCATTAGGTGACAGATCTGGCTCGAGAGGAATAGGAGGATATTTTGTGAGGTCAGATTATTTGTTCAGCAAGTGTGGAATAGAATCATTGTTATGATCTGGGAGATGGTGGAAGCTAAATGTGACGTGAGTTTTCCTCTAGGTAGAGACGAGGCAGATATTATGAGTAGGTTTGGTTTGTAGGAGTTGTCTCCCACCTTATCTTGTGTGAGGAGAGGTAGACATGTTATGAAGAAGGTTCAAAGGGTGGGAAGGTGGATACTCCCTCAGGATGAGTTTATCAAGATTAACACTGATGGCTCCTCTAGGGGTAACCCAAGCCCTACTAGAGTTGGTGATGTTGGTAGGAATAGTATGGGGGGAGGTATTTTTCCTCTTTTTGGTGCATAAAGGGTGGTAGTCTCATAATTTTATGGAGGGATTTGCGATTCTCTATGACCTAGAGCATTCTTGGGAGTTGGGATGAAGGAAGGTTATTTGCAAATCGGATTCACAAATTGTTGTTAACTTGTTGACTGAGCAGAAGGTGAGTGGGATTCAGTGGTAGTCGATAGGGATTGTTCAACAAATTCTTCAAATTAGCTCTTTAATGGAGCATGTGTCTTTCATCTGCATTCCTCGTGAATAGAATAGAGCAGCTGATTGTTTGGCTAAGTGGGCCTCAAAACATGGTAGTGTTTGGAAAGTTGAAGGTTGGGAGCATCTCTCCTCGGATTATTGCCAGGACTTGCAGAAGATTTTTGCTCAGGACATGGATAGTTATGAAGTTGGTTTTGTGGTTCATTTTTGGGGCCTCGGGGCTCTAGTTCTCTTTGTAATTCTTGTGTCTCATTTTCAATAAAGTTTTTACCCCTTTATTTAAAAAAAAATGTTACCATGCCAAATTTTTGATTGAACCAACAATTTATGAAATTTATTATGGGAATCCAATGTTGGGTAGATATGATTCAAAAGGGTATTCATACTTTTTAATTTTTAATTTTTAAAAATTTGGTGTTCTTCAAGCTCCTTTAATGGTGGATGTCACTATTCCCTACTTTTTAGAAAAACATATGGTATGTTTTAAGAGTGAATTTTTGAATATGTTATATGAAATTATATTATGGAGCGATGAAATTTATACATGAAAACTTAAAATTGGATCGTTTTGGATCTCATATCAGGCAGATTTTGTTGATTGGGCAATTTTACCTATTTTGAGAATTTGGTTCATTTTTGTGAAGAATTGGAAATTGGAAAGTTGATATCATTGGGTTTGGTTTTTATTTTTATTTTAATGAGACAAGGTATGCTGGATATGATTGTTCATTTCTGCTGCTAGGATATGTTGTTGTCATTGATGTCAACATATTCCCCTGATTTATTCCGATGTGATTGGGAAGATTTTTCTAATCCAGTTTTGTAGTTTGGTTTTGTTGATCACTATTTTGCAGAGGTTGATATTTCCTTTGGTATATTCCGGTGTGATCAGATATTATGCTAAGACTTTAGGATATTGTTTTGGTTGGTCTTATGTATCTTTATTTCAGATGGTTCATGATTTGGTACTCTGTGAGTTATCTTTCTTCATGACAGTTGTTGATTGGTTGTGTTCTTGAGCTTCTAGACATTGACCGATGAAGATTTGAAAAGTGGTGTTACTGCAGTTGTTCTGGATTATTTTAACATGCTTGCTGGTGTTTCCTAGCCATGTCCTATTTTTTTTTGTGATCTGCATTGATTGTTGTGCGATTTTTTGGTAGTTTTCATCAACCGGTATTGATTTTTTGTGTTATGTGGTATTTCTGGTGGTGTAGCATGTTACGGTTGATCTTGGTGTGATTTTTGATGGATTTGATCATTTAAAATTTTGAATTAGGTCCATGTTATGCTACAAAAATCATTATATTGGTCCAGTGGTTGATCTTTGTATCATGTGAGGTCATTTTGTAATTGAGGATTGAGGATTTAGCTGACCTTGTTATCAAGGTTGATGAATTGTATATTTAGGTGAGTTATTCATGTAGTTTGGGTGTCGGTGTTGTGTTTGCATTATCAGAGAGTGGTGTCTGTGCAAGCAAGTGATTTATCATTTGGTGTTGAATTTGTGGTGAGATTGGTCTTGGAGAGCAGACAACTATGCTAAATTGGAACTGTAATTAGGCATTTGGATATGCTATTCCTTCAGTTCATTTCTTCAGGATTGTAGTCTGAAGCTTGTTGTAAGTCAGTGAGAATTCCCTGAGGGATGTAGCTTTATGGGAAAATATCTTTTGAGCAATGAGCTCTAGGCAGTTTTCCTGAATGCATGTGCATTCCCCATTGTAGTATTTTCACATACTATTGCAGAATATCATCTTACAGTGGGTAGGTTCCCGCCGTAGTTTTTCCCTTAACTGGGTTTTCCACGTCAAAATCTTGGTGTCGTGTGTTGTGTTGTTAATTTGCTTATCTGTTTATTGTTGTAGTTTGTTATATCTATTGTTGTGCTTAAAGTTTTACATTCAGGTGAAGACTGATTTACTCCCCCTCTTAGTCTTCCTTCTTTGCTGCTGCTAACAATTGGTATCAGAGCTAGATCCTCCAGTAGAAGCTTTATCACTTGAGGAGATCTGGGATGGTCACTCAAGGTATTCTCTTTAAGAAGGACATTCTGAGGTTTGATGGAAGCAAATATACTATATGGAAGAACCAGATGGAAGTGCACTTGAAATGTCTTGGAGAATATTACTGGAAGTTTACAAAGAATCCCTATGTTGTTTCTCAGAAAGGGCCATCCACTTCTGATGAGGTTAAGGAAGAAGAATACAATATTAGAGGGAAGGAAGCATTTCTTAGTGACTTGATTGATTCAAATATGAAAAATGTTATGGGACTAGACTACACATGAAATCTGGGAGAAGCTTGAGATCTTGTATGAAGGAGATAAACAGGTGAAAGTTGATAAGTTGCAAATTTTGAAAGGAAAATATGAGACATTGAAGATGGGAGATAATGAGAACATGCGTTCTTTTATGGCTAAGGTGAATGACCTTATCATAGGTATCAGATGTGTTGGTGGAAGCATTGAGGAAGATGAAATTGTTGGTTAGGTGCTAAGATATTTTCCTCCTTCTTATAAACATAAGGTTGTTATTATTGATGAGATCTGAAGTGTGACTATAGTGACAAGAGATGTGTTGGTTGGAAAGCTTGTTTCATTTGAGCCAAGTGAGTTTGGATAATCTCATGGAAATTTTGAGACAAAATTCAAAGCATCTCCATCTATATTTGGTAAGTAGAAGTATGATCTTGATGAGTGCAGAATATCCAGTTATGAGAGAGAGAAAAGAGATTGAAGAGAAAGAAAGAGAGCTTGATAAGCTTGAAGCATTGATTGCCCGAAGATTGCCTAAAGGTGTCGGTAAGTATGATGGAAATTTACCTTTGAAATGTTTCTCTTGTAATAAGATAAGACATTTTTCTTCTAGATGCCTAGAGTGAATGGCTCAGTATGACAAGCATGATAAGTTTAATAAGCATGATAGGAATGATAGAATGAGAAGCATGAGAAGTATGATAAGCCTTATAAGTCTAACTGAAAGTTTAGTAACTAGAAGAACTATTATTATGCTACTGATGAAGGTGTTACAAATGATTAATCAAAAGGAGATGAAGTTGTGTTTATTTCCATTAAAGAAGATAGATATGTACCTATTGATTCCACTAGCTGTCCTATTGAGGAGAAAGATTTAGCAACTAAGGTAGAAGAAAAGGATGAATGGGTGATTGACAACGGTTGTTCACATCATATGCCTGGTGATAAAAGAAAACTTGTGAGCATGGAAAGGTATGATGGAGGAATAGTTAGATTTGGAGATGGAAAAGCCTGTGTAATCCATGGGAGGGGTTCTATTAATTTTTATGGTAAACTTAACATTGATTATGTTTTTTATGTTGAAGGTTTGAAGCATAATCTTTTGAGTGTTGGAAAGATGGATGATAAGGGTTATGATCTACAATTCAAGGATGGTAAATGCAAGATATTGAATGCCTCCGGTATAGAGATTGCATCTGAGACTAAGACTAAAGGTAACATTTTTCATTTGAATGCTCATGGTGAGAAAAGTTGTTTGATTGCTAAGATAGACGAGAGTTGGTTGTGTCATAGAAGAATGTGTCATGTAAAGTTTGATTCAATGATTAAGATATGTTCTACACAAGGTGTTGGAGATCTTCCTAAGATTGTTAAGCCTGCTAATCCGATATGTAAGGAATGTTAGTTGGGTAAGTAAACAAGAATTTCTTTCAAGAGCAAATAATATACATCTAATGGACTGCTAGATCTTGTGCATACTGACCTATGTGGACCTACAAATGTTAGAAGTGTGCAGGGTGATAGATATTTTATGTTTCTAATTGATGATTACTCCAGGATGATGTGGGTTGTCTTTTTAAATGAGAAATCAAAAGCATTGGAATAATTCAATATATTCAAAGCTAAGGTGGAAACTGAGTCTAGATTGAAGGTGAAATGTCTGAGATCTGATAGAGGTGGAGAATTCTATTCCAGTGAGTTCAACTTATTCTGTGAGATGCATGGAATTAGAAGAATTTTTTTTGCTCCTAAACCCCTTAACAAAATAGAATTGTTGAGAGGAAGAACATAATTGTTTTGGATGCTGAAAGGACTATACTGATTGAAGGAAATGTTCCAAATATCTACTTGAGAGAAGATGTTAGCCCTGTTGTTTACACATTTAACAATGTCCACAAAAAAGGTGATACCTATAAGAGCCCTTATGAGCTATGGTTTGGTCATGTTCCTACTATAAGATATTTCAGAGTATTTGGTAGCAAATGTTATATCAAGAGAGATGAGGATATAGGAAAGTTTGATGCTAGAAGTGATGAAGGTATCTTCTTGGGATATTCAACTAAGAGCAAAGCCTACCAGTGCTATAATAAGAGCCCGAGAAAGATAGTTGAAAGTGAAAATGTGAAGGTGGATGAGAACCTTGGGAAGGAGATCAAAGCATGTAGGTATGATGATGGTCAACATGTTGTTTTGGCCCCTGTTCAGCCCGAAGAACCTAAGCACAATGATCTGGTATAGATGTTTCTTCTATCGGTGAAGAATTACAAGAACTAGAGAATTAGAACAAGCAGAATACTCCGAGGTATGTAATATTGAATCATTATAAAATTAGATTATTGGTGATAAGAATAAAGGTGTGATGACTAGAAGAAGGTTAGCTGCTGAAGAAGTATGTTTGATTTCTAAAGTTGAACCTAAAGATGTTGCTGAAGCTTGTAAAGATGAAAATTGGATGAGAGCTATGGAAGAAGAACTAGATCAGAATGAAAAGAACAATACTTGGGAACTTGTTCCTAGACCTAAGGATAAGGTACTAAATGGGTATTCAGAAACAAATTGAATGAAGCCGATGAAGTTGTCAAAAATAAAGCTAGACTAGTCTCCAAAGGGTATTCACAACAAGAAGGAATTGATAATGAGGAGACTTTTGCTCCCATTTCCAGACTTGAAGCTATTAGATTGTTGCTTGTTCATGCTACTTATAAATTTTTCAAGTTATATCAGATGCATGCCAAATCTACCTTTTTGAATGGTGATCTAGAGGAAGAAATAGCCTAATGGATTTTCACTGTTGGATGATGGAGACATGGTATGTAAGTTGAAGGAATCCCTTTATGGATTGAAATAAGCTCCTAGAGCCTAGTATGCTAGACTAGACAAATACTTGTTGAACTTGCGATTTACTAAAGGTGTTTCTGACAATAATCTATCTTTCAAGATTGAAAATGATAACATCCTGATTGGTGAAGTATTTGTTGATGATATTATCTTTGGTGGTGATGATGAATTGAGCATGAAGTTTACCAGTGATATGCAAAAGGAATTTGAGATGTCTATGATTGGTGAGATGAAATTATTCTTAGGTTTGTAGATTGCATAGAAAAGAAAAAGTATATTCATATCTCAAACTAAGTATGTGAAGGAATTGTTGAAGAAGTTTGGATTAGATGACTCCGAACCGGTTGGAACTCCTATGGTGACTGGTTGTAAATTATCTAAAAATGACGAATCTCTGAAAGATAATCAGAGTATGTATAGATATATGGTTGGTGGGCTGCTATATCTTACTCAAACTAGGCCTGACATTATGCATGTTGTGGCTACTAGATATCAAGCTGATCTGAAGGAGAGTCATGTCACTATTGTTAAAAGGATATTCAGATATGTAAAGGGAACTGTGGATTATGGTTTATGGTCTTGAGGAATGATGATTTAATGTTGTGTACCTACACTGATGTTGATTGGGATGGTGATGTAGATGACTAGAATATCACTACCAGTGTAGAATTCTTTTTGGGTAAGAATTTGGTTTCATGGGATAGCAAGAAACAAGATTCAGTGTCCTTATATACTGCTGAAGTTGAGTACATTGTTGTTGCTAGTAATTGCATTTAGGTGGTTTGGATGAAGTAAATGTTGAAAGATAATAGAGTTATTCATGATGAGCCTACTATTATTTACTATGATATTTCTAGTGTTATCAACATGTCAAATAATTTGGTGCAACATTTAAAGACTAAGCATGTGTCAATCAAATATCATTACTTAAGAGAGCAAGTCAATGAGGAGAAGGTGAAGCTGGAGTATGTATCTACAAAGGAACAAATAGCTGATATTTTCACTAAGCCTTTGCCTGTAGATACATTTGTTTATTTGAGAGACAATTTAGGAGTATCCACCCCTCCTAATGAGAAATAGATGCATTGAGTTGCATCGATCTGGTGGATTTCAGAGCCTTATCTTTCTATCCGGATTGGTGAGTTGGTGTTGATCCTCTATTGGAGTAGTCTATGTTTTGGGGAGAGAGATTCATGTTTCTGTTTTAGAGAGTTTGGTTATCTATTTTGAGATCTTTGGCATGCTATCAAAGGGGGAGAAAGATCATGTGAAAAACTGCTTTATCTATCTTGACCTTAGGGGGAGTTTGTTGGTGATATCTTCTTTCTTTGCACTGACTATTTTTCACATTCATATGTTGCCATCAATGCCAAATAGGGGGATTGTTGGATATGGTTTTTCATTGCTGCTACTAGGATATGTTATTGTCATTTATGTCAACATATTTCTGTAATTTATTCCGATGTGATTGGGAATATTTTTCTGATCCAGTTTTGTAGTTTGGTTTTGCTGATCACTATTTTCCAGAGGTTGATATTTCCTCTGGTATATTCCAATGTGATTAGATCTTGTGCTAAGACTTTGGGATATTGTTTTGGTTGGTCTTGTGTATCTTCATTTCAGATGGTTCATGATTTGGTACTCTGCAAGTTATCTTTCTTTATGACAATTGCTGATTGGTTGTGTTCTTGAGCTTTTAGATGTTGACTGATGAAGATTTGAAATGTGGTGTTGGTGTAGCTGTTATGGATGATTTTAACATGCTTGCTGGTGTTTCCTAGTCGTGTCCTATTTTTTTTGGTGATCCACATTGATTGTTGTGCAATTTTTTGGTGGTTTTCATCAATTGGTATTGATTTTCATGTTATGCAGTATTTATGGTGGTGTAGCATCTTGTGGTTGACCTTGGTGTGATTTTCGGTGGATTTGATCATTTGGAAATTTGAATTAGGTCCATGTTATGCTATGAAAATCATTACATTGGTCCAGTGGTTGATCTTTGTATCATGTGATGTAATTTTCTAACTGACGATTGATGGTTTAGCCAACCTTGTTATCAAGGTTGATGAATTGTATATTTAGATGAGTTATTCATGTAGTTTGGGTGTCGGTGTTGTGTTTGCATTATCAGAGAGTGGTGTGTGTGTGTGAGAAAGTGATTTATCATTTGTTGTTGCATTTATGGTGAGATTGGTGTTTTAGAAAAGATAATTGTGCTTAACCGAAACTGTCATCAGGCATTTGGAGATGTTACTCCTTCAGTTCATTTCTTCAGGATTGTAGTTCGAAGCTTGTTGTAAGTTAGTGAGACTTCCCTAAGGGTTGTAGCCTTCCGAGAAAATATCTTTTGAGCAGTGAGCTCTAGGTAGTGTCCCTGAATGCATGCACATTCCCCTTTGTAATATTTTCACATAATACTGCATAATATCATCTAACTTTGGGTAGGTTCCCACTGTGGTTTTCCCTTAACTGGGTTTTCCACGTCAAAATCTTGGTGTTGTGTGTTGTGTTGTTAATTTTCTTATCTATTTATTGTTGCAGTTTGTAAGATTTGTTGATGTGCTTAAATTTTTATATTCAATTGAAGATTGCTTCACCCCCTCTCAGTCTTCCTTCTTTATAGATGCCAACAAGGTAAATATTAGGGACAGTGATGGGAGTGACATCAATGGGGCAGGGCACAAAGGGGTGCTAAGTTTTGCTATTATGGATGACTTCGTCATGCGTTGTATTGGTTTTGTCATTGATGTCAACACTTATCTTTCTGGAGGTCTAGATTGTTGATTTGACACTCTGATTATATTGGTTTGTTGATGAATTGACACATTGTGGTCCCGGTATGGATATTTTCTTATGCACAATCACCGATATATGTTTCACCAGAAGTTTAGGAAGTTGGTGATGACATGTTATCATCTAGAGATCATTTTGTTATGTCAAAGACATGGATTAGATGTTTTCATTTGGTGTTTTTCATATTGGTCTGATCGAGTTCACATATTTGCCTTAACCAGTAGATAGGTCTAGGTTATGAACTAGTATAGGAAAACATGTTCCAGATCAACACGACATGATTTGAAAATGATTTATTGATTGAATAATGTGTAAATGTATTAAGGATGACATATTGTATTGCACCAAGGCTTATTTTGTAATTGATGTAAATGTAATATCTTTTAGGAGCTGACCTAACCATTAGGTCTTAGGTTTTGTATAAATAATTGTAAGATCTTATTTGGAAGAAGAGTGTGCGTATATTAAAGATTATTGTGAAGAATGAAAATAAACAGATCCTTGTGCGAATCCTGCATATATCATCTAAAGGTTGAAGGAAGGTTGTTAAAGGTCATGAAGGTGTTTGGTCCTCATACGCAGAGCTTAAACTGGTACTGAATTTGACATTGAAGATGCTAAATTGAAGCAGTAAATTGTTATTGGATTTAACCATCGAATTGTGTAGTTAGTGTGACTCCTAATTTTGTGATTGAGCAGTGAGCTCTAGGCGGTTGGCCTTTCTGCATTTGTAGACCCCATTATTGTATTCACTTACTATTTGCAGTAGTATCATCTAATTGTGGGTAAGGTTTCCCACCGTGGTTTTTCCCTTACAGGGTTTCCACATCAAAATATCTATGTCATGTGTTGTGGATGTTGTTTCTCTTTCTGTTTCATGCACTAAGTTGTACCGGTAATACTATAACTATTAATGTGTTTTATCGACACTAAGTTTTAAGTTGGAATAATTTATTTTGGGTTGCAATTTATTGACAATTGATTCACCCCCCCTCTCAGTTGTCCTTCCCGGTTCCTAACAATTGGTATCAAAGCATAGTCATCTTTTTGCAGAAGCATAACAACTTGAGGAGATCCTATGATAGCAAATATCTTCAGGAAGGAAAGTCCCAAACTTGATGAAACTAACTATGGTATATGGAAGATCAGAATAGAGACACATTTGAACTGCATTGAAAGAGATATATGGGATGTTAGAAAGAATGACTATTTTTCTCCTAATCTGAATAACCCTAATCCACCAACCTTAGCTAAAGACTTGGAGAATGATTGCAAAGAAAGAGAAGCATTTCTAAGCACATTATCAGATTAGAAAAGCATGGGATTATCAAACAGATTTACAAAAAAAGCTATTTTGGATAAACTGGAAACATTAAATGAAGGAGATTCCTCTGTCAAAATTGCAAAACTGGAATGTTACCGAGTCAGGTATGAAAATTTTAAAATGGAAGAGGATGAAAGAATTTATGTATATATGGAAAGAGTTAATGAAATTGTTTTAGGAATTAAATGCTGTGGAGGACCTTTAAGTGAAGATGAAATTATTTCTAAATTTTTAAGATCTTTGCCACCGGCCTACAAAATGAAAGTGACAGCTATTAATGAGTTGAGAACAATGCCTAATACATCAGTATCTAGAGATACTCTGGTTGGAAAAATTTCAGCATTTGAGCTTGAATAATTCGATCCTATTGCTACAGTCAAGACTGATATAGCCTTCAAAGCATCAACATCGGCATCATCATCATCTGACAAATTTTATTGGAAAGCACTTTATGCAAAAGAACTTGAAGATATCAGAAGAGAAAATGAAGAAGTTGAAGAACTTGAAGCACTATTTGCAAGGAAGATGCCTAAAGGTCTATTAGGAAGTAAGTATGAAGGTAAAGCACCTTTCAAATGTTTTAATTGGAATAAAGTTGGTCATATGGCATCTAGGTGTCCTGATAGACATTCAAGACTAAGAGATGAGGCAAAGAGAACATATAAGCCTAACCCTGAATATCAAAGATAAAAATTTAGGAAAAACAAAGATAAGTCATGTTACTATGTAGATGAAGGTGTTATAAATGATTCTGATGAAGATCCAACAGATAGTGGATGGGCATTTGTTGCAATAAAAGAAGATCAATCGACACCTGTTGTCAAACCGGTAGAGAAGGCATTAGTAGAAAAAATTGAAGAAAAGGATGAATGGATCATTGATAGTGGATGCTCACATCATATGACTGGTGATAAAAGAATTCTTATCATTATAGGAATATCATGGAGGTCAAGTAAGATTTGGAGATGACAAAGCTTGTTTAATCAAAAGAAGAGGCACTATATCTTTGGATGGTAAGCACAATACTGAAAATGTTTATTATGCTAAAGTTTTAAAGCATAATCTTTTGAGTGTTGGTTAGTTAGTGGAAAAAGACTTTCAACTACAATTTAAGAATGGAAAATGCAAAATCATAAACCGAACTGGATTGGAAATTGCAACCGATAATCAAACTAAAGGTAATATCTTTCACTTGAATACTAGCGATAAGACATGTTTGATTGCTCAGATTGATGAAAGTTGGTCATGGCATAAAAGACTTTGTCATGTGAATTTTGATTACATTGTAAATATCATTTCAACCAAGGTAGTAAGGGATTTACCTAAGATTGTGAAACCTCATAATCCGGTATGTAAGGAATGTCAAATGGGAAAGCAAGTTAGAACAACATTTAAGACCATTTTTGAGAAATCCAATAATATTCTTGATTTAATTCACACTGATTTATGTGGTCCGGCAAGAACAAGAAGTCCTCAGGGTGATAGATACTTTATGCTAATAATTGATGATTATTTTAGAATGTGTTGGGTTACTTTTCTCAGGGAGAAATCAGAAGCTTTTGGAAGATTCAAGATATACAAGGAAATGGTAGAGAATGAAACCGGTAAGAAAATAAAATGTTTGAGATCTGATCAAGGAGGAGAATTCACATCTAGGGAATTCAATGCATTCTATGAATAAAATGGAATCAAAAGACAACTATCAACACCCCAGACAGCCCAACAGAATGGAGTTGTGGAAAGGAAGAACATAACTATACTAGATGCAGCTTGAACCATGATGATGGAAGCAAATCTACCTCATATGTACTGGAGAGAAGCATTAAATACAACAGTCTATACTTTCAACAGAGTTCACATCAAAGGTGAAACCGATAAGACCCCTTATGAACTATGGTTCGGTCATATTCCTACTCTTAAATATTTCAAAATTTTTGGAAGCAAATGCTATATTAGGAGAGATGAGTCTATTGGCAAATTTGATCCTAAAAGTGATGGAAAATTTCTTGGTTATTTAACTAGAAGAAAGGCATATAGATGTTATAATAAAAATTGCAAAAAATCATTGAAAGTACTAATGTGAAGATAGATGAACATTTTAGAGGAGAATCAAGATCTATAGGTTCTGAACCAGCAATAGAAATGATTATAAATGAACTGACATGGATTGCAGCTGTGTGGGGGAAAAAGCGAGACTAGGTTATCATGCCCTAATCCTACCTCTTGTCACACACTACGGAATACGAAAGAGCCTAGAGGTATCGCACAATTGGCTACTTCTTTTTGTGAAAGAGAGAGCCATGGGCTACCTATTAGGGTTTCTATTCCTTTGTTGTAATTGAAAGGTAAGATTATGCAAGTTCAATTCCTAACCCTAAAATGCAAGTATGAGCTAACAACAAGATTACAGAATTGAACTTAAACAATGGAAAGCTGTAAATACAAGGATGAAATAAGAATGTAAATGTGTACTCAGAGTCAAAATCGGACTGAAAATGTGCGGGATGGGGGCGTGGGCGCCACTGTCCTGAAAACTGCACCGAAAATTGTCGTTCTGCACTCTGAAACACTGTCGGAAAAGCTGTCTGAAAGCTGTCTGTCCGGAGGACCAGGGCGCCCAGCGCCTCTGTCCCAGGGACTAGGGCACCCAGCGCCCCTGTCCTGGTAGGACCAGGGCATCCAGCGCTCCTGTCCCAGTCTTCTGCTCTGCAATTTGATACAGAGTGCTGTCTTGACCTGTTCTCTCCGGATCTGTATCCTGCGGCGTCGTCCGAGTCCCGAAACCTGCACTTATATCTGAAAAAGGGGGGTATGGGCGGCTATATAGGGTTTTGCCTTAGTCAAACCCCCGCTTCGGTGATTTCCACCTCCATGAATAGCCAAGTTGTTTTGTAAAATGTATTGTGTGTGCAGACCTAGTGTGTGTGCAAGGTCCTAAAATGCAAGAAAGCAAACTAGAGCAACCTAGAAAGTAAACCCTAATTGCTTGTAAATGATAATGTAAATGCTCTAAATCAAGATGCAAAGTGATCTAAAGCATGAATGAAGGATATATTTAAGCTTTATGCAAAGACATGAAAACAACATGAAATCATACCCAACCCTCAAGGGAGAGGTACAAGCCAATCTTCAGTCGGTAATCTCCTATTGTTCTTCAATGTCTTCCAAGCCCTAAATGGATGAATGGAATTGATAAATACTTGATGGAGGGATGTGGTAAGATGTTGAAGTACTCAAAGATTTGCTCTTTCGCTGCATATGAGGTTCCTGGAAACAAAAATCCGATCCTCTCAAATGAAGAAAGAGAGCTCTTATGTATGAAACCCTAGGTCGCAATTTCGTCTTTTGGCCGACCTAGAGATCGAATATCCCGCCAATTTCTTGGGGTTAAGCTTTATTTTATGATTGGATCGCGCTCCTAAAATTTTGGGAAAAATGTCCGGGACCGTGTGCACTCCGAGCGCCACGGTCCCAACAAATTTTCACCAAATTTTCAGGGCCGTCAGATATGATGATTTTAGAGAGAATCCCGAAGTTACAGGTGATTTCGAGATGTTTTGACCCCCGAAATCAAGCCCCCAAGCTCAGAATAGTGCCTAATTAGGGTTTTTGATTAAGTGATGTATTGGAGGAGTAAAATGAAAGGGGCACACTTTAATGAAAGGGCCCGACTTTATGATGTGGAAAATGATGAAATAGAACCTTTAGACCTAATTAATTTGATTAATTAAGTGCTAAAGGGGAAATGCAATGCAAAATGCAACTGCGCCAAGGCGGGTGCTAAACTAGGTGTTAAATTGTACTACTTTAGCAAGTGCGTACAATTTATGACGTTACATTTAGCCCCCACTTTAGCGGTCATATGAGTACTACGTACATATGCAAGCTAAAGTACAAAAAGTAAACATTATTTGAAAAAGGATATATCCATAAGTTGTCGGACGAAGCCCCCAGCGGTATCTGTAGTACAGAGTTAGGAACCACACCCTACAAAACACACGTTAGATCACAAAATCACCTAATGCTTACTAAGGAAGGTGATGAAATTTGCGAGTAGCTATATGCCCCCCCCTGTTTCGACTTGCTTATTAGGGAGGTGAAACAGGGTAGCATGTTTACTTACGACAAATTGTATAAGAGAGTATTGATGAGGGATGTTCACTGAAAAGGCTTCATCAAAGCACTTTTTGGAACATCCCGAGAGTAGGGGAATGAAAATACGATTCCTATGCAACAAACGGTTCAAAAATCGCATCTCCCAAACTCAAGTTATGATGAAATGAGTGAAAGAGGAAAATTAGGGTTGTGAAAGTAAAGGTAAAGGAATGAATGTATATACCTTGAAAGAGACATTTGCATTTGTCACTTTGTTGATTCTGAGTACTGTTCATTGCAGTGGAGCCCACATAGCCATCATCATGCCTTCATGACGACCGGAGCGTCCCACGAGGGTTGAGATCCTGTGCCAGGCCGTGATTAATGATGAGCCACTGGACGAGGTGAGTTGACTGAACATTTGACTTTTGATTTTTCGCATTTTGACTTTTTTGTGATCGTTTGCAGGCCCTGAAGGCTGACCCGGGCCCCACCCAGGGTGCCATGGTCCCCCCAGGGCGCTATGGTCCCTGTGGGGCACCCTGGTCCCCCCAGGGCGCCATGGTCCCTGACAGGGTGCCATGGTCCCCATCAGGGCTTGGCATACGATGTTTGACAGTTTGCATGAGCGATTTTGATGATCGAGTACTGATTACGGTTATGTTTTTGTGTTGCAAGGCCTTCCATACATGAGAGAGCATACAGCGGGACATATTCTTTGCAGTTTGCGATATCAGATTCCGCGGCTTACTCAGTCAGAGAGAGACACACTGTCGATAGTAGGATTATGGTATGTGATCCTCATGCCAGCCATTCGGTTCCATCCTGCGATGCTGATGGCATTGATGGAGCGATGGGATCCTGACACATGCACATTTCATCTTCTAGTAGGGGAGCTGACGGTTACACTCGAGGATGTGTACCATATACTTCGTCTTCCTATCAGAGGAGCGACTGTTACATACGCGACCGATCGGTCAGCGGAGGATTATCAGAGAGAGCAGGTATATTGCATAGGGAGAGTCATGCCGAGTGAGACGAGAGGTCACATCATGGTCAGCTGGCTCTTACATCCTATAGGGGAAGTACCCCTTCTGAGACACCTTATGATCGCCATCATAGCACTAGCCGTTTTCCCTAATGGGCAAGGCACGCACATGCATGGGGGTCTCACATGGTGCATCAGAGCGATGGAGAGACACAGGAGAGTGTATGCTTGGGGTCAGAGTATGCTTGCACATCTCTATCACGACCTTGAGGAGTATGTATTTGGACAGGGTTGCAGTTTGATGACATGCACACTTCTACAGGTATGGATTTTAGAGCACTTCACATGCACTAGGCCTGTTGGCTTTCCGCTGAGTATGGCTAGTGAGTGACCTAGGGTGTTTGCTTATCCACTTACCAGCGAGTGGAGATTTGGAGATCTGTTATATTGGAGAGTGATTTTTGATAGACTGACAGCCGAGGTGACAGTGTGGAGACCTTACCTACGGATGCACAGATGGGATGGGATGGAGAGACAGTTAGCATGCTTACAGAGGAACCACCTACTGTAGGGACAATATTCACACATCATAGTCCCTTTCTACTTTGACCAAGTATGGAGGCAGTTCAGGCTAGAGTAGTGTGTTCCAGCCGATGTGCCCACCTATACTCGACACTCACGGGTCCTTCCCAGACCTAGAACAGTAGCGAGACTGACGATAGATGACATCGAGATTACAGATATAGAGGGATCTGATCAGGATGTAGTCACTGATTATTCTGCAGAGCCTGGAGCACAGCGCAGGTTTGTCTCATGGTTTATGAGATCATATCCAGGTCCTATCTTTCCACCAGATCACCCGATAGGCCATCCAGGCCCATGGAGACATGGAGACCGAGATGAGGACCAGGGATCCAGGTCAGAGGAGCCAGAGGAGGGAGAGGGTCATGAGGAGGCAGGAGATCCTGATCCACCTACAGGCGATCAGCCCAGCGTCGAGGAGGAGGAGGATACAGATAGAGATGAGGACGAGGAGAATAGAACTGATGATGAGGAGAACGAGGATGCAGATGAGGATGAGGATGCAGATGAGGATAGAGATGATGAGGAGGAGTCAGATGAAGCTCCTCACCATTCAGGGGATGATACCATAGCTCTGGATCCTCCTCTTATTCCCCAACAAGGGGAACATGAGGCGATACGGAGACCCGTTCCTAGTACCGTCCAGCCTACACCCATCATGCATAGATTAGTCGAGCGAGGGGAGCCTAGTAGATCCCAATCACAGATGCTACCGTATCATGATCCCTACTGGCGTGAGGGAGACCCAGGTATAGTAGGTTTAAATTGATTATTAATGTTTTGATGATATAGAATGGTACTAATACAAAAATCTATTCTACTACCACAGCTAATGTGCAGGAGTGGCGTTCCCTGATTCAGCAGGCAGTGACAAACATTTCCACGATAGCACAGATCCCCAGTTCCTCACAGATTGCCTATAGGCCTCAGGGGAACGTGGGTCAGCATGAGGACTTGTTTTCCCCATTCCGAGTTTAGGTAGACATATGGAGGGAGAGAGAGAGAATCCTATCAGAGGACCTTTAGCGGGCGCGGCGAGATCTAGCAGCAGCTCAGGCTGAGGCTACCACCTATCGCGCGATCCTTATGGATAGGGATCGTAGGAGTTCCTCTCGGAGTCACTCACGGTCTGTATCGTGCTACACACCCATGGGTCCACCTTCACGGCCAGATCAGGAGGGAGCGTCCAGTTGACACTCTCCAGCCACTAGTCCTAGGGATAGGAGATGATTTTATGATGTAGGAGAGGTCACATTTTGGATGTATAGTGACCTATATTTGTATACAATCCACATATATATATGTATATATACATGCTTCTCTTTTGTCTCAAATGTGTTATCTTTAATGCTTAAAACAATGTATATTTTGCTTTGATTAAATCTAATACATTTGGTAAATGTACATGTATGTTCAGAATTTAATTTCCATGTGATTGATTTCTCAATGCACCATGATTAAATTGATACATGTGTGACTTAATTAAATATTTAATCAAGTACTACATTGATGATAGGGAAGAAATATGTATTAAGTCTAAGAATCATATAACTAATGTGATTTAATTTTGAACTTAAACACAACATGATACGATTCTACTTAACACATAAAGACACTGTATAATATGCTAGCATAATGGAAATGTAAATCGTTTACAACTTACATAAATGAATTCAAGACAAACTATGAAGTAAGGAAACACGCTTGTCAAGAACGAAGCAATATAGATTAAACATCATAACATTTAATTCTATTTTGCTCTAATTAGGAGATACTAACATATTATCCAATGTTGAAGAACTGAAAAGAAGATAAATAAGGAATGAAGAATTAAGCATAATATCTACGCAAGTGCATAGCATTTATAGGTTCTTTAAGAGGCGTATCGTCTACATCCGCTATTTTGTAAGCACCTGATCCATAATCCTCAATAATGATATATGGTCCAAGCCAATTAGGACTTAATTTTCCCTTTTCTGCAGGTAAGGCATTCACATTGCACTGATTCTCATAAAGGACTAAGTCACCTACTGAGAAGGAACGTTGAATAACCTTATCATTATAGCTTCGTTGTAGAGTTTTGTGATATGCTTGAATATGCTCAAGAGCGTTTATACGCTGTTCATCAAGCATCTCAAGCTGTTGAAGTCATTGTTCTCTATAAGAGTCATCATCTACTATACCTTTGAGAGAAACCCTAAGTGATGGAATCTCTAACTCTAAAGGCATAATAGCATCAACACCATAAACAAGATTATAAGGAGTAGTTCCTGTGGCAATTCGTACACTCGTTTGGTAGGCCCAAAGAGCATAGATTAGCTGGTTACTCCAATCCTTACCATGCTTATTCACGGTTTTGCGAAGAATTTCTTTGATTATTTTATTGGATGATTCGGCTTGACCATTTGACTGAGGATAGTATGGTGTAGAAAATCGATGTTTGATATGATACTTCTCGAGGAATTTCTTCACGTCCTTATTCTTAAATGATGTCCCATTATCTGAGATTATAGTAGAAGGTATCCCGAATCGAGAAATGATGTTTTCTAGAAGAAATTGACAAATCACTTCAGCAGTGGTAGAGCGAAGGGGAATAGCTTCTACCCACTTCGTAAAGTAATCTGTTGCGGTTATAATGAAGGTGTGTCCTTGAGATGAAGGAGGAGAGATTTTACCAATAAGATCCAAACCCCATGTGGAAAAAGGCCAAGAAGCTACTTGAGAATGGAGTTCTTGGGCAGGAGCATGAATCAGATTATTATGTTGTTGACATTGATGACATTTCTTAACAAATGAAAAGGAATCCTTCTGCATAGTTTGCCAATAGTATCCCATATGAAGCAACCTATGAACCAAGGATTTGCCTCCAAAATGTCCCCCATAGGCACTTGAATGCGCCTCTTCAAGAGCAACGGGGATTTCTGATTTGTTAAGACGACGAAGGAGAAGACCATCATAACCCACTTAGCTAGGCATCCTGATAAATCAGTTTTAGAGAAAAGATGCTTCAACAGATCAAAATTTACCATGACGTGGACTTCTGAGTTTAAGAGATAATGTCTCAATTTCTGAGTCGCAAACACCAAGGCCAAGCATTATCTTTCTATCGCAGAATATCGGGTCTCATAATCGAGTAAGGTACGACTTATGTAATAAACCGGACATTCTTTACCATCTTTATCATGTTGTGCCAATAATGCTGCAAGAGCATGAGAGGATGCAGCCGTATAAATAAGGAAAGGTTTAGAAGGTTCAGCCGATCGAAGGATAGGAGGATTAGTTAAATACATTTTTAAATCTTCAAATGCTTGCTGACAATCCTCATTCCATTGAAAAGTGATATTCTTTTTGAGAAGTTGAGTGAAAGGAAAAGTACGATCCGCAAGTTGAGATACAAACCTACGAATAGCTTGAATCTTTCCTTGTAAGCTTTTAAGTTGAGAAACATTTCTAGGAGGTGGCATGTTGACAATAGCATCTATTTTCTTAGTGTCCACCTCAATCCCACGATGCGGAACTATGAATCCTAATAGTTTTCCACTATCCACACCAAAAACACATTTTCGGGGATTCAAGCGCATGTGATATTTACGAATCCTTTCAAAGATTTGACGAAGGATTTTAATATGATCCATGCGAAGAAAGGATTTGGCTAAAATGTCATCAACATAATCCTCTAAAATCTTATGCATATAATCATGAAAGATAAGGGTCATCGCTCATTGATAGGTTGCACCAGCATTTTTAAGTCCAAAAGGCATCATTATCCAACAAAACGTACCCCAAGGAGTAGTGAAAGCGGTTTTGAATTGATCTTGAGGGTTAATAAAAATTTGATTGTATCCTGAAAAACCATCCATGAAGGATAACAAGGCATGTCCTGCCCTAGAATCAACTATCATGTCAATGTTTGGAAGAGGAAAATCATCTTTTAAAGAAGCCTTATTTAGATCCCGAAAGTCGGTACACATTCTTATTTTGTTATCTGGTTTAGCCACAGCGACAATATTTGAAATCCATGGGGAATAGTCAATAGGGCGGATAAATCCAGCCGCCAATAACTTTTCAATCTCAGCCTTAACAAGAAAAGCTACCTTAGGATTCATTTTTCGAATCTTTTATTTCACGGGCTTAGCGTCAGGAACTAAGACAATGTTATGAGTAACAATCTTAGGATCTATACCAGGCATGTCAGAGTATGTCCAAGCAAAGATCTCGGGGAATTCATGCAATAAATCCTCATATTGTTTTTGTTCCTCTCCATCCAAACATTTTCCAATTTTAAGAACTTTCTCTTCATTGCAAGGATCCATCTTAACATTAGTGGTGTCACTTATGAGAAGATTACTTTGTTGAGGAGTATCCTTTAACTGAGGGAATTCTTTCACAATCTCATCATTATCCGTCTCTTTTCCAAAATAGGCTTCAGTGTTCAAACAATAAGGGAGTCCCCTATTGTGATGATAATGAGGAAGAGTGTCATAAGCTCCTAAAAATTCAGCTAAAGCATCATCAGTAGGGAAAACGTCAAAAGCACAAGCACACGAAGGATCCCCATCAATGTACTCGGGGTGTTGCATTGATAGAGAGGTAGAAATAACATTAACACTAATGCATGGTCTTTTAGAAGCTTTAGTGCGCTTGCAGGGATTATAGCCAAGTCCAAAGGCATAACTGTGAAAATTAGTCTCTAGAGGAACTTTTATCCCTTGTTCATGAGCACTGCAACCATTTCCATGATACCCATGCTTAGCAAAAATGCGAAAACCACGACCATAACGATCAGCCATTTCAGGAAGAGAAGGTGGTTTTTCATAAGACAAAGAATCAAACTCTTCATAATTAGAGGTGTGAGGAGAAGAAGTTTGAGAAGCGGCCACAAAATTATTACTCATAGGTTCGGGTAAGATTGATTGATTTTTAGCTTCTTCCTTCTTTTCAACTTTAAGCTCTCTAGAAGGAACCTTATATTCACCTACAAAGGTGGGATTAAAATCAAGAGATCCCCAATTGTCTTCCGCGAGAACTTTCTCAGGATCAAAATCCTTCTGATGTGTAGTTTCAAATCGAGAAGAATCTTCTTCAAGACCTCTAGACTCATCCAAAGAATTTTGATCATTGGAGAGCGAGGATTCACCGATAGGTATCTTATTTAAAGAGTCATCACTAGATGAGGATGGCTTAGAAGAACCCCCCTTGGAAGTAGATGTTTGCAAACAAGCTTGAAAATTAGTATCACCTATCAAGGTATATGTCTTATTGTTATAAATAAATTTAACTTGTCTATGCAATGTAGAGGGGACAACTTGCATACTGTGAATCCAAGGTCTCCCTAGTAGCAAGTTGTACGTTAGATTTCCTGACATAACATGGATAGGTGTAGGCAAAGTAACAGGCCCCACTGTGATGGGTAAGGTGATAGTACCTAATGAAGTTTTAGCCACATTATCAAAGCCTCGAATAGGATGAGAATCCGGTTCAATTAAGGATTTATCCACATTCATCTTATGCAAAAGATTAATGCTACACACATTAAGACCAGAGCCATTATCTACTAGTGTTTGTCTTATAGCAGTGTCTTTCATGATAACCACAATCATCAAGGGATCATATTGATGTTGGATTTCACTAGTAGGCAACTCATCTTGGGTAAACACAATTTGAGCTTTAGGATTCATCACAGAGTTAACCAAAGATGCTATATTACTAGATGTATTCGGTGGAGGAACA
The DNA here is from genome assembly GCF_030272615.1 of Cryptomeria japonica. NCBI lineage: Eukaryota > Viridiplantae > Streptophyta > Pinopsida > Cupressales > Cupressaceae > Cryptomeria > Cryptomeria japonica. The sequence continues at coordinate 351,044,918 of NC_081413.1, forward strand.
TTCAAATCTTTCAAGGCATCTTGTAACATTCCATGATGAGCGGAAGAATTTTGAATCAAATCCCAAAGGGATATCTTAGTAGGGGTAGCTTTAAGTTGTTCTATGAGATCATATTCCTTACTAAGAACTTGCGAAATATGGGGAGCTTGTGGAAGAATCGGTTGAGGATTCGGAAGAGAAACTGGGATAACAAGAGGAGGACTAGGCTGCCTATTATTTCTGGTATGATAAGTATGGGCAACCGCATGATAACTCTCTCTAGTTATTTGCTTGGCATAATTATAAGGACTTATAGGTTTTCTTCCTTGCACAGTGATGATTGGTTTACTCGGAGTACGAAAGGAATCACGATCATACCCTCCTTGGACAGTAAGGAGAGGTGATTTAGGACTTTGAAAGGTGGGAGAAGGATAAGCTCCTTGGACTTCAAAGAGAGGCTTTTTATACTCATTCAAGTTTATCATGTTAACTAATTTAGAAGTCTTGTTCTTGTTTAAAGATTTCGATAAAGCCACAAAGTCATCAAGAGCATCGTCCAACAAAGCATGATCATATCTATTGAAAGGTTTATCTTTTGATTCAAAAGGAGACATCTCCTCATAGAGGGGATTGTTGAAAACAACCATATTACTAGATTTAGTGGAAGAGTTGATAGGAATGTACCCTTGAGAGGATTCATTCAACTTATCTTTCTCATCACAACGAAATGGCATAGTAACAAGGTTTATGAGTTTTTGGTAAAATGAAGGTTTGGCATCTTTAGGGTTCAAAAACTCATCTAAAGCTTCATCTAATTCATCTTGGCTATACTCATAATAATCATCATAAGCATGAACATTTTGCAAATAAAAGTCTGACATTTTGAAATAAAAAGTGCATGAAATTTAAACACACAATGCAAAGAAACACACTCTTTTTTTTTTTTTTTCTTTTTAATGAAAATGAAATGAAAACACACTAAATCTAGATCTAGATCTAATACATGCAATGCAAGAAGAAGCAATGATAGATTCACGTCGGGTTCACCAAAATGTGTGGGGGGAAAAGCGAGACTAGGTTATCATGCCCTAATCCTACCTCTTGTCACACACTACGGAATACGAAAGAGCCTAGAGGTATCGCACAATTGGCTACTTCTTTTTGTGAAAGAGAGAGCCACAGGCTACCTATTAGGGTTTCTATTCCTTTGTTGTAATTGAAAGGTAAGATTATGCAAGTTCAATTCCTAACCCTAAAATGCAAGTATGAGCTAACAACAAGATTACAGAATTGAACTTAAACAATGGAAAGCTATAAATACAAGGATGAAATAAGAATGCAGATGTGTACTCGGAGTCAAAATCGGACTAAAAATGTGCAGGACGGGGGCGCAGGCGCCACTGTCCTGAAAACTGCACCGAAAACTGTCGTTCTACACTCTGAAACACTGTCGGAAAAGCTGTCTGTCCAGAGGACCAGGGCGCCCAGCGCCTCTGTCCCAGGGACCAGGGCACCCAGCACCCCTGTCCTGGTAGGACCAGGGCACCCAGTGCTCCTGTCCCAGTCTTCTGCTCTACAATTTGATATAGAGTGTTGTCTTGACCTGTTCTCTCTGGATCTGTATCCTGCGGCGTCGTCCGAGTCCCGAAACCTGCACTTATATCTGAAAAAGGGGGGTATGGGTGGCTATATAGGGTTTTACCTTAGTCAAACCCCCACTTCGGTGATTTCCACCTCCACGAATAGCCAAGTTGTTTTGTAAAATGTATTGTGTGTGCAAACCTAGTGTGTGTGCAAGGTCCTAAAATGCAAGAAAGCAAACTAGAGCAACCTAGAAAGTAAACCCTAATTGCTTGTAAATGATAATGTAAATGCTCTAAATCAACATGCAAAGTGATCTAAAGCATGAATGAAGGATATATTGAAGCTTTATGCAAAGACATGAAAACAACATGAAATCATACCCAACCCTCAAGGGAGAGGTACAAGCCAATCTTCAGTCGGTAATCTCCTATTGTTCTTCAATGTCTTCCAAGCCCTAAATGGATGAATGGAATTGATAAATACTTGATGGAGGGATGTGGTAAGATGTTGAAGTACTCAAAGATCTGCTATTTCGCTGCATATGAGGTTCCTGGAAACAAAAATCCGATCCTCTCAAATGAAGAAAGAGAGCTCTTATGTATGAAACCCTAGGTCACAATTTCGTCTTTTGGCTGACCTAGAGATCGAATATCTCGCCAATTTCTTGGGGTTAAGCTTTATTTTATGATTGGATCATGCTCCTAAAATTTCGGGAAAAATGTCCGGGACCGTGTGCACTCCGGGCGCCACGGTCCCGACAACTTTTCACCAAATTTTCAGGGCCGTCAGATATGATGATTTTAGAGAGAATCCCGAAGTTACAGGTGATTTTGAGATGTTTTGACCCCCGAAATCAAGCCCCCAAGCTCAGAATAGGGCCTAATTAGGGTTTTTGATTAATTGATGTATTGGAGGAATAAAATGAAAGGGGCACACTTTAATGAAAGGGCCCAACTTTATGATGTGGAAAATGATGAAATAGAACCTTTAGACCTACTTAATTTGATTAATTAAGTGCTAAAGGGGAAATGCAATGCAAAATGCAACTGCGCCAAGGCGGGTGCTAAACTAGGTGTTAAATTGTACTGCTTTAGCAAGTGCGTACAATTTATGACGTTACAGCAGCGTAACAGAATGAAGAACCAGTCACACTGACATCATCAGAAAACTCAACTATGACTGAAAAAATAGCAGCTTGTGAGTGGAAATCATAATAAACCTAGGTATGTAAGATTGAATCATTCAGAAAATCAGATAATTGGAAATAAAAATCAAGGTGTTATGACAAGAGGAAGATTGGAAAATGAAGAGGTATGTTTAATTTCTCAAGTTGAACCAGCATCAGTTGTTGAAGCATGTAAAGATAAACATTGGATAAAAGCAATGGAAGATGAATTAGAACAAAATGAAAAGAATAATACTTGGACATTAGTTCCCCGGCCTAAAGACAAAAATGTAATTGGAACTAAATGGGTATTTAGAAATAAACTTAATGAAGATGGTGAAGTAATCAGAAACAAAGAAAGATTAGTTTGTAAAGGTTATTCTCAGAAAGAAGGAACTGATTATAATGAAACCTTTGCACCGGTAGCTAGAATTGAAGCGGTATGACTATTCCTTGCATTTGCAGCTCACAAGAACTATAAGGTTTCTCAGATGGATGTAAAATGTGCATTTTTGAATGGATATCTTGAAGAAGAATTTTACATTGAGCAACCTGATGGATTTTCATTAACAGATGATAAGGATATGGTTTGCAGATTAAGAAAAACTTTATATGGATTGAAGCAAGCTCCCAGAGCTTGGTATGCTAGACTGGATAAATATCTTTTAAAGCTTGGATACATAAAAGGTAATGCTGACAGTAATTTGTATTATAAAATTACCAATGATGACATTTGGGTTATTGAAGTATTTGTGGATGATATCATTTTTGGAGGAGAAGAAGAGCTATGCAAAGATTTTACTAATAAGATGCAGGAAGAATTTGAAATGTCTATGATTGGAGAGATACATTTTTTTCTAGGTTTGCATATTTCTCAAACAGATAAAGGTATATTCATTTGTCAAACAAAATACTTGAAGGAACTTTTGAAGAAATTTAGAATGGAAAACTCCAAACCGGTAAGCACTCCTATGACTATAACTGATAAATTGACATCAAAGTATGATTCATCTCCTATAAATTTGACAACGTACAAATCTATGATTGGAGGGTTACTATATTTAACACAAACCAGATCTAATATAATGAATGCAATATGTATTGTTTCAAAATTTCAAAGCAATCCTAAAGAAAATCATGAAACTACAGTAAAAAGGATTTTTCGGTACCTACAAGGCACAACAAATCTTGGTTTATGGTATCCTATGGATGACATTTTTGAGTTATGTGCATATACATATGCAAATTGGGAAGGAGATGTGGACGAAAAAAAGAGTACCACTGGCGGTGCATTCTTTCTTGGTAGAAGATTAATTTCATGGATCAGCAAGAAGCAAACCTGCACATCATTATCTACAGCAGAAGCAGAATATGTTGCAGCAACAACTAATTGCACTGAGGTATTATGGATCAAGCAAATGTTGAAGGATATTAAAGTAAAATGCAAAGAACCGGTAATTATTTACTGTGATAGCTCAACAGTAATAGATATATCAAAAAAATTGGTATTTCACTCTAAAACAAAGCATGTTTCTATTAAGTATAATTTTTTGAAAGAAAAGGTTGAAACAAATGAAGTGAGATTGGTTTATGTGAACACTAAAGAGAAAATTGCAGATATTTTTACAAAGCCTTTGCCTAAGGAAACATTTGAATATCTCAGAAAGAAGCTTGGGGTAATCACCCCACTGACAGAGACTTAAATTATGCATATTAGCATCAAACCGATAGGGACTAACAGAAAAACTTTTTTCCGGCTTGATAAAGGAGAGCTACTACTCAGGGGGAGTAGTTAGTGGTATGTTATGTTCTGATTTAGTTTTTTAACTGCTTTGGCATTTGATGTCAAAGGGGGAGAAATGTCTATGGAAAAATATTGTACTTTGAAGATTTATTTTGGTTTTGGTTATACTATTTCTATTTTTGGTACAAAACTTTGTGTTGATCTATTTAAGGGAGATTATTGGCATTCTTTTTTGGCACTTAGATGTTTTTCCATTTAGTGTTGCCATCAATGCCAAAGGGGGAGATTGTTGGTATTATGGATGACTTCGTCATGTGTTGCATTGGTTTTGTCATTGATGTCAACACTTATTTTTCTAGAGGTCTACATTGTTGATTTGGCACTCTGGTTATATTGGTTTATTGATGAACCGACACATTGTCGTCCCGTTATGGATATTGTCTTATGCACTATTACCGGTATATGTTTCACCGACAACTCATGAAGTTGTTGATGACTTGTTATCATCTAAAGATCATTTGGTTGTGTCTAAGACATGGATTGGATGTTTACATTTGGAATTTTGTATATTGGTCTGATTGGGTTCACATATTTGCCTTAACCGACAGATAGGTCCAGGTTATGAACCAACATAGGAAAATATGTTCCAGATCAGCACAAAATGATTTGGAAATGATTTATTGATTGAATAATGTGTAAATGTATTGAGGCCAACATATTGTATTGCACCAAGGCTCAATTTGTAATTGATTTAAATGTAATATCTTTTAGGAGCCGACCTAACCATTAGGTCTTAGGTTTTGTATAAATAATTGTAAGATCTTAATTGGAAGAAGAGTGTGCGTATATTGAAGATTATTGTGAAGAACAGAAATAAGAAGATCCTTGTGCGAATAATGTAGATATCATCTGAAGGTTGAAGGAAGGTTGTTAAAGGTCATGAAGTTATTCAGTCCTCATGCGCAGAGCTTAAATCGGTACTGAATCCGGCATTGAAGATGCTAAATTGAAGCAGTACATTGTTATTGGATTTAACCATCTAACTGTGTAGTTAGTGTGACTCCTAGTTTTGTGATTGAGCAGTGAGCTCTAAGCGGTTGGCCTTTCTGCATGTGCAGACCCCATTATTGTATTCACTTACTATTAGCAATAGTATCATCTGATTGTGGGTAAGATTTCCCACCGTGGTTTTTCTCTTACAGGGTTTCCACGTTAAAATCTCTGTGTCATGTGTTGTGGATGTTTCTCTTTTTGTTTCATGCATTAAGTTGTACTAGTAATACTATAATTGTTAATCTGTTTTACCGACACTGAGTTTTAAGGTGGAATAATTTGTTTTGGGTTGCAATTTATTTACAACTGATTCACCCCCCTCCCCCCCCTCTCAGTTGTCCTTCCTGGTTCCTAACACTAATTTAACATATTTGATTTTTCATAATCATGTGAAAACTAATGGCATATTAATAAAATGAACCAAGATAATTAGTGAATTCCTTGAGTGCTCATATAGGCTAAGAATGCCTTGGTGTTATCATTGATGTCAACTAGAGATTGTTGCAAACATAATTTTATCATTAATGGAAACTCATGATATGAGTGTTGTAGACATGGATCAATGTCTTGTTTTGCAAATATGTGTGTTGTTTTGTGGATATGTGTGTTGTGTTGCATATGAAATACTGTGTTGATGTCAGCCTATGATTCTAAATATTCCGTTAGGCCCAATATGGAAAGCTAATGTACTGAGAGGGGAGGGGTGAATCAGTACTCCAAAAATTTTCTTTTGTAATAACCTTACTATTATGCATAAACAGAATAGTGCAGCAACAAAAAACAAAACTATAATCAACAGATAACATTCATACATGATTCACTCCATAACACATATATTTTGGTCACGTAGAAACTCTTGGTTAGAGAGAAAAACTGCGGTGGGGATGGCACCCACAACTTCACTACTGCAATAATAAAGAGTGCTTGGTTAGAGCTACATTTAGCTATTTCTGATAGCTTACCCTGTTAGGAGTATTAAGATCAGTTAGATCTACCTTACTAAAGGATTTATACAACACCATATAAGTGTAGCACCTGGTTAAAGGATTTACAATTTATAGACTTGGTTAGAGTTTTTTACCCTGTTAAAGGTTTCTCTTACAACTTCAAAATATTACAATAGAATCATTACAAATATCTACAACTTTACATCTGAAATGTTGTAGCAGATTCTATGTGCTCAAAATAAGATTACCTTGCCTATAGCATACCTCGGTAACTCATAAAGTAACTCGGTAAACCCTTCTGTTTACTCTGTTCCTCGACTGTTCTCTGATAACCTTCTTGGTGACCTCTTTGTCTTTGTAACAGTCATAATACTCTGTGATTTCTCATGTATCACATAAGTCTTGCTTCATACACATATGCACACACATTTCTCACATTCACACCTCTTTCTAACCCTAAATTCATGTTGTATAAATAGACTTCTTATGTCGGTGATCTGATTCATTGCTTCGATCTTACAAACATGATTTCTTGATTAACTAACCATGAAAAATATTTCATTGGTTAGATGACCTTAAAATTATAGAAAATCTATATGTGCAATTTCCAATGTAATAATGGTTCTGTGTGCCTCGATCTTGTAACACGTTTTCATATGTGTGTCTAGGTTCAATGAATCTGGTAACACGTTTCCACTCGGTGTATATCAACTCGGTGTATTATCTTTACTGCTCGGTGAAATAACACTCGGTAGACAGCTCGGTGTATACTAGGCTTTATGACTATTTTCCTTTTGTAACCGACTAGGTTGTTCACACCGCCTTCTCTGTGTGTACTAACTGCATGATTCGGTAATACTAACTGACTAGAATATAGAATGACTTTGTATATAAAACTAATGGCAATTTGATAAGTAGTAACATATTCTTGTTGGATATGCAAAGGGAGAGATTGTTGCTAACAATGTACACCCTATGTTTGTATGCTTGAATGTTCATGGTTGGATGTCAAAATGTACCTAATTGATAGATTTTAGTAATGAAATAGCTCAAGTATGTTGTGCCAGTTTTGGTGTCTTTAGCTTAGATAAGTACACTACATTTTCTATAATTGAAGAAATGTTTTTGTGGTTTGGAAGTAAGACAAAGGAGGATATATAGTCTATATGCCTCTCATTTCATTTCACAAAATTCAATACAATTGTTTCTAGGGAATATAGAGTTAAGATAGTTTTTCTTCTTATCAGGATGGGTCAAAGGAATTCTTTGCACTTCCCTACATTTCAAGTTCACTATTGTAGTTTGGAGAACTTGCTCAAATTGTATATATATGTTTTCTCCTCAAGTTTTAGGTGTTCATCTCAATTGGTTGTGACCATATGAAAGATTGGTACATAATTAATGTTGAAGGTCATATGATTCTATCATGAGCTCTGCATTGCGGTTCCTAATATTTTTGAAACTGTTTAGTTTCTAGAGTTGATTTTTGGAAGGTTAAATGGTTGTCTGAATGAACTAGGATATTTGTACCAATGATTTGAGGTTTTTTATAGCTTGGTGATGCATGGAAAGGTGTTTTGGGTCCATTCTATCTCTTGCCCTAGTCTACATTCAGTTCCTTTCTACCAAAAAAGTGTTTGGGGCTGACCTGCTTGGGGGATGCATGTTTCATCTAGACCAACTTGAAGTATGTGTGGCACTATTTTGATGTTCTTGCAAGAATGAAGATGTGTTATAATTTGAATCATGTTCATTTTTTTCCCTTGGATTGGATTGTAGTTACTCTCTTCTCTTCGTAGATATTTTTAGGGGTTGACATCTTTTGGAAATGCATGTTTTATGCTCATATGTTTCATCTTAGATGACTTGGAGAGCTTGTTGATTCTTTCAGAGTGTATAAATGGAATTAAAAATCATAAAGTGTGTGGATATTGAGTGGTGTGTGCATGGCAAAGAACAACTTAATGCATACCAAAGGTAGTGATCTGAAGGTAATATCATTAAAATTAGACTTATAGTGTGCTAGAGGCAGTGAGTCGAATGCAACTAATGGTGAAAAAGTATTGCGATGGAAATTTATCAATCATTCATGATACTCTAAGGTTGCATCCTCTTTTGTAACTATTGTGATTCTCAGGTGAGTAGTGAACTTCCTTTAGTTGTAGCCATAAAATTATCTTTCAAGGAGTTGTAGCTTCCTTAGGTTGTAGCCATAAAACAAGGTTGTAAATATATTTATATTATTTTGAGGTTGGATTTGGATAGTAGCTCCACGAAGCTTGCTTGTTGTAGTTTTTTCCTGTTGGGATTTCCATGTAGATATGGTGTCTTCATGTGCAATGGTGTTGAATTATTTGTTATTTTTATTTTTTATTGTTATTGATTTGACGTAAGAAGTATTTGGTTTTTAGTGATACTTAAGGGTTGAGATTTGATTGAATACTAATTCACCTGCCTGTTAGTATTATGATGTTTCTAACACTTGGAAAGACATGCCCGCTCATAGAGCATTGGGACTTATCTTGGAAAGACATTCCCACTCAAGGTGCACTAGGACTTGTATGATTGAGTCTCCTTGTTTGTATAAGGGGACTTCTTAATTTAATGTGAGCCATCCCTTTGAGTTGCGTGATGAGACTCCCCACTCTTTCTCTAGAGCTATTAGTGTAGGTTTTTTATTTTCTCCTATGTTAGGGAATTGTGAGGCCTCACCTCGACTCAGTCTAACATTTCAGTGGTTTTTATATTGAGACTATTATGGATACTTTATTTTGATGCATTTTGGAATTTAGAACTTATATGATTTCAGGATTTGGATAACATTGCTATATATTGATGATTTATTTATATGCTTTATGAGATAGAACACAACATGATTTTTGAATAAGGTGAAATTGCGGTGATAAATGTCGTTATTGAATTTGCAGGACTTTACTATGATAATAGAATTATGATGTATGTTTAAGTTATGTGAATTAGGATGAATTGCTTATGTGAAATTGCTTGGATAAAAGATGTATTTAAATTGTTCAGATGTAAATTGTATGCAAGTGATGATGTGTATTATTATTCCTTTGAATTATATTATATGTTGATATTTGAAAGTACTAATGTGTAAATTGAGATGTGCGGGAAGTTATCCATGTGACCATGGAAATATTACGGAGAACCAAACCTAGACCTATGTATATTCGTAAGCTAGGGTTTGTCTATTTGGAGAGACAACACCCCATTTGTGTTGTATTTTATTCGTAACAGTATATGATGCATGTGTGTTAAGTGTTATTTAATTGATTTGTGTAAAATCCACAATTGACGATTTCATGTATTAAATTGTAAAAGTGTTTTCTTTGTGTCACTTGACACATGTGTGGATTTAAGTCTGAATTTTTATTTTTGTCTCTTGGTGGGAAAGTGTTCAACTATAGCTTTTTCTATTAATGTAACGTGATGTCATAAATACCTTGGGTAAAGAATCTTTGGGGTGGTCAACATAGGTTTGACCCGAAAATAAACTTTAGAGGGGTTTAAAATGGGTTAAATGAATACCTAGGGGTAGTTTAATAGGGTTTCCTAAAGCCCATAAGGTATACCTAAGGGTTAGGGGTAATTTAAGGCAAGTTTCTACTCCTAAGTGACCTTTTAGACACCCTAAAATTTGACTTTTCTGAGTTGTGCGAAAATTGAAATTAGAAGATTGAACCTAGTTGTAAACTTTCCTTTTCAAATGAGGGTTCCCTTTCCCATTCTATCTTACCTTCCTCTTTAGTTTTTAGAAACTTGTGAGAACTCTCACAAGGGGCTTCTTAAGCAAGAATTAGAAAATTTGTGGGTAATCACCCACTCTCCATTTTTGGAGACAAGAGAAATTTTGAAAAGAATAGATTAGATTTCGAATAGAGAATTTTGGCTAAGGGTAGAAGGAGAAGAACCGTGGAATTGGGCAGCTCATCCTCAAAAAAACTAACCTACCTTTGGGAAAATTAAGGTTGGTTGCATTCTAATTAAAATGGATTCTTTTTGCATGTGTTTGAAGTATGTTGGTGTAAAAGATTTGCTTCCTTGTATGTCCTTTTGGGAATTTCATTTGGTATTTTGTATTATGTTTTGTATGTGTTTTTTTTGGGAGTCATCAAGACCTCTTTCTCTTGGGAGAGAAGAGGATCTTGTGGGTGGTAGCAGTGACAACCCTCGAGTGAGAGACTCTTGCTATGAGAGTGATCACAAGGGATTTTTGTGTGACCCTTGCTGCATGGCCTGTTTGTGCAATGGGGGTCATAAGGAGAAAAATAAGGCTAGAATGCCTTGGGGGGCATAAGGAATAAGGGGTTGCAATTCTTGGTGTATTTGTTGTGCCATGAGGTGACTACATGTTTTCCATACTTGCAGTTCTCCTCAGGGTATTGGTCCACTACCACCCTTAAAAAGGTCATCACCAAAGTGTGGTGCAGTGTAGCCGGGATGGGAGTGTGTTTGAAATTGTGTGCATTATGTCCCCTTTGTGTTTGCATGTTTGTTTCCCGTCTAGGGCTTGGTTCTCCGAGCTCAGGGGTGACTACCAGTTAGCCTAGGCTGGGAGGTGAGCTCTCCATGGTCATATCCTTGATCTTATTTGTAGGTTGTTGGAAGCAAGGGATTAGGACAAGTGGAAGTTTGATGAAATTATTTGTTGTAGAATCCTTTTGGAAATATGTAATATTCTGAGTTAAAATGTCCTCATATGAGTGACCTATTTGTATATTGTCTTCCGTGTCTTTTAAAGAAATTCTTAGAAATGTAATAGCTTAGTTGCTATATTGCAAAAGCAGAAAAGAATGAATCTGGATTCAGTTTTCTAAAGTGTTGTATTCTGAATTTTAATGATTATTGTGCATATATTAAATAAATAAATAAAAAATGGAAAAGCAACTGAATTCATTTTGCCCCTATATACTTGTGAAATAAATCCAGGGAATAAAGAAAGGATTTGAGGATTGTATGCATGTTGCTTGAAATGTGAATATTGCAGTTTAGTCTTCCAAATTGCATGATCTAAGTTTATGGATTCTAGATAATGAAAGTTTCAGAAAATAAAATTTCATAATTAATTGCAGAAATAAAATCTAAAGTATTACTTTTCTATTTCTATAGTTTTAATTTAATATATTCTAGATTTGTTAAGTTGCTATTAAAATTATTGTTTTTCTAGGAAATTATCCTTTCATTTATTTCAGAAAATTAGTATCTAAATAGACAGTTTATCTAGTAAATGTAAAATTTTAACTTGTTAAATTTGCTGTATAAAATTAATTTAATTCAGCCAGTTACTTTATGCAGAAGATAAATCTAAGGTTAATCTAGTACATCTATGTTTTAGCAATAAAGTATTTTGGTTTTAAACGAAAAAAAATATACATGGGTTTAAATTCAGGATTCCATTAGCAATCTATTTTAGTAGTTTAAAAAAAATAATTTATAGAAATTAAATGCACAGTAATGTTATTTCTCCTTATGCATCAAATGTATATAAATTTATACTTATATTCAAAATACATTGCAAAATACATATATATATATATAAATTAAAAATATAAATAAAGCAACAAAAAAAATAAAAAAACCTTTGTTTTTTTTTGAATTGGGGGGGGGGGGTAGGTTTTCGGCCGGACCCACTATGGTAAACATAGTGGTCGGCAAGCCGAACCACTGTGTTTAACACAGTGGGACGGCGCGGCTCCCGCCACTGTGGGCGACCACAATGGTCGGCGCCACTGTGGCCTCCCATAGTGGATGACCCTAAGGCCGACATTGTGGGCGACCACAGTGGTCGCCGCCACTGTGGTAACCCATAGTGAGCGGCGCCCACAGGGATCGCCACCGCCGCCTTCCCCAAACTACTGAACCTTCGATCATGGCCGCCGCTCCACCATGAATAAATTTGACTAAATCAATAACAAAATATAAAACCCTAGCCCGGGTAGGGCTAGGGTAGTAAAGAAAAGAGATAGGAAATTATAAAATATGAGGTATTTTATAATATGCATTTTAGTTAGGGTTTGCATGAAGTTTTTTTATAAATATGTGGAAATTTTTATAGTATTTAAATATATAGTTATAGTTATATATATATATATATATATATATATAGAGAGAGAGAGAGAGAGAGAGAGAGAGAGAGAGAGAGAGAGAGAGAGAGAGATTTTAGATTAAATATTTATTTAAGTGTTATAATTTATTTATGTTTTTAATAAACATATGGATTTAATTAAAGAAGAAAATAAAATGTTTAAATTTAAAGTACTATGAAGTTTAATCCCTTTAGAAATATTATGACAAATAGGGTAAGTCATTTTGATGAGAATAAACTTTATAGGAAAATTTCCTTATGAATTTAATCGACTCTTTAAGTCGATTTAGTTTAAACTACATTTTAATGATTGTTAAATAAAATATAGACACTTACAAATCTAAGTGCTAGGTCTAATTTAATTAGATCCTAAGAACAAATAATGGACATTGGAGATTTATTGTTACCTACGTTAATTAATTTATTAATTTAGTTTATTGATTAAAATCGATGAGACAATAAAACTATTCATCTAACCTTCTGCATCTAATTTTAAATTATTTTTACTTACTTGAGTTAGTAGATAAAGTTAACTCTAAACATAGTTAAGACAAAATATATGCTAGAGCATTTCTTATTTGCCAAATTTAAATGTCTTAAGTGCGAATTTAAAAAAAAAATTATTCCGTTCTTGCCCTAAATTTTGGGCATGACAAGAATTTTTTTTTTTCCTACACATTATTAAGCTTTCTTAGGTTATATTAGAATGGTTAGTATGAGGACATGTGGCATAATCCTACAATCACATGTGTCATTCACACCCGCATTTGGGTGGTTGAATGTCACACCCTATTTTGGATTTATTTGTCACCTCCCCATAACCATTTCTTGTCTTTACCCGAATTGGCATAACCATGTATTTGGTATTGACCAAGTAAAAATCCCTCCTATTTTGGGCTACAGGGAGTGATTATTCCTCTTGGTTTTATATTCCCATATTTTCTATATAAAAATCCCTCAACTCTCCCTATGAAGACGAGAACACTAGCTCAAATTATGAGTCTAGTTCAGTGCTAGGAGAGTGCTGAGTTTTGTTCAACTCTTGGATTCTTATCTTGTTTTCCTTTAGTCACATTGATCTTGGGTGGATTCACAAGTAAATTTAACACTGGCATCTAGCCTTGCTGATTTGAGTATCACTTGAAATATGTATTGCCTTCCATTTTGGTGTTGTTTTGTTGATGATCATGTGATTGCCATGTATGTTGGCCCATGATTTTATATGTCACCTTGTGTTTGGATGATAAGTAGTATCCTTACCTTGATGATTTATGTTCTTTGTACTTGTATTGGTGTTTATTACATTCTCTTGTATTGATTGGTTTGCAATTGAGATGTTTGATGATTCTTCTCATTGAGTATGTTTACTTTATGACCATGTTTGATGTGTATACTTTGTGTATGGCTTGTGTGAAAGCCTATACCCCTATGTGTATTCATTGCTTGAGTGTTTGGTTCATGCGACTATTTGCATGAGCATAGTGGGGTTGATATTTGGGTTTCAAATGGTTAGGTAGCATTGCTAACCATCGTTAGAGGCTGTAGATCATGGTTTTGAGGATGGCATCGAGTTCATTCTAATCTTCTCCCTTATCATAATTTCATGTTCTTTCTTAACTCTTGAAAATGTAAACTTATGGATATTTTAATCCAATATATGTATTTATGTATATGTATATTGGACAATCCTCATGGAGGATGATATAATCTATTGCGAATATAATTGTTTAGTTTGGTTTTATGTGTGTCGATATTGGTTTCGAACATGAGATGTTATGCATCCTTCTTTATTGTGAGGCCCTACCCCGACCCATTTTAGCATTTCAGTGATTTTCATGTTGGAACTATTATGGACGCATTATTTTTATGCATTATGGATATAGAACTTTATATGATCCCAGGAATTGGATAACATTGACATATTGATGCTTCATTTCTATGCATTGTGGATAGAGAATTTATATGATTCTAGAATAGGATAGCATTGAGATGGTGTATGTCATTATTTGATTTGTAGGACTTTATTATGATGCTAGAAATATGATGCATATCTTATGAATGGATTAAATTTATGAGGATTATGATAATTGCTTATGTGGATTTGCCTTGTTATATGGTAAATTGATTTGTATGATGTCAATTGTATGCAGAGTGATTGATTTGTATTCTTATTTATGTGTTTAATATTATATGAGGCTATTGGAAAGTACTAATGTGTAATTGAGATGTGCAGGAAAATTATCCATGTGACCATGGAAACATTATGGAGAAGCAAGCCTAGGCCTATGTACGTTCGTAAAACTAGGGGTTGTCTATTTGGAGAGACAACACCCCATATGTATCGTATTTTATTCGTAAACGTAAATGTTTGCATGTGTGTAAATTTTAATTATTAAATTGTTTAAAGCATCCAAGAGATAATTGCCATGTGGAATTATTTTTGTAGTGTCACTTGACACATATGTTTTATGTTGTGTTGGCAAATGTCATGTCATCTTTTGAGGGATTTATTCTTTTACCAATAATATATTTCCAAAGTATCCTTGAAGGTTCCAAGGAGCCATAAGGAGGGTCAACATAGAGTTGACCCGTAGGTCAACTTTAGGTGGACTTTCTAAGGGTTAAACCAACTCCTAGAGTCAGTTTTGGAGCATTTTTAGAGGGCCCTATGGGGTGCCTATGGGTGAAGGACAAATTTGGCCATGTGTCCTTCCCCTAGGACTTTTTTTACCTCCCAAAAAAGTGGGTTTTCCTAGATGGCCGAATTTCATCTTTAGGAGTGCCATCCTTGGGTAGATAACCTTCTTGGTATGTGTCATTCCTCTTCCCCATTACATTCCTCTTCTTGAGTTGCCTTGGTTAGGGAGTGTGTAAGACCTAGCGAAGACCAACTAATTGGAGCCTCACACTCTATCCAAGAGGTTGGAAAGAGTGGGAGAAGCCTTCTTAGGCAAGAGATTGAAACTTAGTGAGTTAATCACCCACTCTCCATCTTTGGAGATCTTGCAATTTTGAAAAAAAACTAGTTTTAGAATAGAATTTTGGCCAAGTGTTGCTGAAAAGATTTGTGGAATTGGGCTGCTCTTCTCCAAGCTATCCCTAGAAAACCCTTGGCAGATTCAAGGTTGGTGCGTTTTCTTACTTGTATGTTGGAAATTTGGTTGTAGGATTGCTTGAATGTAAATGTTGCTTTCTTTGTATTTCCTTTGTGAAAGTATTATGTGATCTTTCTCTTATTTCTTTTTATGCATTTTCTTGTGTTTTGGGAGTATCCAAGGCCTTCTTACCCTTGGGAGGGTAGAATGGTCTTGGGGGTGGAAGGAGTTTGATAGCCTTAGAGTGAGAGGCTCTCATTATGAGAGTGATCTCAAGGGTTTGTTTATGTGACCCTTGCTGCATAGTTTTGTTTATGCATTCGGGGGTCATAAGGGGAGAAAATATGGCATGTATGCCTTGGGGGTCATAAGGATGTTGGGTTAAGATGGATTTTTGTTGTGTTCTTGGTTGCCATGAGTTGGCTGTGATCTACTATCTTGCAGTTCTCCTCAAGGTACTTGGTTCACTTCCACCCATGTAAATATCACACTATGTGATAAAGTTCAGCTTTGGGATGGGAATGTGTTTGTCGAGTTTTTTCGATGCTTGTTTGTGTTTGCTTGAGTGTAACCCATCGAGGACTTGGTTCTCAAGCTCGGGGGTGGCTTCTAGTAAGCCTAGGCTAGGAGGTGAGCTCTCCATGGTCACAACTTAAGATTTTGTATGCAAGTTGCTTGGAAAGAAGAAAAGAAAAAGAAAGCTAGGAGTTGTTGATTTGATTTTAGTTGCAGAAAGAAATAAGAATGTAATTTTGTATTGTTGTAAAGAAAGGAAGGGAAAAGAAAGAGTTTTTCTACTGTAAATGTATTGTAAAATGAATTAGAAACTGTATTATTGACTGAGTCTTAAGTTGTACTTTATTGATGTATGGATCATGTAAATAAAAAAAAGGGAGTGAACTTGATTAAATTTTGTTTTGTATTAATTGCAAAGTAAAAGAAATGTATTATGCTGCTGTCATTTATCTGAAATCTGTCTTTTATTTAAATCTGTCTTCTATTGAAATCTGTCATATGTTTATCTCTGTAATTTATATAAAGAAAAAAAAAATGCAGAAAGTGAAATGAGGATATTAGGAAGTAGAAAAGCAGATATGTTAGTAAAATAAAAATAATTATTTAGTTCTAGTTACTTTCCAAATGCAAATAGGGTTAAATAGATTTTGAAGAATCATAGTTTTGCATTATGCAAAATGATAATGTTTTAAGTGTTTTTTTGTACTATTTAAATACTGCTGTAATTGTGTTTATTACTGTCATTTTTCTATTTCAAAAAAAAAAGTTGCAGAAAGCTAAAGTAAACAAATTTAAATTTACCTCTTTCCTATAGTTAACTATTAGAAGTTAAAATGAAGAGAAATGTTGTTAGATAAATCTGTTAGTTTAGAAAGTCTATTGTTATGTGATTTTAAAGAAAATATATATATATGCAGATTTAGAAAACCAAAAATTACTAATAGATTTATGTCTAATTTTAATGAAGAAATGAACTTTGTGACATATGTAACATGCTGTTAAATCTGACTGTCATAATATTGTCAATGCTGAATAATGGAAATCTATTTAATCCAACTAAATGAATATTATATACATGTTTAACTAGATCACATTTTGCAAAAGGAAAGAAAAAGAAAAAGAAGTGAATGTGTATCTGTTACATGCTGTCACTATTTTTCTATTTCCTGCATGTAAAAAAAAATAATAAAAAATCTAACTCTGGAAATATATATGTATATATATATATAAATATATAAATATATATATTTACATTAAATATATTTAAAAAACAAAAAAACAAAAAAACAAAAAAAAAGAATTCTTTTCTTAGAGGTTGAACCACTGTGTTAACACACAGTGGACGACACACGGGCCGGACCACCGTGTTTACACATAGTGGATGGCACGGGAAGGTGCCGCCATTGTGTTTACACACAGTGGATGACACGACCCGCCATTGTGGTTAACCACAGTGGTCGACACGGGACCGCCATTGTGGGTAACCATAGTGGACGACTCATGGCCACCACTGTGGGTAATCACAGTGGCGTCCGGGGAGCCTCTCGCCCTGCAAGCTCGGACCTCCGCCCCTTCAAACCGCCACCCTGCCTCCATGGCCACCGCCTCCACCATATCCTGCAACACACACACACACAAAATACACACACACAAAAAAAAAAACCTAGAGACTAAAACAAAGGGAAAAGAAAAGAATTTTAATTGATAAAAATGCAACCCTAACCCAATTTCAGGTTAGGGTTAGCATTTAAATAATAAAAGTATATTAGAAATGCAACCCTAGCCCATACTCGGGTTAGGGTTAGCAAATAAAAAATAAAAGAGAATTGTTAGATTTTTTTAAAAATAAAATATAGAAGAAGAATTAACTCTACCCTAATTAGGGTTTGAAAATTAAAATATTAATTAAAATAAGAAGAGGGGGAAATTCTTTTAAATTTTTTGAAAAAGATTCCCCCCCATGTAATTTTAGCTATATGTGTTATTAATTTAAACTTCTTATTTAATTAGGGAGAAAATTGATTTTAATATAGTTTTTTTTTAATAGGATTTAAAATGGAGATTAATGTTATATAGTTACATTAATCGCATAATTGATTTAATTTAATTAACTAGGGTTACTATATAGTTATTTTTATATATTCAATTAAATAAGGACGTCAAGTTAAATTTAAATTGGGGGAAATTTGTAAATGAAAATTATTAATCATTTTATGCGAATTTTTATCCTATGAGGTCAATATTGGCCAAATTATTTAATAGTCAAAATTTGAAGGTTTAGGGGGAATTAAAATTGGCTATAGTGTAAATTATATTTATTTGGCAAATAACATTATTGAATTTGTAACCTTATTGGTTAAATTTAAATAATGAATTTGCATGTGCCCTATTAATTAATTAATTTTAAGATAGCACAATCATTATTTAATTAGCTTGGAATAATGATCCTCTTAGGAAATAATTAGTCTTCATTAACTATTGTCGCCCTATTGATTGAGTTAATTAATCCAATTTTAGTGAACAATTCTATTTACATCCTAGTTAAGACAAAACTTAATTGATTTCAAATTTAATGTAGATTATTTAATGAGTTTATGTTATTCAAAAAAAAAAAATGTTGTTCCATTTTTGCCCAAAAGTTTGGGCACGACATTTTGGTATCAGAGCCAGGTTGGAGATATGGGCAAGTCCCATAGGGTCTTCGCAACGGTTGACAACTGCCAGGCAGAGCACCAGGCCACAATTATTGAGGCTGCAGATATGATCAGAGGTATCGGTATTTCTATATTGTTTGACTCAGGAGCTACTGACTCCTTTATATCTCCATTGGTTGTGGAGCGTTGCAAGCTAGTGGCAGTTAGGCAATGTGTCAGTTGGGAAGTGGAGTTAGCTTCAGGGGCTAGAGTGTTAGTGGATTCAGAGGTTAGGGGATGTCCGCTCTAGATTTGTAATACCACCACCTTAATAGACCTTAGAGTTACACCACTCGGATCTTATGGCATCGTACTTGGCATGGATTAGCTTTACGCCCACAAAGCCAAGATGGATTGTTGCCTGAAAAAGATCGAGTGTGAGGATGGTCATGGTGCTCCCATAGTAATCACTAGGATTCAAAGGCCCGTGTCTCTTTGTATGATTTCCGCTATGTAGCTTAAGTAGAGCATGCGAAAGGGATGCCAATTATTTGCTATCACCATCAGTGATAGAGAGGAAGAAAATGAGAAGGAGCCTTCCCTAGATGATCGTCCCATCCCTAAGGAGTTTGCGGATGTGTTTCTAGCCAAGCTATCTAGTATGCCACCTAGCAGAGATATTGACTTCCACATAGATCTTGTACCAGGAGCCAAGCCAGTTTTGAGAGAACCTTACAGGATGACCACAAATGAGCTTAATAAGCTCAAGATGTAGCTTGAGGAACTCTTAGAGAAGGGTCACATTCATCCTAGCATCTCCCCTTGGGGGCACACCAGTCATCTTCGTAAAGAAGAAGGACGGGTCCCTTTGGTTATGCATAGATTATAGGCAGCTGAACAAATTAACCATCAAGAACCGTTATCCCTTGCCCAGGATCGATGATTTGTTTGATCAGCTTCAGGGTGCTAAAGTGTTTTCCAAAATAGATCTAAAGTCAGGGTATCATTAGTTGAGGATTGTGGAGAGTGATACCCACAAGACCATGTTTCGTACCAGGTATGGCCACTATGAGTTCACCGTGGTCCCTTTCGGTCTTACGAATGCTCCAGCTGTATTAATGAGTCTCATGAATGGGGTACTTCACACTTTCCTTGACTAATTTGTGGTTGTGTACCTCGATGACATATTGATATATTCTCAGAATGAGAAGGAGCATGAGGAGCATTTGAGGCAGGTTTTGTAGTGTTTGACAAACAATCAGTTTTATGGTAGTTTGTCGAAGTGTGCTTTCTTTAGATCAGAGGTCAAGTACCTTGGGCATGCGATATCTGGTGATGGGATCTCAGTTGACCCATCAAAGATCAGAGCTATTATGGATTGGCCAGCACCAACTAGTGTAACAGAGGTCAGGAGCTTCATGGGTCTAGCAGGGTACTACAGACGCTTGGTTGAGGGATTTTCTAGAGTTGCACATCTCATTACATCCCTTTAGAAAAAGGGAAAGAAATTTGAATGGACAGAGAGGTGTGAGAGGGATTTTCAGGATCTGAAAAGGGCACTCACTAGTGCACCTATTCTTATTGTGCTAGACCCCATGGCTGATTTCATGGTATGCACATATGCTTCATTGAATGGATTAGGAGTAGTCCTTATGTAGGAGGGTCAAGTTATAGCTTATGAGTCTAGGAAGCTTAAGAATCACAAGATTAACTACCCTACACATGACCTAGAGCTAGTAGTAGTAGTACATGCACTTGTGAGGTGGAGACACTTCCTTTTGGGTCATCATTTCAAGCTTCATTCAGACCATTAGAGTTTGCAGTACATCTTCACCTAGCCTAATCTTAATGCTCGTCAAAGGAGATGGATGGAGTTTCTATGTGAGTATGATTTTGATGTCCACTACATTAAGGGGAAAGAGAACATAGTTGTAGATGCCTTGAGTAGGAGACATCATCAGGTATACTCCATATCTATAAGAACGGATTTGAGAGATCATATATTGTAGTGGCTACCAGAGGATGGATGGTACCTAGAGGTTTGTCAGGTGATTCAATCTTAGGAGACCCTGGAGGGGAATTATGTCGATTATTCCTTAGAGTCCAATGGACTATTACGCCATAGAGGGCGCATCTATGTACCTTCTCCTAGGGGATTGTGAGAGTTCATTATCATGGAGGCTCATAGAGCTCCTTATGAAGCACATCCCGGGGTTAAGAAGATGCATGTAGACTTGAGACAGTTATATCATTGGCAAGGTATGCGGTAGCTTATTACTGAGTTAGTAGCCAGATGTCTTGAGTGTCAGAGAGTCAAGGCAGAGCATCGCCATCCTGGTGGGTTGCTCCAGTCCCATGCTATACTAGAGTGGAAGTGGGATACTATATCCATGGATTTCATTATTGGTCTTCCCATGTCATCTCATCGCCATGATACTCTCTTGGTGATAGTTCACAAGTTGACCAAAGTGGCCCACTTCTCACCAGTCTAGACTACCTTCACAGCACTAGCAGTGGCACAAGTGTTCTTGCGAGACATTGTCAGGCTTCATGGCATTCCACACAAGATTATTTCTGATAGGGATTCCCTCTTCACTTCTTCCTTTTGGAAGGCATTATAGGCAGCAATGGGCACCAAGCTCAATTTCAGCACAGCCTACCATCCGAAAATGGATGGACAGATAGAGAGGGTTAACCAAGTGTTAGAGGATATACTCTGCATGTACGTCATAGATCATCAGACCAAATGGGAGGAGTACCTTCATTTAGTAGAGTTTGCCTACAATAACGAGCATCACACTTCTTTGGGGATGCCACCTTTTTAGGCCTTGTATGGTAGACCTTGTAGGACACCTCTGAGTTGGGACCATATTGAGGATAGAGTGGCCATATGCCCTGAGATGGTTTGTGATATGGAGCAGCAGGTAACTTTGATTAGACAACACCTTAGAGAGGCACATGATAGGCAGAAGAAGTATGCAGATGTAAAGAGGATAGACCGGAGTTACATGGTTGGGGAAAGAGTTTTTCTGAGAGTGCGACCGCATAAGAGTCCAATCCATTATGGAAAGTGTTCTAAGCTTGCACCTCACTTTGTCGGACCATTTGAGATCCTTGAGAGGATAGGACCAGTTGCTTATCACCTAGCTTTGCCACCTAGCCTGTCACGCATCCACGATGTGTTTCATGTATCAGTTTTGAGGAAGTATATCTATGATGAGTCTCATATTTTAGATTGGGATGCCTTGCAGGTGGAGTTGGATGACCAGCTAGCTTTGGAGTCCATTCGCATTTTGGCTCACCGGATGTTGGCCCTTCGAGGTCGAGAGATGGACTAGGTTAGGGTCTAGTGGGATTGCTATGATGAGGTTACAACTTCATGGGATGATGCAGCACGTATGAGATCACAGTACCCTCATATTTTTTATGAACTCCAGGAGGAAGTTCATTCCTAGAGTGGGAGGGTGTGAGGCCCTACCCTAATCCATCCTAGCATTTCAATGATTTTCATGTTGGAACTATTATGGATGCTTTATTTTTATGCATTATGGATATAGAACTTTATATGATCCTAGGAATTGGATAACATTGATATATTGATGCTTCATTTCTATGTATTGTGGATATAGAATTGTATATGATTCTAGAATAGGATAGCATTGAGATGGTGTATATCATTATTTGATTTGCAGGACTTTATTATGATGCTAGAAATATGATGCATATCTTATGAATAGATTAATTTTATGAGGATTATGATAATTGCTTATGTGGATTTGCCTTGTTATATGGTAAATTGATTTGTATGATGTCAATTGTATGTAGAGTGATTGATTTGTATTCTTATTTATGTGTTTAATATTATATGAGGCTATTGGAAAGTACTAATGTGTAATTGAGATGCGCAGGAAAATTATCCATGTGACCATGGAAACATTATGGAGAAGAAAGCCTAGGCCTATGTACATTCGTAAAACCAGGGGTTGTCTATTTGGAGAGACAACACCCCGTATGTATTGTATTTTATTCGTAAACATAAATGTTTTCATGTGTGAATTGTAATTATTAAATTGTTTAAAGCATTCAAGAGACAATTTCCATGTGTGTATTTGTCATGTGGAATTATTTTTGTAGTGTCACTTGACACATATGTTTTATGTTGTGTTGGACATTGTCATGTCATCTTTTGAGGGATTTATTCTTTTACCAATAATATATTTCCAAATTATCCTTGAAGGTTCCAAGAAATCTAGGATTGTGAGCCATAAGGAGGGTCAACTCAGAGTTGACCCGTAGGTTAACTTTAGGTGGACTTTCTAAGGGTTAAACCAACTCCTAGAGTCAGTTTTGGAGCATTTTTAGAGGGCCCTATGGGGTACCTATGGGTGAAGGCCAAATTTGGCCATGTGTCCTTCCCCTAGGACTTGTTTTACCTCCCAAAAAAGTGGGTTTTCCTAGATGGCCGAATTTCATCTTTAGAAGTGCCATCCTTGGGTAGATAACCTTCTTGGTATGTCTTATTCCTCTTCTTGAGGTGCCCTGGTTAGGGAGTGTGTAAGACCTAAGGAAGACAAACCAATGGGAGCCTCTCATTCTATCCAAGAGGTTGGAAAGAGTGGGAGAAGCCTTCTTAGGCAAGAAATTGAGACTTAGTGAGTTAATCATCCACTCTCCATCTTTGGAGATCTTGCAATTTTGAATAAAAACCAGTTTTAGAATAGAATTTTGGCCAAGTGTTGCTGAAAAGATTTATGGAATTGGGCTGCTCTTCTCCAAGCTATCCCTAGAAAACCCTTAGCAGATTGGTGCATTTTCTTACTTGCATGTTGGAAATCTGGTTGTAGGATTGCTTGAATGTAAATGTTGCTTTCTTTGTATTTCCTTTGTGAAAGTATTATGTGATCTTTCTCTTATTTCTTTTTATGCATTTTCTTGTGTTTTGGGAGTATCCAAGGCCTTCTTACACTTGGGAGGGTAGAATGGTCTTGGGGGTGGAAGGAGTTTGACAACCTTAGAGTGAGAGGATCTCATTATGAGAGTGATCTCAAGGGTTTGTTTATGTGACCCTTTCTGCATAGTTTTGTTTATGCATTCGGGGGTCATAAGGGAAGAAAATATGACATGTATGCCTTGGGGGTCATAAGGATGTTGGGTTAAGATGGATTTTTGTTGTGTTCTTGGTTGCCATGAGTTGGCTGTGATCTACTATCTTGCAGTTCTCCTCAAGGTACTTGGTCCACTTCCACCTATGTAAATATCACAATATGTGATAAAGTTTAGCTTTGGGATGGGAATGCGTTTGTTGAGTTTTTCCAATGCTTGTTTGTATTTGCTTGAGTGTAACCCATCTAGGACTTGGTTCTCCAAGCTCAGGGGTGGCTTCTAGTAAGCCTAGGCTGGGAGGTGAGCTCTCCATGGTCACAACCTTAAGATTTTGTATGCAGGTTGCTTGGAAAGAAGAAAAGAAAAAGAAAGCTAGGAGTTGTTGATTTGATTATAGTTGCAGAAAGAAATAAGAATGTAATTTTGTATTGTTGTAAAAAAAGGAAGGGAAAAGAAAGAGTTTTTCTACTGTAAATGTATTGTAAAATGAATTAGAAACTGTAGTCTTAAGTTGTACTTTATTGATGTATGGATCATGTAAATTAGAAAAAAAGAGTGCACTTGATTAAATTTTGTTTTGTATAAATTGTAAAGGAAAAGAAATTTATTATGCTGCTGTCATTTATCTGAAATCTATCTTTTATTTAAATCTGTCTTCTATTGAAATCTATCATCTATTTATCTCTGTAATTTATATAAAGAAAAAAAAAAATACAGAAAGTGAAATGAGGATATTAGGAAGTAGAAAAGCAGAAATGTTAGTAAAATAAAAATAATTATTTAGTTCTAGTTACTTTCCAAATGCAAATAGGGTTAAATAGATTTTGAATAATCATAGTTTTGCATTATGCAAAATGATAATGTTTTAAGTGTTTTTCTGTACTATTTAAATACTGTTGTAATTGTGTTTATTACTGTCATTTTTCTATTTCAAAAAAAAAAGTTGCAGAAAGCTAAAGTAGACAAATTTAAATTTATGTCTTTCCTATAGTTAACTATTAGAAGTTAAAACGAAGAGAAATGTTGTTAGTTTAGAAAGTCTGTTGTTATGTGATTTTAAACTATATATATATACGCAGATTTAGAAAACTAGAAATTATTAATAGATTTATGTCTAATTTTAATGAAGAAATGAACTTTGTGACATAAGTAACAAGCTGTTAAATCTGACAGTCATAATATTGTTGATGTTGCATAATGGAAATCTATTTAATCCAACTAAATGAATATTGTATACATGTTTAACTAGATCACATTTTGCAAAAGGAAAAAATAAGAAGAAGTGAATGTGTATCTGTTACATGTTGTCACTATTTTGCTATTTCCTGCATGGAAAAAAAGAAGATCAAAAATCTAACTCTGGAAATACATGTATATATATATATATATAAATATATATTTACATGAAATATATTTAAAAAAATAATAACAAAAAAAGAGAATTCTTTTCTTAGAGGCCGAACCACTGTGTTAACACACAGTGGATGACACACAGGCCGGACCACTGTGTTTACACACAGTGGACGACATGGGCCGCCATTGTGGTTAACCACAGTGGTCGGCACAGGGCCACCACTGTGAGTAACCACAGTGGACGGCTCACGGCCACCGCTGTGGGTAATCACAGTGGCGTCTGGGGAGCCTCCTCCCCTGCGAGCTCGGACCTCCACCCCTTCAAACCGCTGCCCTGCCTCCATGGCTGCCACCTCCACCGTACCCTGCAACACACACACACACACAAAACACAAACACACAAAAAAAAACCCTAGAGATTAAAAAAAAGGGAAAAGAAAAGAATTTTAATTGATAAAAGACAACCCTAATCCAATTTCGAGTTAGGGTTAGTATTTAAATAATAAAGTATATTAGAAATGCAACCCTAGCCCATATTCGGGTTAGGGTTAGCAAATAAAAAATAAAAGAGAATTGTTAGGTTGTTTTTAAAATAAAATATAGAAGAAGAATTAACTCTACCCTAATTAGGGTTTGAAAATTAAAATATTAATTAAAATAAGAAGAGGGGGAAATTCTTTTTAAAAATTTGAAAAAGATTCCCCCCCATGTAATTTTAGCTATATGTGTTATTAATTTAAACTCCTTATTTGATTAGGGAGAAAATTGATTTTAATATAGTTTTTTTTTATTATAGGATTTAAAATGGAGAATAATGTTATATAGTTACATTAATCGCATAATTGATTTAATTTAATTAACTAGGGTTACTATATAGTTATTTTTATATATTCAATTAAATAAGGACGTCAAGTTAAATTTAAACTGGGAGAAATTTGTAAATGAAAATTATTAATTATTTTATGTGAATTTTTAGCCTATGAGGCCAATATTGGCCAAATTATTTAATAGTCGAAATTTGAAGGTTTAGGGGGAATTAAAATTGGCTATAGTGTAAATTATATTTATTTGGCAAATAACATTATTGAATTTGTAACCTTATTGGTTAAATTTAAATAATGAATTTGCATGCGCCCTATTAATTAATTCATTTTAAGATAGCACAATCATTATTTAATTAGCTTGGAATAATGATCCTCTTAGGAAATAAATAGTCTTCATTAACTATTGTCGCCCTATTGATTGAGTTAATTAATCCAATTTTAGTGAACAGTTCTATTTACATCCTAGTTAAGACAAAACTTAATTGATTTCAAATTTAATGTAGATTATTTAATGAGTTTATGTTGTTCAAAAAAAAAAATTGTTGTTCTGTTTTTGCCCAAAAGTTTGGGCACGATATTTATGCTTCAATGTTGAATCATGGTTATGAGCATATGTGTGAGGCCTCACCTCGACTCAGTCTGACATTCAGTGGATTTTATATATTGACTATCATGGATACTTTATTTTGATGCATATTGAAACTTAGTACTGATATGGTTTCAGGATTTGGATAACATTGCTATATTTTGATGATTTACTTATATGCTTTATGAGATAGAACACTTCATGATTATTAGATAAGATGATATTGCGATGATAGATGTCGTTATTGAATTTGCAGGACTTTGCTATGATAATAGAACTATGATGTATGGTTAAGTTTATGTGAATTAGGATGAAATTGCTTATGTGATATTGCTTGATAAGAGATGTATTTAATCTGTGCAGATGTAAATTGTATGCAAGTAATGATGTGTATTCTTTTAAAATTATATTATATGTGGATATTTGAAAGTACTAATGTGTAAAATGAGATGCGCAGGAAATTAACCATGTGACGATGGAAAATTTACGGAGAACCAGACCTAGACTTATGTATGTTCGTAAGCCAGGGGTTGTCTATTTGGAGAGACAACACCCCATTTGTGTTGTATTTTATTCGTAACAGTATATGCTGCATGTGTGTTAAGTGTCATTTAAAGTTATTGTGTAAAATCCACAAGAGACGATTTCATGTTTTAAATTGTAAAAGTGTTTTATTTGTGTCACTTGACACATGTGTGGATTTAAGTTTAAATGTTTTATTTAAGTCTCTTGGTGGGAAAGTGTTCAACTATAGCTTTTTCATTTAATATAACGTGATGTCATAAATACCTTGGGAAAAGAATCTTTGGAGATGTCAACATATGTTTGACCCGAAAATAAACTTCAGAGGGGTTTAAAATGGGTTAAATGAACACCTAGGGGTAGTTTAATAGGGTTTCCTAAAGCCCATAAGGTATACCTAAGGGTTAGGGGTAATTTTAGGCAAGTTTCTACTCCTAAGTGACCTTTTAGACACTTTAAAATTTGGCTTTTCTGAGTTGTGCAAAAATTGAAATTAGAAGTTTGAACTTAGTTGTAAACTTTCCTATTCGAATGAGAGTCTTTTTCCCATTCTATCTTACTTTCCTCTTTAGTTTTTAGAAACTTGTGAGAACTGAGAGAAGGAGCTTCTTAAGCAAGAATTTGAAAATTTGAGGGTAATCACCCACTCTCCATTTTCGGAGACAAGAGAAATTTTGAAAAGGATAGAAAAGATTTGAATAGAAAAATTGGCTAAGGGTAGAAGAAGAAGATCCATGGATTGGGCAGCTCTTCCTCAAATATTATCCTACCTTTGGGCAAATTAAGGTTGGTTTCATTATTCTCTAAAATGTCTCATTTTCTTTGCATGTGTTTGACAGTATGTTGGTGTAAGAAATCTGTTTTCTTGTATGTCCTTTTTAGGAATTTCATTTGGTATTTTGCACTATGTTTTGTCTGTGTTTTTGGGAGTTTTCTCAAGACCTCTTACTCTTGGGAGAGAGGAGGATCTTGTGGGTGGTAGCAGTGACAACCCTCAAGTGAGAGACTCTCATTTTGAGAGCGATCAGAAGGGATTTTTGTGTGACCCTTGCTGCATGGCCTGTTTGTGCAATGGCGGTCATAAGGAGGGATATAAGGCTAGAATGCCTTGGGGGCATAAGAAATAAGGGGTTGAAATTCTTGATGTATTTATTGTGCCATGAGGTGGCTACTTGTTTTCCATACTTGTAGTTCTCCTCAGGGTATTGGTCCACTACCACCCTTGAAAAGGTCATCACCAAAGTGTGGTGCAGTGTAGCCAAGTTGGGAGTGTGTTTGAAATTTGTGTGCTTCCTGCCTTCTATGTGTTTGCATGTTTGTTACCCATCTAGGGCTTGGTTCTCCGAGCTCGGGGGTGGCTACCAGTTAGCCTAGGCTGGGAGGTGAGCACTCCATGGTCATATTTGTGATTTATTATGCAGGAATGTTAGGAGAAAAGAATAGGAAAAGAGAAAAGTTGCAGAAGATTATTGTTGAAGAAATCTAAATTCATTTGCAGTTATTAGTTTTGATAGGAGAAATACACCCTCATTCGTTGAAATGAGAGGCAAGTTGTAAATTTGAAATATAGACATGAGATTTGTTATTGTAGTTAAATAAAGAAACACCCTGTAATTTTGCAGAATATCTTTGGAGTTGTAAAAAGCTAGTTATATTTCTATTTCCTATTTTTTTTTTTAAAAGGGTTACTTTTGAATTGCATGCAATAGTCTTTGTAATATGGAAAAATCAGTATTAATTAAATCTGTGTTCTTCTTTTTATCTCAGAATTTTATCTTCATTCTACTTGCAGAAAAATATGAGTTGTATTTGCTGAATTGATTTTAAGTATAAAAAAAAAAGTGTTTATTTAGTTGTTGTATTAGTTGTAAAATCAATGAACGTATTTATTGCAGAAAAGTATAATGTATTCCTAAAATAGTATTTCCTAAGTTCAGAAAAAGAAATATATATATCCGATGGGTTAAGATAAGTAGTTTAGCCGTAAATTTATTCCTTTTTTTAAGCATTTTAAATAATAAATAAATAAATAGGAAAGGCATTAACTAGAATTGCATGCATATTGTAGATTTAAAAATAATTTTATAATTCTGTTTTCTGTAAATCAATAGAGTACAAAATAGTTCTGGAAATTATCCCTCCATTAAACAGACTTATTACTATATTTTCTTTCCTACAATTGTAAATTAGAATCTTCCATGATTTCGATGTTAGTTTAAGAAAGGAAATAATACTATAAGTTATATATATATATATATATATATATATATATATATATATATATATATATATATATATATATATATATATATCATGAATATATTTATATATACTTTTATATTAAACATGTCATATAAATGCCCTGCAAAACAAATGAAAATGTAAACCTAAGTATATTTACCATTTTATATATATATATATATATTTATTTAACATAATAATTTACTTTTGTTATTTTGTTTAAAAAAAAAAATTGCATGTAAAATATATATTGAGAAATATATATATATATATATATATACATATATATATATATACATATATATATACATATATATATATACATATATATATATACATATACATATATAAATATATAAATATATATATATACATATATATATATATACATATATATATATATATATATTTATAATATATATAAATTTTTTTTTAAAAAATATTAAATAAACAAAAAAAAAGATGGGGGAAAAAGAAGGGCCGAGCATTGTGCATCGCACAGTGAACGGTGGGCAAGCCGCGCACTATGCAATGCATAGTGACTGGCGGAGCCGCGCACTGTGCAATGCACAGTGGACGACGGTGTCGCACACTGTGCAGTGCGCAGTGGACGGCGGGGCCGCACACTATGTGTTGCACAATGGGCGGCAAGGCCGAACACTGTGCAATGCACAGTGGGCGGCCATGGCCGAGCCGCCTCCAAAAAAACTTGTTGCTGCTTGATCCGCCTCTGCGCCGCTAACCCTCCCTTAACTCGGCCCTGTAACATGGGGGTTAAGCAAAAAAAAAAAGAATATATTAAACCCTAGCCCGGGTAGGGCTAGGGTAGTAAAATAAAATAAAATGTTTAACTCATTTAGTTAGGGCCATTTTATAATGGAAAATCCCTAAATAGGGTTTGAAGGGCATAATGGCTATTAAGTTGGAAAGATTTTTTTAAGAAGATTAAATATATATATATATATATATATATATATATATATATATATATATATATAAATATATACATATATGTTTTTATATTTGGGTATGTATTTATATAGAGTTTTAAATATTTAAATACCTCTATATTATTTACTAATAGGAAGTTTTAAAAAAAAATATATAAGTTCAAAGAATAAAGCCTAGTCTTATATTTTTAAATGTATTTGGTGTGATAAATACTTAATTATGCCCTAGTTAATTTAATTAGAGCATTAAATTTTAAGTTGGATTTTAAAGGGATTTAATTAAGCACCTTTCATTTGAGGATAGAATGGATGCTAGAAAAATAATTTTTAATTAGCTTTCCAAGTCGATTAATAGCTACTCATAATTAATTTTGCCCGTGTAAATTAAATTATCTAAATTAAATGACACTTTAAACGATTACTATAATTATTGATTTAAAAATGGATTTTTAGACTATATAGTCTTATTGGAGATCAAATTTATCTTCATTTTCTATTTTTAATGAGTTTGATTTAATTAATCTATTGACTAGGTATCTTGTGAAAATAAAATTTAAATCATTTAGTATTTCCGCAAATAAATTTAATTAATTTCGATACTTAGTTAGTATCAGAGTTAGCTCGAATATTGTTATGAAAAACATGTTAACGCATGTCGAGATAGCGAACTTTGTTAATTAATTAGTATTTTAAAAAAAAATCATTCCGTTTTTGCCCTAAATTTTGGGCATGACAATATGAACTTTCGTTTGTGCATAAAATGAAATTAGAGGCATCTTATGTTGTTTGGAGGGTGTCTTAGCCCCCTCACAAGGTTTTCATACCTCCCTATAGTGAATTGTGTAGTTTCAAGTCCTTTAGTGTTTAATCGGGCCCATTCAAGGCGTTTGGGAGTGTCTTATAACAAGTGTTGTATCTTTTGGTCTTGGTGTGTTTTAGCTTAGGGAATTATTTGAGGGTGTTTTGGAGGTTTTGGTATCCTTCTTCATCCTCTCCTTGCATGAGTTGGTGGTGCTTAGTGTTTGAGGGAGTAGTTTTATTACTTTGTCCCCTTGTCCTTTCTAGTATTTTTGTGTTCATTAGGAATTCTCATGAATTTTATACTCCATCATGTTCATGGTGTCCATAGGACCAAACTCTAGATTCAATTTTCTCACTGGTCAGGATACTAGTGTAGAAAGAAGGATGACAACACTAGCACCTAAAATGGATATAAGTGCACCTAAAGGATTCCAGTCAACCTAAAGGACTATAGAATGCCACATTAGCATCCTTCTATTGTGCTACTATCTTAGTGTAGTTCCCATGTACATTATGAGTGCCCCTATCTATTGTATTTGTTCGTCAATTTTAATAGGGACCTAGGGGTTACTTTGAGTGATTTGAAGTTTTTGTTAGAGCTTGGAGAGTCAATGTAACCTATGAGGTGGTGCACATGTTTTATGGGTGTGTTAGGAGTATATATTATATTGGTTTGTGTATTTGTGTTTGTAGAAATCTGATCCTTGTACCTAAGGCTAAGGAGAAAGTCAAGTTTGCCAAAATAAATCTTGTAGCCTCTTATGATGTATTGTAAGGTTTGAATCTATTGGTGGATGTTGCATAAGGGTTCATGAGCCTTCCTTGTAGTTTTATGTCATCTAGGGACTTTGATATTTCACTTTTGTATTGTTTTATTACGATAGGATGTCTAACATTTATAGTTAATCTAGTGGATTCTTGTATGTGGCTATGAAGCTTAGGCTTGAATTTTTGGACTAGTGTGATGCAACTTGGAGGTTGATTAATCCCTCATTATATTTATGATAGTTGTGAGAGGATTTATTAATGGTATGTGATGATCAACATCAAAAATTTGTCCTTCCTATTTCTCTCTCTCTTCCAATGTTCAATGTATGGTGATTGTTTCCATTGCTAGTCTTCCATTGTAGTCACCTCCTTGTACAATGGTATGGTCTTGAGTATATTTATTGTGTGTTTTAGTCTCTCTTGAAACACTTGTGTGTATGTAATCATGCAAATGCAACATTTTGTGTCATATCCTTGACATTGAGTTATTAAGTTTATCTACACCATTTAAGAAAAAAAATCCAAATTTTCTTGGCTTGTTTTCTCAAGGGTTCCTTGATGGAAAATTCCATATAGTATTAGAGCCCTTGTTGCAACACTTGGATCTTTGGTTATGTAATTTACCTTAAATTTTATGTTTTTTTCACATAGTTGTGTGAGTTCTCATGTTGTGATTGGTTATTTGGCTGGTTACTTTGGTGTCTTATGTGGAGTTTTAGTGAGTTCAATTTGTTTGACCCAAGTATAATATCCTAGGCCCTTTTGCACATTTTAGGGAAGGATATATACCCCTATTTGGGAACCTTTTAGATGGTCCATGATTGATTGTTAGAGTGTTCTCCTTATATGTGAGCTCTTGTTGGGTCTTCATGCAATTTGGAGTGTGTGGATTCTTTGTCCATAGTTGTTGTTGTTTCTTTATTTGACCTAGCATGATTTTTTTAATTAGTGTATGTCGACAAGGGTTAGTTATACCCTCACATGTGTTAAGGAGTGCCTTCTAGTGTGATGGCCTCCTTGATTTTTGATCTTTGATTACCATGTATGTTTAGTGGCTCTTGAGTGACCCTATTTTCTCTTGCATACTTTGTAAATGACATGATTGAGTAATTTATTTGAATTAACCTAAAATGTCTATTGAATGGATCTTGTTTGAGAATTATATGTATTATGTGAGTAATTATTTGATTATGAAAAGGATGAAATGACTCATTTTCTTGAGATGTTAGAAAATTTTGACAAGGTTGTACCTTGTTAGCATGCATTGAGTGTGAATGGGATTATGTTAATTCATGCTTGTGCCTTGTTAAAAATGGATGGTTATTGTTGTAATTGCATTAGTTTGAATCATGTAACATGTTATACAATAATGTGTGATTTCATATGTGAAATAAAGCTTTCATTAGTGAAATATATGTAAATTAACATAATAGATAATTTGGATCAATTATTTATGTCCCCAAATCTAGATTTTCATTATATTCATATGATTTTGTATGGCTTATTTTCTTGTGGCATCATGAAGA
The DNA here is from genome assembly GCF_030272615.1 of Cryptomeria japonica. Taxonomy (NCBI): domain Eukaryota; kingdom Viridiplantae; phylum Streptophyta; class Pinopsida; order Cupressales; family Cupressaceae; genus Cryptomeria; species Cryptomeria japonica. Next base: position 351,078,414 of record NC_081413.1, read on the forward strand.
AGTATATTTGATCCATTTGCATTATGTGTATCCTAAATTTGTGGTTCATGGTTTCATATTGACCCTACCTTTCATAGTGTGTATAATTAAGTTCAAGATGTAAATCTTGCATCATATGATAGTATTGTGTTGATGTGGCCTAGTGCCTTTGTTGTGTTGTCCCTATTAACCATGTGGATATCATTGTATCATGGCCAATGAAAGTGATTCATGATGTAATTTTATGTAAGTCCCTTGCATGGGAAATTTTTATCTTGCTACATGTTAGTTATCCCCAGTATATGTCAATGTAAAATGTGCCCTTGTATTGAAATAATAATATACCTTTAAGTGGCCTTGTATTGTGAACATGTGAAAATATTGATTGGTTGTATCATATCTTTGTGATTATAACTTTCCTCATGAATGTGGTTCTATAATTGAGCTTGATTTGTGCATTTAGTGTAACCCTTGTGGACGTGTTAGAAAACTCCATGTGTTTGTCTCTTTGCTTAATGAACTAATTTCATTGCATTGCATTAAAAAGGTAAACATCTAGAAGTTGAGTACAATATATAATTACATGGTTGAACGCCTAAATATTTCATAGTATTGGAATCATAGATGACTCATTTACCTAGTTCTCTTGGATATGATCTCCAATTCACCTTGGATGTTGTATTCTCGGGTGTTGTGTAGCAAATAATCCCTCAAATGTGGTTGATTTTAGTCACTCATTTATGTTGACATGTTTCATGTTTGATGAATTATTTGGGTCATTTATTAATTACCCCATGTGTTATAAGGAATAGAACTAAATTTTTGGGTTTCTTATGCCTATTGTAGTCACCAAACTCCTTCATCTATCCATTTTGGTACCCTTGGTCACACTTGACTTGTTATCAAAATTGTGCACATTTTTTATGATTTACTGTTCAATTTAATAATTCCCCCTCTTGGATTTTCTTTTAAAATATCATGGTATCTATTTTAAATGTTTAAAAGTGTTGGTCTTGAGTTTTGTTAAGTGTTATCCTTTATCATGCTCATTATGAACCCTTGATAGTATTTGCAAGGGAGTACTTCACAAAGAATGCACTACATCAATATGTAAAGTTAATTATACTAATGATTGAATTAGAATAATTCTTGGTTGATATGAAAATGACTCTCTTGAGCTGTGTGTAAAATTTTCTAAAATATTGCTAATCGTATGTGAATATATAGTGTTGCGTTAATTGAATATATGATGAAACTAAAAAATTATCAGTTCTCTATGAAGTGTATGCATTGTGCAATGATTGTCTGGTGGGAATTTCATTCTCTCATTTGTGAGTGATGTGTATTTGGATATCTATGAATGTGGTTGTATTCTTTCCCAATTTTGTGATCGTGTTGGTAAAATAATGTGTCTTCTTGTGATTGATTTTGAATGATAGTCTATTATTGGGTATTGATGTAATCCACCAGTAATGGTTGTTCTTGTTTGTGTTTTCTTAAGACCATGCCCTTAGTAATTTATATCATATTATATCTATATGCATATATCTATTGGTTTTGTGTAGTTGGAGACATTCTCCCTAGCAGTGTTGATGTGTTCCTAGCTTAAGGGTTGGAAGAGGATACAGTTCTTTATGAGGAATTGGTTATCCTATACATTTTTATCATTGTGAGTGAATGATGTTGATCCATTTTGAAGTTTATTTGTCATCTTGTCAATCATGATTTCATGATCATGTTGGGTGGTTTGATTCTTGTCTAGCTATAGTTGAGATTTTGGGGATAAATAAATCATGGTTTTATCCTATGACGTGTTAGTTGGTGATTAAGTTTCTTTTCTTGTTAATTTTTTAGGGTTTATGAACCTCCTTTTTGTGGGTGTTCCTATGTGTGAGAGTTATATTTCTATATGTTAGCCTTTAAGAACTCATAAGTTGTCCTTGGTTTCTCAAAGAGAAGCAGATGTTTGGAAGAAATACTCACTATTCTAAAGAGATGTTTGAGAAAGTGAGACCTTTTTTGGAAATGAGGTGTACTCTGGATGAGAATTGTGGTTCTCTTTAGTTTTGTGGTATGATATTTTTCCCTAACTATGGGTTATAGACCTAAAGATTTAATACCTTAATCTAAGGAGAGACTATGGAGAATTCAGATTTGTGTTTTGTTGCCTTATGGTGAGGTGGAATTGTAGGATTTTTTTTAGTTTTTGGTTGCATTGGTGGGTAGATAGAGTTACTAGAACTTATGGTAGTCATAGAGTAGGAATTTGAGGGATTTTGGTGCCTTTTGGACCATGTGGTTGGTCCCTACCTAATGCAGGATCATCCTCGATTCATAGAAATCTTGCATCAACCAAAAATATTTTCTTTCTATTTTGCTTTCTGTTTTCAGTTTCAACTTTTCTCTCTGTGTCCTGGTTTTGGGTCACCGGATCCTGTGGAGTTGGATTCTAATTGAAGACTTGATCATCTTTCTTATTTCCATATCACATCACATTTGGATCATTTTCTGGAAAGATATCACATTCAGTTTCCTTGACAGTTTCCTATTACCGATTGATAGTTCTTGTTACCGGTTGCCTGGACCTATTTTGGTGATCTATCGGAACCCCTTATGAAGCTTGTGGAGCCTTGGGTGTTGATTCAAATGTTTCTTGGTGTATGGTCAAACTTTTCCCATGATCTATATTTCATCCTTTTGATTTTCCAGAGGAATCTCTTGGCGGAGGCCGACCTTGTTAATTTTACACATTAGGTCTTGTTCTTTGGGTTTTGATCCTTTTTGGGCCGACTAGATCCTTTGGATCGCATAAATAATTGTAATTGCACATTAGAATTTATTGAATCAAAGAATCAAGTAGTGAGAATGTGCATAGAAGATAGATCTTAAGATTCAAGGTCTCGGTTGTGACCTATTCTGTATGTTCTACCAGGCTTGTGAGACGGTTATGTTGTAAACATTTTTCATGTAATTAAATAATTTTTTCTGCATTGCCTCCATCATATCTTTGTTTTTTCATTGTGTTAGTCCTGCTGACTGGTCCGGATTGATCTCTTTGAGGTCCCTCCTCACCGGTGACTACTTCAAGTGGTATCAGAGCAAAGTTTCATTCTGTAGGTTGCATGTCCAAATTTTTTTTTGTAGGGTGGTACATTGCAGATCTGACCTATAGTTGCAGAGGACCAACATAAATGATGGCGTGAAGAGGAGCTAGGAATGGTAGAGCACATGGGAATGTAGACCCTATTGTGATGGATATGTTGTGAGGTATAGAAGCCTGGTTGGAAGCCGTGGAGATAGATGAGAGAAGAGATAGACATATCAAAGATATAAGTGAAGATGAAGGAGAAGAAGCTCTGATAGAACAATTAAACCCACCAGCGGTTGATTCAGATGATGAAAGGTTCTTTAGGGTTTTGAGTAGGGAAAATACTAAACCTCATTTTACCCCACTGGAATATGATGGGAAGTTGGATTCAGATGAATTGATGGATTGGATCTTGAAGATGGAGAAGTATTTTGATTTTGAGAACACTACAGAGGAGAGGAAGGTGAAATATACCTATACCCAGTTGAAAGGTCATGCATCTCTTTGGTGGGAACAGTTGCAATTTTATAGATAGAGAAGAAGTAAAGAGAATATTAAGACATGGGATTGAATGATTGCTAAGTTGAAGTAAAAATTTATGATAGTTGATTATCAAGTGAATCTATTCTAAAAGTTGCAGAATTTGAGACAGAAGGAATCTAGTGTGAAGGAATACACCGAAGCATTTTACAAGTTGAACATCAGATCCAGACATATTGATGATGAAGTTGAACAAGTTTCAAGATATTTGAATTTAATTGCGGATGTCTATACAACATGAACTTAGTTTGATGAAATTGGAGAGTGTTGAAGAGGCTTACCAATATGCCCTAAAGGAAGAAGAAAAGTTAAACAAAAGATAGGAGCAGAGGTAGAGAGGCATAGGTGGAAGGTTTACCAGAGGTAGAGGAACCTGTATAGATTAGAACAAGGACAAGGAAGTGAACAAAGAAGGTAATTCATACTAAAAGGATGATATAAATTTCTATCAGGGGAGAGAACCATATGGCTACCAGAGTGAGAATTTTGGAAGACAATAAAAGAGAACATTTAGAGGAACTTGCTATAAGTGTGGAGGTGAAGGATATCGTGCATTTGAGTGAAAGAAGATAGAGAATACTGAAAGAGAAGCAGTGGTGGAAGAAAAATCCACTGGATCAGACAATAAATCAGAAGATGGAGAACTGTTGGTGATGAGGAGAGCTTTGTGTCATATCAGAGGAGATGAAGAGCCCTTGTAGAGGAAGAATATGTTCAAGACTAGATGTAAGGTATCCGGTAAGTGTTGTAAAGTTGTTATTGATAGTGGTAGTTTAGATAATCTTGTTTTAGAATAAATGGTGAATAAGTTGAATTTGGAGAGATTGAAACACCCCAAGCCTTATCAGATAGCATGGATTCAAGATGAACATAAGTTGTTAGTAAGTGAACAATGTTTGGTGAAATTGAAAACTAGGAATTATCACAATGAAGTCTTATGTGATATTATCCCTATGGATATTTGTCATCTTTTGTTGGGTAGACCTTGGTAGTTTGATAGACAGGCAGTGCATGATGGGAGGAAGAATACATACACTATTGTGGTCAATGGGATGAAGAAAACCTTGTTGCCTTTGGAGGAACCTTTGAAGAATGAAGTTTGTATAAATGCTAGAATCTGTTTGGTAGATGGAAGGAAATTCCTAGATGGATTGAGACATGAGAATGTGTGTTTTGCCTTAATTCCTAAGAAGACTCAGAAACCAGAACCGGAAGGAGAACAACTAGAAGATGTGTGTGTGAAAAGCAGAATAAGTATCTGCAAGCTGCAAGACACAACACTTCAATTAAGTCATTGCATGCATGGTTAGACAGATATAATCATGAATATGAAAACCATAACAAATCGACCTATTGCCTTCTAAAAGATGTGATTATAGACTTGCTCTCAGATTTGTCTAAGAAATACCAGTGACTAGACTACACCAAGACGAAGAATTTAATCTATATGAGCACAAGATTAAGCTAAATGGATGCAAGATTAAGCTAGATGAATGAATATTAAGATAAATGAATGAATAATAAGCTAGATGAATGAATAATAAGATAGATGAATTCAAGAAATCATGATTAAACTAAATATGCAAAAAGCTAAACTAAGATGCAATAATCTCAAAGCACAATATTTTCAATGACTCTAGAGTAAAAACTGCACAATAATAATAAATCTCCAAGGTTTCTTGAATGAGAGATGAAGGCTGAGTTTATAGAGACTCAAAAGAGAGACCAACAGTCAAGATCAATTAACAATGAGCGACTGAGATTCCTCAAGAAAAAACACAATTTAGGATAATTGAAATAATTGAGAGATCATATTCAGTTAATCTTGAGATAGCTTCCAATTATAGCTTGATTGAATGCATTCAGATTATAAGTTTGAGTTTGCATTGGAAATAAAATTTAGTTGATTCCATGTACTTGAGATAAAATTAGGCGAGTCTATGCACTTTTCTTTAATTTGCTCAAGATTTTTATTTAGAGAAAGCCTTTTTAATGCAACTGAACGTCTTTCCTCAAGAAAAGCTTTGAGTTTTAATTTTAGAGAAAATGGTTAATTCAATTTAATTGCTTTTCTAATTTCTCAAGTTATCTCAATTTTAGAAAAATAAATATCTTAAGTTTGATTTCTTCTCTCAATTTAATTATTTTTTGTTTGTTTTCAATTTAACTCTTTCTTTTGCAGATTATTTCCTCTTTTTGTGATTAATCTCCTTTTGTAAATTAATTCCTCTTTTTCTTTAAATTAATTCTTTTTTTTTGTGATTTAAATAAAAAAATTATTTATTAATTAAATATGCTAGGATATTTAATTAAATAAATAGGATAATTGATCAAAATGATTTACTTGGAATGATTAATTAATTAAATAAATATTTAATTAATATAGAGTGATTTATTTTCTATGTAACATTAATTAATTGAAGAATTAATTAATTAGGTGCTCAAGTTTGATTTAATTGCCTTCGGTTAGGACCTTGGTGATGTTGTCGAGATTAGGGGTCCATGGTTTAGGTGACCATTTTTAGGGTATTACATTTGCCCCTCTTTGAATTAATGTGAAAGAAGCGCGTTGGTTCAAAGAATAGTTGATTTTGAATAGATATCAGTTCTGAACTTGATGGATCACAAACCGATGAAGAGCGAGATGTTCAACTTGATTTGAAGCAATGAAGCTGAACAGATTGATTAAACCGATACCGATCTTGAACTTGATTGAAATTGATGGATCAAGAAACAAGTATCGATCTAGAACTTGATTGAACTAGATTGAGAGAGAGACACAACCATTTCCAAAATTGATTGAACAAGAATAGACTGAGCAAAGCGATAAAACCGATTCCAAACTGTATTGAACAAAAATCGATTGAGAAAAGTGATAAAACCGATTCTGAACTTGATTGAACAAGAACCGATTGAGAAAGAGAAAATGTCCAGCTTGATTTGATGTGATGAAATTGAACATCGATTTGAAGATTGATTCAAACAAGGACAAATATTGATATGCCCCTAGAGATTGCTATATTTGATATCGAAGAATCTTAGCTTGATACGATGTGATTTAGTTAAGATGCCCCTAGTAACAAGGTTAAGTTGATTTTTTTTGACTGAAAAATATTTCTGCTCAACTTTAGATGAAGATTTGAAAAATATCTCGACTTTGGATGATGATGATCACTGAAAAGATGTAATAAGTATGCCCCCTCGGGAGCGAAATCGAAAGATAGCAAGGGTACAATGATTTTAGGCAATTTTGAGAAGATTAAAAAATTTAGTGATGATAATTCAAGCATGAAGATTGATGTAATAATTAATTGGAGATCAGAAATGATTTGAGATCAAAGTTGAATTGAGTGCAAAATGATTCAAAAATTCACTTGAGGATGAAAGTACTAAGTGGTCAACATTGTGAAATTTTGACTAGAAAATTAACATCAAATTTTGATTTTGATCTCGAAAATGGACTTAGGATAGTCAATTTAGGCAAGGATACAAATTTAATGTCCATTGAAGCAAGTTTAAAAATTAGGGTTTGGGCTATATAAGGGGTTCAATGTGTCATTGTCAATTCATTTTTACCTCTCAAAGTTAAAAATTTGAAAAACCTCCTGCGAAGAAAAATGGCAATTCTGATTCAAGAGCATCAATTTGAGCGCTAGGGATGACATAATCAACCATGGAACTATGCCCCAATAGTAAGTGATCGATCTTTAGCCTTTTGAATTTTTTTATTTTTTGAATTTTTCATTTTGAATTTCATTTGAAGTCATGTTTGTCGTTTTATCGTACAAGTTTCTGAAATTTTTTATTTTATCATATGGACATATAGGGTTTGTTGTCTGGTGTTCACCCTTGTATCATACGAGTGTGTTCATAAGAGACCATTTAGTCATGTGAAATGCTATAAATTGTCATTTGGGTCTATTTACTCATGTGGCTCGTATCATTTTCTCATACAAGTTGTTGCTTGTCTGTGGTAACTCGTATGGAAAACAACAAGTATTTGTGAAGGTTCAAAGAGCAATTTTTGATTTTGAATGTTCTAATTTTGGATTCTTTAGCATATTTAACACATTCTTAGTGTAAATTGGATCACGTAGTGATGATTTGTGTGGTCAATTTTGCAGATTCAGTTGCCAGATATTCAGTTTCGGTGTACATTTCTGCTGACGATGAGATTAGTGTGTGATTTATTAGACACACAGAGAGGTCATATTGGGTTGTGTGGATTCAGATACTTGTTGCAAATGCCCTATATCTATGTGAATCACGGTATGTTGATCACATTAGTTGAGCATTTTCATTCTGAGTATAACACTTTTTCATTTACCGGTTGGAGAGATGACCATCACGCCAGAGGATATATACATAATATTGAGGATTTCATTTGCTGGAGATAAGGTGGATTACAATTCTACTCCACAACTGGGTATTTTGGCTCTTAGATAGATATTCCATTATGAGACTATCCTTGATCATGCTATCACTTCAAACAATTTGATTAGCAGGTATGGTGCAGAGTACCCTGTGGCTTGTATTTTGGCTAGTATGATTGGTTGTTTTGTGATGCCTGATAAAGGACAACAGGGATTTCTATGTGGTTGGGGTAGAATGTTAGAGAGGTTGTTGACTCATCCAATGAGATTAGGGTGGGGATCATGCTTTCTTGCTCATATATACCATGAGATGCATGGGATTGTCTATCGGGAGGGGAAGAACATGACATCAGGTGTCTTAGTTTTGCAAATATGGGTAGGGGAGAATATCCCAGTATGCAGACCTATTATAGATGATTCATGGGAGGCACACCAACCTATTGTATGATGTTACTCAGGTTATGTTACATAGCCCCACCGGGGCAAGACTGATTTTTGGATGAGGCAGCTGGATAATTTGATCACTGTAGTATGGAGACCGTATAGGGGTATAGAGTTGTGGGACGATTGGAGATCATAGAGGAAAGATATGTTTATGAATCAACCTCTGATTGGTAGATTAGCTTCTATTATTAAGCGATATGTAGTATTTAGGGTGATGAGACAGTATGGGAGACAGTAGAGTATATCCTGGGAGTTCACAACCTATGCTAGATATGGGGAGGAGGAGAGATGAGGATGGGCATCGAGATTGTCATATGCATTGAGCATGCAGGAATTAGTGGGTTTACAGCCATAAAGATGGGATTATCTAGAGGATGTGGCAGACGTGGGGGTATTTGCCTAGTATAGATATTGGTTTCAGAGACATCTTTTTCCTTAATTTATAGATCCAAGAGAGCATGCACTACTAATAGAGGAGGTTAAGGAGGATGCACCAACACAGACATAGGTACCAGGATAGGTACAGGGATGAGTGCAGGTACAGGGATAGAGAGAGGATTTACCTAGGCAGACAAGAGGTGATCCTAGTGCTAGTAGTAGAAGGGTAGTAGTGAGAGGTTGACAATGATAGAGAGGGGAGGGTGGAACATTAGGAGATGTTGGGGTTGAGGCTAGTGGTTCTAGGGAAGAAGAGTTTGGAGGTGAGGAGGAGAGAACAACTCCTAGGTAGGTTAGGGAGTGAAGGGATGAGTAGGGAGGCGAAGAGGGGGAGATGGGGAGATGGGGAGAGAGCAGGTAGTGCTAGATGTAGTATGGCCTTTGAGGGCTAGGGTGACAAGTTTGCAGTCACAGTTGATAGTGGCACACACATAGCTGGTGGAGCGAGATGCTATTTAGTGAGAGTTTTTTCATCAAACGATCCGTATAGCTTATTACGATGCATCTTATAGTGTAGCGGTCCTAGTAGCACAACAACTTGTTTTGTATTCTTAGTATATGGCTTGATCTGAGGGAGCTAGGTCAACCAAATAGGACGTCAGTTAGTAGGCATCACCTCTTCCACCTGGCGATGAGGGAGAGGTAGAGAGCTAGATTTGTTATATCTCATATATTTTTTTATATACCCCATTTTTGTAGCCTATTTGATTCTTGCTCCGATGAGACATTGTATTTGACAGTTGATATCATTTGTACTCTTAGATACTGAGATTATGATGAAATATATGAGCTCTTAATTTGATTTCATCATACTTGTGTTGATTGATTATGAGATGTCTTTCTATATGCTTTATTCTATATGTATTCACATATGTTCAATATGGATGTATGTAATGGAGATGAATATGGATTTTTTTTTCTCATGACTTTTTTTGATTTTTAGGATTTTTTTCAGGAATTTTTCATTGTACAGGTTGCTAAAGGAGATTGCTAAGTGAATAATTTCTTCAAGTGGATGGTGTTGATCAATTCATGGAGTTGTTCTCCTTCCGATGTTGAGAGTTGATAAGTACCAGAACCAAAGACTGTAGTAACAATATAGGGACCCAACCAGTTGGGTTCAAACTTCACTTTGTTGTCTTGAAATTGTTGATTTTTAGGATTCTCTCTCAAGACAAGGTCACCAACCTGAAATTCTCTTTGTCAAAATTTCTTGTTATAAGCTCTAGACATTCTCTTTTGTTAAGCTCTCAAATGATCAAATGCCACTTGCCGACGTTCACCCACCAACTCAAATTTTTGAAATCTAGATATTCTATAGTCTTCATTAGTAATAAAACCTTGCAAAGAAACTCTCAAAGAAGGTATTTCCACCTCAATAGGCAAGACTGCTTCGGACCCATACACCAAAGAAAAAGGTGTAGCCCTAGTAGGTGTTCTGATACTTGTTCTATAAGCCCATAGTGTAGGATTGAGCTGCAGATACCAATCCTTTCTAGATTTGTTTATCGTTTTGTGCAAGATAGTCAACAGATTTTTGTTAGATGCTTCAGCTTGTCCATTACCTTTAGGGTAGTATATGGATGACCATTGTTTCTTGATTTTGAAATTTTCACAGAGCTCATCTAGATCTTTGTTTTTAAACTACCCTCCATTATCAGTCATAATTGAAGAAGGTATCCCATACCTATAGATGATATAGCTAAGGATGAACGAAGCTACTTATTTATCAGTTGCTTTAATTAGCAAAACCACTTCAACCCACTTAGTGAAGTACTCAGTGGTAGTTATGATAAACTTGTGTTCAATAAATGATGCAGGATAGATTTTTCCAATGAGGTCAAACACCCATTGTTGAAAAGGTCAATGTGTGATAAAAGGTATTAGATCCCTTGCTGGAGCATGTATGAGATTCCCATGTAGTTGATACTTCTCACAAGTTTTAGAAAATTTTATAGCATCTTTTTCCATATCTAGCCAGTAGTAACCAACCCTTAGTATTTTTTGAGCTAGAGTAAGACCGTTTGAATGAGATCCACAAATAACTTCATGGAATTCAGATAACATGCATTGTGACTCTTCAGTTTGTAGACACCTAAGCAAAGTACTATCCAAACCTGGCCTATATAGATCATTAGCAACGATGACATACTATGAATCATTTTAGATTAGGTTTCTTTTCTCATTACAGGTAAGATTAGTAGGGAAAATTTGGTCATGCAAGTAAGAGTAAATGTGGCTATAGAAAGATGAGTCATGTCCAATGATAGAACTAACCATCTGGGAATCAGGGGAATCATAAGCAGGATAATGTAACTTTTCCACTAGGAATTCATAGCGGAACTCAGATTCTTGTAGCTGTGGTATAGATGCCAAGGTAGCCATAGTATCTGCTACTCTATTTATTGATGGGAATCTGCTGAAATGATACAAAGGTAAAGTATTTCTTGAGGTCATCAACGATTCTCTTATAGGGCATCGGTTTCTCATCCTGAGTTTGATATATATCATTGATCTGGTTGATAATCAACTGAGAGTCTCCATAGATGTGTCACTCAACAACCTTCCATTCAATAGCTATCTTGATTCCATTTACCAAGGCTTCATATTCTGTGATATTGTTGGTGCAAGGAAATAAAATCTTGTAAGCCTTTGGGATTGAATATCTTTGAGGAGTGATAAAAAATATTCTAGCACCAGAACCTTGTTGAGTGAAAAACCCATCAAAGAACATTTTCCAGGATTGTTGAGTAAGGTGCATGATGGATTCATCCAAAAATTCTATGTGCTAATTGAACCTACAAAACCAGTAAACATTGGAACAAAAGAAGCTCAACATGTAATGCCCCGCCAGGAAACCCCGAAGGGATAAGCTAAAATAACAAGAATAGAGTGCAATTTTTTTTTTTTTAAAGTTACAACACATAAGATGCAACAAGATAACAAGATTCAGATTACATAGCGGAAGACATTAACAACAATCTCCTAAAGAGTTTCCCAACGAGATTACTTAAATTTTCATAATACACTTTACTCACGCAATTAATCCATTAAGCTGAATATCTTAATAATGAGATAATTCATAAGCAGGATAGACTTCCTTCGAGGACGGAAATATAAATCACAACAAAGATTCATCCATTAAGATCCATTCATCAACCTCATTCAAGCTTTTCAATTAAAATTACAAACCATACGTCCAACATACTAATTCACTAGGATTTTCATCGAAAACATAAGAGATCTTACCTAGCATATTAAATTCCTTAATAACAACTGAGTATAATTCATTACTCTAAGATGCATTATTCCATATTCCAACTTATTGCATTAAAAGGACGATTTCACACATGCATTACGATAAATCGCATCTCAACCAATTATGCATTCGATTAACATGGCATTCAAGATAGAGCTGAACATAAGCATTTATAGTTAATTTACAAATATCCACTTAACCATTCAACATAAGATAATCATACATGATAAGCTGAATAAAGGAAACATGAGAGAATACATCACATAACACCATAATGATCTCGGAGTTCACCCCTAAAGGGCTACATCTCCGGGTCTGCTCAACTGTAAGACCCCCTCGGATAAATAATAAGGTTAAGAGTACAAGAGGTTACACCATACAATCCAGCCATCAAGGCGATACATAAATAATATACAGATGACCACATCGGTCCATAATACATAAACGATCCTTACAAAGAACAGGATCCAGCTGAACATAATCAAAGCTAAAACAAGAGGTCCAGAGGAGCATCCATAAACTGAGCCATCACCACCCAAGGTCTAACATGGAACCGACTCTCACAAGGGCAGCGACAAGGGACGACTCACAAAGGTACTCAAGACAGGACAAACGACAACCCACTAGCGAACGTAGGGACAAGTGTCATCACACAACCTGGTATGGATACCATGGCAAGTCTTCATAGGTCCCGGCCCATACACTGGTAACCCTGGCAACCTAATCCGAACTTCCGGCCCATCCAAGCCTCATGTGGACCCACACATCCTCTCGTGATGACAAGGAAGGTAGTTTGCCATTTCAGGCCTTCTCACAGCATGTCGAATCTATGATAGCACTCGTCTCATGTGTGAGGCACAATTATCTTAATTAAGGATTATATTCTAATCTACTTAGGTTTTCACTTATTAGACTCACTTTCGACGGGTTATCCAGCAGCCACTTTGGGCGCGGCCCCCAATCGAAAGCCACTTTCCCATACGACACTAGACTAACTCAGACGAACTCAAACCACGGAATACACATGGTAAGACGAACGGAGTTCAAGAAGATACAAACATCAGGTCAAACACAATTCAACGGTGAACACTTACTGACGATACTCAACTAGAGACCTGACAAATAAGGTTAACCACGAATCATCATTTGACTTGCAAAAGGATATAACCAACTAAATCAACATCACAATCCATAGTCAACTCAAAATTCGAGGACTGAAACAGGAACACCAAATCATCCGTACGACAGGGTCCTTTTAAACAAAGCAAAACATGCCATTTCATAAATTAAAGCGAATACAGTAATTAAACTCGCAAGGCAATAATCAGAAAAGACATTATTCCCTCAAGTTGATTTAAACATTAAAAACGATCAAGTTTTCTACATGATCAAAAAAACATATTACAGTTATCTACCTTGTCAAGGGATAAGTCGATCTTGGTTTTCCAACTCCTAAGGTTCAAGCATCGAACAGGCAAATTAAGCCATAATGAGTTTTAACCAAATCATATTAATCAAATTCAGACAGCCATAAAACAATTAAAATAAGATATTTAATCTCCAACAAACATCATAGTTTTACTGGTTCAAAACCGTCCTCTACAAATTCAAAATTTCCAATGCATATCGTTAAATTTCTAATGCCCAACGATAATTATTTCACTACTTTACAATTACTCAAATGATATGTTCTACGGTAAAATTTAACAACATCAATTGGTAACTACATCGTATATCAACGATTAAGATCTAGATTCATTAATCCAAGATCGATCAGAATATATTCAGTGATATTTAGTTGCGAAGTTAATAGTTTTAGAACGTACTCAGGAAAGGAGCATCAGACAAGAAAAGAGATTGGATAATTAATTCACTTATGAACTCCAATATAAAATTAATCCATTTCCAATAACATTTACCACTATATGCCACCTTAATCAAGATTAAAACTAATTAAAACTCAGCATTAAAACAACCTGCCATAAAATGGTATTACATAACATATGTTTTTTTTTGAATTATATAAAAAAAACATATTAAAAAAAAACGTTTTATAACTATGATCTTTTTTTTATTTTTATTTTTTTTAAAAAATGCATGTCCAAATAGGGCGAAGCGAGCTGGGAAGGGCCGTGCCCTAACCCTAGCCGCAGCGCTTGGGGATCCTCGTGGGCGGCGCTCGCGGCGGTGCCCGCAGGTGTCGCGGCGCCCTGCGGCCACCGCGGCCCCTACGGCCACCGCCGTGAGCCGCAGGCACCACGGTCTGCGAGAAGGGAGAGGACGGGGGAAGGCGCGAGAGGGGCGTGCGGGGGGAGGCGCAAGGGGAACCCCCACCAAGGGTTCCGTTTTAAAACAACACTCGCCCAGTCCGAAACAAGGCAAACGCCCAGGCCGAAACAAGGCAAACGCCCAGGCCGCATTGAAATATATATATATCCCCATTTTATAAAACAAACACACAGTTCGAAAGCACAAAAAAAAAACGCTTTAAATTTAATTTGCACACACAGTTCAGAAATGAACTAATAAAATTTCTTTATTAAAAACACAGTTCGGATTTCATCAAACGTCCATCACGAAATTGGTAACGAATACAAATTTTGATTCAATAAAAATTCGTTTTAAAAAGGGACTGGTTCGGTTTAAACGAACTGGGTTTACTATCATATTTCTTGATAGTTTGCTCATTCCATTCAACATCCAAGGGTTTCAAACGCCCAAAAAGAGAGGAGGAATTAACACATCTCAAAAACACTTCCAGCCAAGCTGGTTAATTTACTAAATCAATCCAAAAACATAAAAACATCCAACTTCCATTTCCATTTTAACCAATCACTAAAATTGGGAATGGAATCCTACCTGATCTCGCGATCCTGGCAAGATCTGCTGAGGAGTCTCCATCTCCAGCTGTCCAAAAAAACATCTTTCTCCATCCAAAATCTTTTCCAAATTTGTCCCCCCCTCTCCAAATTTCCCAAATTGGGTTATATGGAAGAGTTGACCCCAAAAATTTCTATTTTTTGGAATTTAAAACTTTATTTACAATTAATTCATAAAATCTAATCATTTTCAACAATATCAACAAAATAACTTGCTTTTCCAATTAAAAATCGACTTCTTCAATTAATTAAATTTAACCTTTCAAAATCAGAAGCCACATAATACAATTAATCCATTGCGATTAAATACAAATCCTTCTTTTCATCAGCATATATAAATAATGCATTTAATAATCAAAATCAGCCATTTAATCGAATTCACTCCCAATTAAAAACGAGCAAATCAATATCAATGAAAATCGCCTAACGGAAACCAGATTAATTAATCCATTAATCATCAATGCACTAACGCATATTTAATCAAGAAATTATTAAGGACTAATTAATCAATTAACCAAACACACCAGGCACGCAAATTGAGAAAGCCAACCAAACAGACGACTCGCAAACCCAAACCAACAGGGATTACCGACGACGACTGGCGATGCTCGCTTGAGCACGACTAAGGCCGACTAAGGTCTTACGACTACCTAATCCAACTCTAAGGATTAAAAGGTATGCTCAAACCTGCAACACCAGGTGACGACGAACCTCGCACTCATGCGCCTTCGTACCTGAAATCTCCTGCAACCAACGATCATACACGCATACATATATAATAACTTAAATGAAATCATTAGTCCGATACTAACATCACGAAATAGGAACACTGAAAATCTGCATACAACTAGTGAGAAAGCCACATCAATAGCTATGCGTTAGAACAAGCACCTGACTGTAACATCATTATATTACGATTAACTAATCAAGATTAAGCCAAGGTTAGAGATCGATTACGGTAGGGGTACTACACAACACATCATACATGTAGCTCAATCCTTGTCACCTGAAGGACTAAAAGAATTTGTTGATTTCTTCATGGAAAAAAAGATCAATTTTGCTTGGACATATGTTGATATGTCGGGTCTGGATCCTGACCTCATAATGCATCATCTCTCTATCACTCTTGAAGTTAAACTTGTCAAGCAAAAACTCTGAAAAAATGAACCCTCATGTTGCATTACTTGTTAAGGATTGTGAGATTTTGCCAAGATCAAGAGGAAATGGAAAGCACAAATAAGAGAGACAAAATATATGATACAAATAAATTGTATTCTATCAAGAGAAAATACTGATCAACTGGATCATCAATCATTCGTTGCATACAATGAATATGAGCTTGTTTATATAGGCAAGGCTATATGGATATGTGAGCACACAAACATGACATGTGGCTCAATAAGAAACAAGGGTAGGTAGGAAATAGGTGTGGGTAGGTAGGAGAAACAATATAATATTCCACATGAGGTGGATCACCCACTGAATGTGGAGTGTAACAACAAGATCACACCATAAAAGGTGGAAATTCTCCTACACACACTATCCCAATGTGGCACAAACACCCAAGTGTCTCATACCCAAACTAATATGAAATGCATGTACCTAAGTAAACTTAAGTAAGGTATAATAATATCCAAGATGAATAATTATTTACACCAACACCCCCCCTTAAGTGCAGCTTGGGGGAATGCACTTAAGTCTACAATGCAACTAAGTAATGCAAGATAGGTCCCGACTATGAGGCCATGTTAGGTACCCATGTACAAATGCAAATGCATGCAAAACAATGCAAGGAAATCTCTCACAAAACGGGGAAAGAGAGAAAAACCCAATGGGAAAGAACCCTCCCCCAAAAGAGAGATGAAAACTAGATACAAAGAACTCTCATAGAAGTATGTGAAGGACAAAACCCCATGTGAGGAAAAAGTCCCCCCCATATGAGAGAAGAAGAAGAAGAAGAGAGACTAAGAAGCCCCCCTCAATGTGGAATCTGCACCAATAATAGAAGCTCAAAGATGAATAAAGAAACTGCTCCATAAACGTCAAACAACATTCCTCCCCTTAGGAAGAAACAAAACCAAAGGTGTATCCATGAAGTCTCCCCAACCATGAAGGGAAGATGAAGCAAAAATACTCATGATGAAAGGAACTTTTGAAAACTGCTCAAGTGTCCCCATGTTGATGCTGAAAGGTACCCCCTCCAAAGGTGGTAAACTATGCCACACTGCTGAAAAAGGCACTCCAAGATCTAGTGGAGATGAATGTAGAATAATATCCAAAGACTCATATGTCTCCTCAAAAGATAAAGAGACCTCCTCCAAGTGTTGTACAAAAGTATCCACAATCATGTCAACCTCTAAAGATTGATCATGTAGAGAATGCACAAGAGGTTCAGAGTTATCCCTCGCAACAATCAAAGAAGGATCATCTTCATAAAAGAAAAGATGAATGTCATGAATGGTGTCTCCCGAATCTGTAATGTAGGACTCCACAAACAAACCTGCAATGTTTGTCAAGTAGGCATCCCAATCAACTAAAGCTGGAAGACATGAAATATCCTGCTGCATTGAATCATAAGAAGGCAAAACTATCGCACTAGCTGCATCATCAAGTGCAATAGGTGGTGTGATATCAATAGAAGGAGATGAAATGCAAGGCTCAAGAACAAGGTCACATGTGAGAATCCCCAAGTTCAAATGCCCAAAGTTCTCCTCAAAATCTGAATCATCAACATAGGAAGAACCAACCTTATCAATAGGACCAATATCTAAAAAAGAGTACAATCGAGATGCATGATCAAACACCCCAGTCACAATGATAGCTCCACTCTCTAAGTCTCTAATGATAACTAAATCAGGTGTGAACTCCACAGTTTTCCTAGTTGCCCCATGTGTGATTTGATAGATGGAAAGAAGATTATTTGTCAAGTGGGGTACACACAAAACATCATTGAAGGAGTTATCCCCAAAGGCAATAGATCCTTTCCCAATCACATCCATGTATGTATGATTGCCCATCAAAATCTGTGGCATGTGGCAAGGTTCAAATGTAGAAAACATAGACTGCGAAGATGCCATATGATGAGAAGCCCCTGAATCTAGAAGCCATCTCCCTAAATCATGACTTGTAGTAGCACAAAGAGCTTGTCCCTTTCCTTTATCTATCCCAAAAGAGTGATCCTTTCCTTTATCCTTGGAAGAAGAAGTCGATGTAGACATTCTAGAAGGTAGGTTGATTCTATTCTTCTCAAGAAGATTCTTCAACTCATCAATATCCTTCTTATAACAATGATGTTCATCATGTCCTGAATTCTTGCAATATCCACAAAAAAATTATCCTTATATGATTTCCTCTTAGGTGAGAATGGTGAATCACCTTGTTGTGGAGAGGAAGATTGTGCTCCATCTTGTTGTGGTTTAGACTTAGGTTGCTTTTGATTCTTGCCTTTTCCTTGATTACTTTGATTCCCTTTGTTAGCCACCAAAGCTTGTGACTTTGAAGATTTGAGAATCCCCATCATGGTCAACTTAGATTGCTCAAGTATCAACATCTTCATGAATGAATCAAATGAGGGAGAAGTATATGAGGAACGAGCTAACCTATGGGTGTGAAAGCTAGATACAAAGGTTGCATACTCTGAAGGAAGATTGTCTAACAAGTTATAAACCAATTGAGCATCCTTTTTGTCAATTCCACAATCATTTAGCTTTGCTCTTAGCTTAGTTGCTTTTGTGACATAATCTTGGATTGTATCAAAATTCTTGGGATCCAAAGTTGTGAGTTCACTATCAAGCTTGTAGCCCTTAATCTCATCAACTTGACCATACAATTTCTTAAAAATATCCCATGCCTCTTTAATTGTTGTACACTTATCAATGTGAAAAATGAGGTCATCTGATACATAGTTTCTAAGAGTTCCAATTGCCATAGCATTCCTAGTAAGCCATTCAATTTGAGCATTAGGATCAACCTTAGGATTAGGTGGTGTTGTAATAGTTTCATTTACATAATGAATGAGTCCTTTTTCCATTAGTTTACTCCATGTCTTAATTTTCCATGATGCATAATTATGAGGAGTTAAAAGTGGAAATTTAGGAGAACCCATAGCACCAAAATAAAAAAACACAAGATAAAGAGAGGCGCAATCACACAAGACAACCCCCCAAAATACTCAATCAAGAAATCCCCCCAAAATGGTGATTTTGGCACTTTATACTTAGTGTGTATACAATGGGCCACTTGCAAAAAAAGGCAAAGTGGACTTCTGATTTCAATTTACAAATTCTCAAAATGAGATCTAAGAGACTTCAACAAATACTACTAATGATCTAAACTGATATCCAAGAAAAATGCAAGTACCAAATGTGCCATAAATGGGTAAATACTGAAAGTACAATTTCTACTTAAAATCACTGCAAACAGATGGCAGATCATGAAAGTATATGAAAAAATATGCACTTTCAAAAAAAACGGCACCTGAAAAGGAGTCCATATGAGCCCCAACAAAGCCTCCAAAGTTGTAAAAATTGGGATTTCATGATTTCTGAAAAACCTATATCTAAAAATTAGAAAACTCATGCACCACTATTCAGAACACAAAATTCTACCCCAAAACAAAAAAAATTGTTTGACAAAATGAGTCCGGATGAGTAAGATATCACTATTTGAAAAATGTCTGCAAAATTATAATTTCTGGAAAATTTCCGCCGCAGCGTCAAACTTCAAATGCCTCTAGATTTGGCCTCCGAAGTCCGATTTGGATGAAACAAAAGGAAAAACTAACTTTCTTGGTCCTCCTAAATCCAATGGTAACGTAAGATTTGACCCATCAAGCTTCAATAATAACTTGCAATAGAAAACTCCAAAATACACAACCCCAAATAGCATCAAATTTCTCTCAATTAGCAAACCAATGACACTCTAATGGCTCTGATACCATGTGAAATTTTGTCAAGATCAAGAGTCAATGGAAATAACAAATAAGAGAGATAAAATATATGATAGAAATAAACTTTATTCTATCAAGAGAAAATATTGATCAACTGGATCATCAATCGTTCATTGCATACAATGAATATGAGCCTGTTTATATAGGCAAGGCAATATGGATATGTGAGCACACAAACATGAAATGTGGCTCAATAAGAAACAAGGGTAGGTAGGAAATAGGTGTGGGTAGGTAGGAGAAATAATATAATATTCCACATGAGGTGGATCACCCACTGAATGTGGAGTGTAACAACAAGATCACACCATAAAAGGTGGAAATTCTCCTACACACACTATCCCAATGTGGCACAAACACCCAAGTGTCTCATACCCAAATTACTATGAAATGCAGATACCTAAGTAAACTTAAGTAAGGTATAATAATATCCAAGATGAATAATTATTTACACCAACAAGGATGAGCTAGAAAAATTAGTAAAAGTTGGATTCATTAGAGAAATTTATTATTCTGAGTGGATATCTAATATTTTACCTGTTTTTAAACTTGAAAAATCAATACATGTTTGTACAGATTTCAGAGATTTAAACAAAGATTGTCTAAAAGATGATTTTCCATTGCCCAACATAGACATGATAGTGGACATGACTACTGAATTTGAAATGTATTCTTTAATGGATGGTTTTTTCGGATATAATCAGATCAAAATTGCACCTGAGGATCAAGAGAAAACAACATTCACCTGTGCATGGGGAACTTTCTACTGGAATGTAATGCCCTTCGGCTTAAAGAATGTAGGTGCTTCTTATGAAAGAGTTGTAATAATAATTTTTTATGATATGATGCACAAAAACATGGAGGACCATGTTGATGATACTGTAGTCAAATCTATGAAAAGATCAACACATCTATCAAAACTAGGTCCAATCTTAGATAGGATGGAAAAATTCAAACTCAGATTGAATCCCAAGAAATATGCATTTGGAGTTACATCTGGTAAGCTCCTAGGATACATTGTTTCAGAAAAAAAGGGATTGAAGTGGATCCAAAAAAAATTAAGGCTATAATGGAAATGTCACCTTTGAAGAATGTCAGTCAAATGAGGACTCTCCAAGGGCGGCTCCAATCCATAAGATGTTTCATCTCTCAGCTAGTAGATAAGGCTCATTTGTTCACAAAGGCATTACGAAAAGGAGTAACATATAAATGGAATGAATATTGTGAACAACATCTAAAATAGAACAAGGAATATCTTTCTAATCCACCTATATTGATGCCACCAATTCAAGGAAAGCTATTGATTCTCTACATATCAGCTACTGATATATCACTGGGGGCACTTTTGCAACAATAGGATGAGAATAAAAAGGAAAGAGCTATATACTATATCAGTAGGATGCTGGTGTCCTATGAGATGAACAATACTATCATAGAGAAAGCTTGTTTGGCATTGGTCTTTGCATCACAAAAAGTAAGACACTACATGCTAGCACATTCTATCAAGTTGGTGGCTAAGATTGATATGCCCAAATACCTTCTCAGCAAAGAACCGCTTACAAGGAGATTGACTAAATGGTTCATGATTCTTACAAGGAGAATATATATCAATCTCAAGGGATACTTAGGGTTAAATTTTTTTTAATATATATACTTTTAAAACATGTGGGAATAAATAAAATATAGACAGAATATAAATAGATATGCATTTCCTTCCTTTTTTTTTTGTTACTTAATTTGCAGATAGGAGAAATAATGTATGTACAGATATAAATTATATATTTATATGTTTCAATATGTTTATTTAAATGAATGTAATGTTTCTTTAACTTTTTAATATGCAGGGATATCATAATATAATGACTGACAAAAGGCAAAATAAAACAGCAATACAATAGTTATCTTTTTTTAAAATTTCTTTAAATAGGTTTAAAGTAAAAAGCTTTTTGATATGAATAAAATAGGTTTTCCCTTTGAAGCATTTTTGATACAAGGTATTTAAAACTAAATGGTTTTTTTTTTTTTTTTTTAATCTGAATTTCTAGATTTCTCTTCTATGTCTAAATCTGTATTTTTCTAATCACATAAAAGCAGATTTTCTAAAACTAATAGATTTAAATAACTGCATTTATTTTCATTGTAAACTTCTAATAGTTAACTATAGGAAAAGATAAATTTGTCTACCTTAACTTTTTGCTTTTTTTTTTTGAATAAATAAATGATAGGAATAAATAAAATTACAGCAGCATAAGTATTATCCTTCTAATATCTATTTTAGCATATTCTGCATTAGGATCTAAATAACTAGGACTACATGTTATTTCTAGCTTACTAACATTCATGCTTTCTTTGAAATAAATTTACTTATCTATCTAAATTTCTTGCATTATTTATAAGAAAAAAAATGACAGATTTCAAATAAATGACAACAGCATTAACATAGTTTCATTTAAATCTATATCACCTAGTTAAATACAACATAAAGAGATAGAATGCCTTTCTTTATTTTCAAGAAATAAAAGCAATAGATTTTAACTCAAACTATAGAAAGCTTAACCCATAAATACATATTTCATTTTACAATAACCACTTAACAAAAGATTGCATTTCTTAAAAGAATACTTGGATACAATATGCCAACTTTACAAATGGGTGAAATACCCAATTAGACTCTCATTCCTAATAAATGAGGACTTAATTAAATAAATACATTTCCTTTTTAAAAATAATACAATAGAAAACTCTTGTCTTTCATTTCTGCAACTAAGATACCACAATAGGAACAATTCCAAAGCTTTTCCTTCAATCCCTTCCCATAGCAACTTGCAATACAAACTCTTAAGGTTGTGATCATGGAGGGCTCACCTCCCAACCTAGGCTTACTAGAAGCCACCCCCGAGCTTGGAGAACTAAGACCTAGACAAGTTACACTCAATCAATACACAAACGAGCATGGAAAACACACAACAAACATATTCCCATCCGAAGGCTAAACATCATCACATAATGTGATTTTTTTACATGGGTGGAAGTGGACCAAGTACCTTGAGGAGAAACTACAAAATAGTAGATCACAAGCCATCTCATGGCAACCAAGAACACATCACAAGTCCAACTTGTCCCAACATCCTTATGACCCCCAAGGCATACATGCCATAATATCTCCCCTTATGACCCCCAAATGCATAAACAAAACTATGTAGCAAGGGTCACATAAACAAACCCTTGAGATCGCTCTCTTAAAAAGAGCCTCTCACTCTAAGGTTGTCAAACAACCTTCCACCCCCAAGACCATTCTACCCTCCCAAGGGTAAGATGGCCTTGGATACTCCCAAAACACAACTAAATGCATACCAAAAATAAGAGAAAGATCACATATATATATTTTCACAAATAGAACACATGGGAAGAAAACAACTACATTCAAGCAATCTTTCAAAAATGAAGTTTCAACATACAAGTAAGAGATTGAACCAACCTTGAATCTACTAAGGGTTTACAAGGGATAGTTTGGAAAAGAGCAGCCAAAATCCACACTTCTTTTCTTCAACACTTAGCCAAAAATTCTATCCTAAACATTTTTTTTCAAAACTGCAAGATCTAGTCTCCAAAGATGGAGATTGGGTGGTTAACTTCCTAAGTCTCAATCCTTTGCCTAAGAAGGCTTCTCTCACTCTTTCCAAACCTCTTGGGTAGAGTGAGAGCTCACATTGGTTGGTCTTCCCAAAGTCTTACACACTCCCTAACCAAGGCACCTCAAAAAGGGGAATGAAATGGAGAAAAATAATGACACATACCAAGAAGGTTATCTAACCAAGGATGGCTCTTCTAAAGATGGAATTCGGCCATCTTGGGAAACTCACTTTTGGGGGAGGTTAAACAAGTCCTAGGGAGTGGACACATGGCCAAATTTGGCCTTCACCCATAGGTACACCATGAGGCCCATTAAAAATGCTCCAAAACTGACTCTAGGAGTTGGTTTAACCCTTTGAAAGTCCACCCAAAGTTTACCTACGGGTCAACTCTGAGTTGACCCTCCTAATGGCTCACTATCCTAGGTTTACTTGGGACCTTCAAGGATAATTGGAAAATATAACATTGGTAAGATAAATTCCTCAAAAAAGAAGCATGACAATGCCAACTCAACATACAATACATGTGTCAAGTGACACTACAAAAAGAATTCCACATCACAAATACACACATGGCAATTGTCCCTATTGAAATTTATAAATTAAACAAATTAATAATAAATTCAATTTAACACACATGCAAACATTTACGTTTACAAATAAAATACGATACATACAAGGTGTTGTCTCTCCAAATAGACAACCCCTGGTTTTACGAACGTACATAGGTCTAGGCTTGATTCTCCATAATGTTTCCATGGTCACATGGATAATTTTCCTGCGCATCTCAATTACACATTAGTAATTCCCAAATAGCCTCATATAATATTAAACATATGAATAACAATACAAATCAATCACTCTGCATCCAATTGACATTATACAAATCATTTTACCACATATCAAAGCATTCCACATAAGCAATTTATCACAATCCTCATAAATTTAATCCATTCATAAGATATGTATCATATTTCTAGCATCATAATAAAGTCCTACAAATCAAATAAATGGCATACACCATGTCAATGTTCTAATTAATTAAGAAAAATAGGTTTTCAGGATCCGAAACCTTTAACAAAGGAGATTAAGATAAGACAATAAAAATTCTAGAGCTTATAAACCACTTACAAAATGACTAGAAAAAAAGCCAGCAAACCAAAAAGATAGCTAAAGATAGAATTAACAAAGAAACAGGGAAAGCACTACACAACTATAGTTTTCAACAGGTCCTCCACCTTTTTCACCAACTAGTCATAGGTGGCCCCAACAACTTTGAGATCTTCCAGGTCCTTGTTAGGTTTCTTTTCTTTCTTTTTGCCTCTGGTTCGGGTTTTGGGTCCTTGAGCATCCCCTGTGCCTTCAATGTCCAGGTCAATATCCAAGATCTCCTTCTCTTTGTCCAATTTGCTGATGAGAGTATTAGTGTTGCTAGCAAAAATCTTCAAGATGCTTAAACTCTATTCAACAATACTCTTCAGGCACTCCTCAATTTTTCTGACTTTATTGGTGGTACCCGAGATAGTTTGATCATTAGCGTCAGCAAGATTTTTCCTTTCCAGCAGATCTTTCTCTATTTTCTCAAGTCTGGGGTTGAATGAGTCTTATGTTTTCAGCTCTTGCAATAGTATTTTTTAGGTCCTCAATGTAATCAGCCATAGTCTTCCCTTCCCCAGTGTTGATGGTTTTCAAAAATTGAATTCTGTTGCTGAGTTTTTTGTTGTCATCCACAACTTTCTTGTAACCAGTTATTAGCTGCTCCATAGTATCCATGAAACCTTACATACCCTATGGAGGAGGGTTAGGGGGAGGATCAACCTTACCAGGGATATCCTGTTCCTTTTTTGGGGTGTCCTGAATAGTAGTTGTGTCTTCAACCCTAAGATCCTCGCTCGTGGTCACCTTCTCCAGGTTCTATTCGGCTTCCGAGGTCCTTTCCTCCTTATAAACCTCCAGCTCCTTTACATTCTCCTCCTTCCTCTTGTGCTTATTTCTAGTCTGGGTGTGAACTTTGGTTTTCTTTTTCAGCAAACCTTGAGGGTTCTCCTTCTCTGAGTCTTTAGAGACCTCCTCCTCTGATGAAGAGCTAATCTAAATGATTCCGCCTTTAGGTTTTTTACCCTTAGAGGAAGAAGGTCTTGTTTTAATGTATTTCCTCTTCTTACCAGTTTCATAATCCGAAACATCCAATCTCTTCTCAGAATCACTCGATGGGTCACTATCAGACTCCTCATCCATTGAAAAGACAGAGCCAGACCCATCCTCCTAATACTCTATAGAGGGTTGCAGGCGGGCTTTTTGATTGGCCTTAAGATGGTCGTAAATAAGTACTATTAAGCCTTGATGCATGGCAGTGTCCCCCATAGGGTTCTCTTTGTAGGCCTTAATAGTGGCATTCATCTCAATGTTATCCTATCCTAGAATCATATAAAATTCTATATCCATAATGCATAGAAATGAAGCATCAATATATCAATGTTATCCAATCCTGGGATCATATAAATTTCTATATCCATAATGCATAAAAATAAAGCATCCATAATAGTTCCAACATGAAAATCACTAAAATGTTAGGATGGGTCAGGGTAGGGCCTCACATATGTATATATATGTATATATATGTATATATGTGTATATATGTATATATGTGTATATATGTATGTATATATATATACATATATATATACATATATACATATATATACATATACATATACACATATATATATATATATACACACATATATATATATACATATATATATATACACATATATATATACACACATATATACATATATAGACATATATATGTATATACATATATATATATACATATATATGTCTATATGTATATATGTTTATATATATATATATGTTTATATATATATATATATATATATATATAAACATATATATATATATATATAAACATATATACATATAGACATATATATGTATATATATATATATATTGATGTATCTCCATTTTATCTCAACATATTATCTTTTCAATCCATTATTTATATATCATGACCAAAACTATTCACTCTTATAGGCTTGGTATGATTGTCTATTTATAACACTAACATACTATTGATTGTCATGGACAAACTTCTACCTTTCCATAAAAAAATCAGCAAGTCTTTCCATCATGATTTCTTCTCTTTGTAATATCCTCATACGATAGTACTTTTTCATTATTCTTCCATTGTTGATTGCTTACCTAAAAGAATTTTATAATTTGAATTATTGTTGTAATATTGTAATTTGCTGATTTTGAAATTCTTCACTTCTTTTTTTCTTTGTGCATGTGTCATGACTATCTTCTTTTAATTGATCTCAACCAAAGCTCTCTAAATGTTCTCCCTTATTACCAGCTACCATTAAAGGGTTTCCTTCTATTATTTTGTGTTCCTTCTCACCGCCCTTCACTTTTCGATTATTTTTTTGACATAACTTCTCCCCTAACACTTTTATCTTTTTTCACTTTTATTCTTGCATACATCTATGAAAGTGATAAGGAAGCTTGTGGTCATACTAACAAGAGGATAGTCTTTCTTCAAAAGGTAGGAGAAAGGGAACATATAGTTTGGGACAACAACACCAGGCATGCACACTTCCCCCAAATTAAAAGGTCATTTTTCCTCAAATGACAATGCATGGATGATGGTGGGAGAAGAAATCATTTTTCAAGCATACAATTAGAACAATGATAATTGATAAAACATTGTAATGCATAGGTAGGTAATCAACTAAAAAATGAAATATTATTAATGAATAAATAATCATAAATGAAAGTGTTGGTCGTGATGTTTTGAAAAGTTGTGGACATGGTGTATAATTTGAATGTACAGGTCCTTGAATGACTGCATATACAAGTCCCTAAATAGTTGCATATTTATCATCTATTATGTCACCTCATCATCTGAATATTCACTCTACATTCTATTTCCTTTGGTCACTAGAAACATCTTGGGAATTGTTGTTAACATGTGGAAGAACTGTCTTAAGCGTTGTTGTTAATGATAACAACAAAAGTCTTAAAAACTATTGCCAATGGATACAAAAATAGTCTCAGAAATTATTGTCAATAACTAAAAAAGATGTCTATTGTTTGATTATAATGACACAACTGGGTAGTTAGTATAGTAAAGTCTCTCTATCCAATGACTTTTGACACAACCATAGATGGTGGTTAACTAGAAAACACATTCTAGGACATGACTCACAACCTTGAAAAACAAATGAATGTAAAATATGATGAACCAATTGTGTACACTTTAGAAATATTCATTTAGACAAGAAGAACTAGGGAAACACCTACACTAGACACACATAACTAATGATTTTTCAACATTTGAGAAAAAGACATCTAAGACACTAAGAAGCTGCACTTATTTAATGAAAAACCTATCCTAACCTACACTAACCAGTAAAAAAGACTTGCTCAAATAAAATTATTGACTGAATATGTGAAATAGCTTCCTTTTCTTAGCAACTTACAATGCTTCACATATTTATGAGCAACAAAAAAGATGTGTAGCACAAGTAGAAACTTAATAACAAGTTGCAATAATTTTGGAAATACATAAAAAACTTACTTACTACTTTATTTTGAGAATATCCACTATTGTTTTGAAGTTCATAGGTAAGTTGAAACAATTCTCCTTTAGCTGCAATTCCATATTTAGCTTCATCTTCAATTGTAACTTCTTACTTTGTTGCAAACATAATTTGTGATTTTTTTCTTGCTTGTATCCAAGTTGTATGTCTAATAGGACATCCTTGTGAAATGAAAATTTTTGAACCCTTGTTGCTTATTTGTTGTTGGGATGCTTATTTATCCTCTTGTTAATTTGTAAACACTATTTTGTGTGACTAATTTGATAGAAGTACAAAAAAATTTACACCATCTTCAATATCCTCATGATTTTCTCTAAAAAAAAAACTAGTTTAGCATCTAAAGTTGGGAAAAACACCTTTAAGTCATCCCAAAATTGTTCTTCTTCAAAATTTTCTTTTCTTTTTTGCATGAAAGGATTGATTTTCACTTTACGACATCTTTCTTGAGGATTTTTAGGAACATAAGGATTCTCTTAGAGATTCTGATAGCTTGACCCATCCATGACAACAGTGACAAGAATGTTGAGGCTTCTAATTCCACTTTAGATTTGGTTCTAGTCTAATAGATTTCCTAACTTAGGTATAGTTATCCAATATGAGAAACCCTTCATAGACTAGAAGCTACATTTAATTTTCAATCTAGGGACATGTACTTGAAATGGGGCGACACTATATGTGCACTATGGGATTCTCTCTTTGAAGCATGGATTTTGATTTGACATCAATACTCGAACACAAGTCTTCTATGATTCTTGTAAAAATGTCTTCATCAATATATAGCTAAAATAACATGCTATTATGCTCCATGGAATTAAAATCTTCGTGTTTCTCTACTACTACTTGTGGTACATTGTTAAATGCCAAATAATCCTAAGTACTTAAAATGAAAACTATGATTTTAGAAAAACAAAAAAAAGCTTCTAAAAAGTTTAGAGACTCTCATAGCTTGACCCATCTGGACAATGACACCAAATTTTTTGAGTCTTTTAATTTCACTTTAGATTCAGTGATGGTCTAATAGCTTTCCTAACTTAGGGGTAGTTATCCAATCTGAGCAACCCTTCATGGAATTGAAGCTATGTTTAATTGTCAACTCAGGGACATTACTTGAAATGGGTCGACATTGTATGTGCACTATGGGATTCTCTAATCTATTCTATAAATTTATATAGAAATTAATTGAAAGAAATAAACAAAACTAAAAATATAATAGTGATAAAAATAAAACTAACTGTACAACAATGGTTGCAAGAAACTATGTAATAACACAATGGTTTGTTGTGTGTTTCACTACTATAACTATCAAAGATGTAAAACATATTAAGTGGCCCTTGCTTAGATAATTTACACTCTTGGCCAAGTGCTCAGAAATAATACACAAGTAACTTACTTCATTGAAATAATAATCTAATGCTTCTATTAAAATTGTTGCTGCTAAAGATCTGTTGCTATAGAATGATGACTCTCTAATCCTAGTTACCATATACTATTCTTTTCTTGATTACAAAAAAAATTTATATTTTTGAATCTCTAAAAACCATATAATATGTTTTCCTTCAATCCTTCAAACAAGAAAGAGGATTATTCTTCTACGTGACAACAAAACAATGACTAAGAAGTAGTGTCCTATTACAACTTATCTTTTGACTCATTGGAAAAAGAGTTTGTTTGGACTCTTTTATTACAAAGCTGATTTGATGAAGATTTGTAGTAGTTAAAAAATAGAATAGAATTCATATACAACCTCCTTTCAAGTTAAAACTTGAATTACAATAAATGAAACATGTTTGAATAAGTCTACTTGTTTTCCTGTTGCCACACCAGTTTTGTCTCAGTCAACTCCTAGTGAATGGTGTTCCTTTATTATTGTAAATCAACTCAAAATATTCAATGGGTATTTATATCCCCCTTTCATATTTCAATATGACTTTTGAGATCTTAATTTTGTTAATAAACAAGGGTTATGTGCTCAATTTACTGAAACTAGGTTTTGACTTTTTCTGCACTTCTAGTCAACAACTTCATGGTGACAACTGTCAACATGTTTCTTCTTCTTGCCATCTGAATGAAAGAATAAAATATCTCACAAATAACATGTTAATATTTCTAGACCACTTAACATTTAATAATCACAATTCCTATAATAATGTACCATTATTTAGTCATCAACTATCTAAACATATAAATGTTTATTAATCATCATTTACTATAATCAATGCTTCATGGAAATATGGTAAAGTATGGAAATGTATTGGAATGGAAATATGAAAATAGATTAAAGTGACATAAATAATGGAATAAATAAGAAAATTTATAAGCTCATCAAGTAGGTTAATCTTTTTATACAAATTCTCCTAAATTTTAGCATGAGTTTTCTCAAACTTAGTTTGGATCTTGTTTGGAATCTTAATAGAAATCCCAAACCTTTCTACATGTGGATCTATCAAAAATTGAAATAAAGTATCAATGTTCTTCTCAACATACTCCTCAATATCTATTGGAATCAGGGAACACTGAGAGAGCGGGGGGGTCAATCAGTGATCTATCGGTTAGCAAATTTTAAGACATAACTTTAAACCATCAAAAGCATACACATGAAACTGAAATGCAGGAACATAAAACAATCAAACACAAAATCATAACGATGGATTTTTACATGGAAACCCAAATGGGAAAAACCACAATGGGATTTGAACCCACAATATTATTCCACTATGGCCAAAAGAAAACCAATATTATAATATGGAATGCACAATCATTCAGGCACACTGCTTAGAGCTCACTACTCAAATACAATAAGGGCTAGAACTCTGAAAGGCTCATTACCTTATTTATTGATTAAAATGATGAATTGCACAAAAATAAACTCCAAAATAACATCTACAATGCTTGAATGAGTTTTGGTTAAGTTCCAAATACACCAACTGAATCAACTTTGTTGTTCTGCTCGTTCTGCCATGTTCACTACCTCAGTCAGCTACTAGATCAAGAAAGCACATGTGAAACTGCACCAAAATGGATTCTATCACCACTCGCTCTCATACAATCATATAATTCACCAAAAATATCATCTACACTATTCATATATCCACAATCACAAAATAGATCATTTACCAGGTCAACTTACTAATGTAACGTGTAGTCATATGTCGACTAGACTAGATCACCAAAGATAAATCCAGATCACCAAAATAAAAATAAAATGATGTCCAAGTATGTTGGCCCAATCATCCCAAACATGATTCAATACACCGCAATCATCGGAAAGCTTCCAGACCAAAACTGCTATGTTCATCCTGAAATACCGGTTAACTAGCTTCCGATTGACGTTCTCTTCCAGAAATCAAGATCCATGATTACCGAATGGGAATATCATAAAGATTTTCCATAAATTACAACCATAAACCAATAATAAACCATTAGAAGGTACTGGATGAGTGTCAATTGCCAACAATCTCACCCTTTGGCATTGATGGAAACACTCGTGAAAAAATGGCTAAGTGTTGAGAATTGTACACTAGATCAAAAGATTTTCTAAAGCTCCCCCTTAGACAAAGAATTCTAAAACTTGTAATTATAGACTTCTATACTGTACATTTTTCACCTTTTCTCTCCCCCTTTGACAACAATGCCAAAGATGGAGTGTTGTCCAAAATTTATATATAGAGATACCTATCAGAGACTTTAACAAATACTTGAAGATGTCAGTAAAAATGGTCTTCAAAAATATTAGGTTAGTGTCCCGCTCGCTCTTCAAGTTATCCAAAATTGTAATAAATGCACTAAATACAATTGCATGAATCTCTACTTCCTTCAGATCAGAAGAAACAGGTTGAGCCATTGCCTTCATACAGTCTATGTTATTGCTTAACATGGTGTCCAAGTAGGGGATAATTAAGTTCCGGAGTTCACCAACTCTCCTCAAAATCCTATTCTTGTCCATTTTGAGGCTTGAAATATGATTATTTAGAGCTAATATCTGTCCTTCAACACTGCTAGTTAGAGCTACATTAGGATCAAAGGACTATGAAATACTAGAAATTTTTCCTTTCCAAACACTTATTTGCTTGTCTATATCTACAATGAATTAAGGAAAAATTAGACAAATACAATTTACCACCTTCTATCAGTGTATCTGAAATAACCTGCAGACCTTTATTCAATCTCACCCTATCATCTTCAATCATCTTCTGGAATGTCTGCATCCTTAAATCTATCCAAAACTCTCTTAATAGAAGACTTCTATAAAGAATCAAAACTGGTCTTTACACTATTAATCAATTGCAATAATTTACTAGAGGGGCTAGCGTTAGAATATAATTGTACATCCGGAGCCACCTTTTGCAAAAAATTGAAATACATCAAAATGAGATTTGTGTCTTTTGACTCAGACTTCACCAGATCTTGACTAGCCTAAGCTTGAATAACTACTGCAAGAATGATCTTCTCGGTAGGTGACATCTGTCCAAAGTTAAGAGGATGGTGCAGCCACTAGTTAGGAGGGACCTCAAAGAGATCAGTCCAGACCGGTTAGCAAGAGTAAAGACAATAGAAACATAAGGATATGATGGAGGCAATGCAGAATAGATTGAATTATATCATGAAAATTGATTACAACCAATCGGTAACAACCGGGTTACAGTAACCGGCTCACAGGCCTGCTAAAACATGCTCAAAATATAGAACATGACCTCAAATATTAGGATATGCCTTTTATGTTCTATCTAACCCCTTTGATACAATATAATGCTCTATTACAATGATTTATATGATCCAAGGGGACCTGGTCGGCCCAGAAAGGGACCAAAACCTGAAGAACAAGACCTAACGTGTAAAACCAACAAGGTCATCCTTCGACAAAGAAAATCCTCCAGAAAATCCAAAGGATGAAGTGAGAATCAAAGGGAGGTCAGCCACATGCCAAGAAACAACAAAATCAATGCTCAAGGCCTCACAAGCTACATAAAGGATCCAGTAAATCACCAATGCAAATAGGTCCAAGCAACCGGTAACATAAAACTATCTCAAAAATCGGTAGCGATAACTTACCGAAAAATGATCCAAATGCTCCACAACTTGGGAATATGGAAGATGATCAAGTCCTCAAGAAAAATCCAACTCCACAAGTTCCGGTGAGCCAAATCTGAGAAACACAAAAATAAATGTTGAAACTACATATAAAAAGAAAAAGAAAAATGAAATATTTTTGGTTGATGCAAGATTTCCATGAACCGGGGATGCTCCTGCATTAGAGGAAAATCTATATTAGTGGAGATTTTAGGTGGGGTCCTTGAGACTACATGAGTGTCAATTTTCAGATCAACAACTCCTTTTCCCTTGTCTACCTCAGCAACCTTTGCCTTTGATTTCTCAGGTTCCTTTTTCCCTGCTTCATGCCATTTATCTAGTGCACCGGTGTTGCCACTTGGTGCAGTATCATCCTTTGTATCTTGGGGGATGTCGAACTATCTAACACCAAAGGATTATCATCAGTTTAAGCATCAAGAGTTGTGTTGCCTTGATCTTCAAGATGTCCCTCAATCCGAGTTTCATTCTTCTGGTTACCGCAAATACCTTCTTTTTCTTCTAGCTATGAAGACTTAAATGCATCTTTGTACAAATGATCATTTACAATTAT
Source organism: Cryptomeria japonica (assembly GCF_030272615.1). Taxonomy (NCBI): domain Eukaryota; kingdom Viridiplantae; phylum Streptophyta; class Pinopsida; order Cupressales; family Cupressaceae; genus Cryptomeria; species Cryptomeria japonica. The sequence goes on from NC_081413.1 coordinate 351,112,255, forward strand.
TTTTCTCCATATATCTTTTGTCTCCTTTATTACCTCTTCCACCTTGCCTATCATCAATCTGTTTACCCTATTTTTTCTTCTGAATTCTTTCTTATTAGCTTCCTCAATGAGTCTTTTGACTTCATCTCGGGTGATACAGGTGCAAACATTTATCAATTCTCTTTCTTTCATCTCCTTATCTTTTATGCTAGCAGTCAAATCCTTGCATCGATAAGGTTGTATAGGTCCTTAGGGATTATCTTCTCCAACTCAATCAATTCTTTACTAAAATTGTTTGAATATAAAATAATAGCTTCTACTTTTCTCTAATCAACCTCATTCAATTTCTCATAATACACTCCAATATTCTTCAGATTACCATCCATAATTATGTCATCAATTAATTGGTCTTTTGACAATGGAGGAACATATGTATATTTACCTTGTTTATCACCAGACTCAAGTTGAGTTTTAACCTTTCTTCCTTTCTGAGGTCTTCTGGTAGGGGTAGGATCTAATTTTGGTTTCTTGCTTTGCAGGGCTCCATCGGACTACGACTTCCTCACCACTCTTACAAATTCACCCTTCTTCTTAGCCTTTCCTATGTCCTCATAAGATTTTGTCTCAGATGCCATTGGAGATATAGCAACATAATTCTGCTTGGACTTCTCCTTTATCTTCAACACTCCCTTTCTAGATGGGCTCGGTCTTGAAGATGGTGCCACTTGAGCAGGGGCAGACTTGGTCTCTTTAGGTTTAGCCATGGAGGGAAACAAATCAACCTTAGGCCTTTTGGTTTCCTCTTTGGCCTCCATCTGAGCATGTTTTTCTCTGTCCTTCTTCACCTCCTCCTGGTTGAATCCCATCTACACTACCACTTCCTCAACCATCTTTGTAACTTTCCTTTTTCTAGCAGGTGCAGTGAACTGTTTGTGCAATTAAAGGTCTTTCTCCTTGAATGTTCCAAATCTTCCTTCTTTTGGATCAATCAGTTGGATTAATAGGTGTTGAGCATATGTCTCAAGCATGATAGAGTCATATTCATACCCCATGGGCATGATCCAAACTATCCTAGGCTCCACGACTTCCATTTAACATTGATCTTTATCAACCATGAAGCAAATAGTTTGCTCATACTTCTCCACAATCTCCTTAGGGATTCTTTCTCTGCTCTTCATTGCAGCTTTGAAAGATTTAAAGTAACCCCATAGAATAGATATTATCATTGTGGCATCTCCTATTCCCCACAATCCCTCTTTGATTTGCATTGACACCGGTCTATCATAGGCGCATTGGACCTTTCCATTTACACAAGGTATCTCATTCAAGAAATATAAGGCCAAGAAAATAAGAAGAGTTCCATATTTAAAAGTGTGCTTCTTGTCTTTCTTAATTTTCTTCAAATTACCCATCAGCTTATTCAGGACTATACATAGATCATACCTCATGTCATTCTTCAACATCTAATATGTAGAGTATATGGTAGTTCTCAAGACCGAGTTGTGTCTTCTTGACAGGTAAACTTTGTATCCGACCACCATTGATGCAAAATTCACATCATGCTCCAGAATGTCATTTATGATCATCACTCTACTATCGAATTGGAACCATTAGTTTCTATCATTGTTTTATTTGATACTTTTCTTAGACTAGGTACTTCATTGGTTTCATTCAGGCATGTCACAACTCAAATTTCTTGTTTAGTGATCTTGTGAGGCCTATCAAGCCATATGAACTCATCATGGACTCAACTGAGAATATACCGGATCCACTCTGCTTCGTCGAACAATGGAAAATGGACAAACTATTAAAACTCCTTGTCCTGAAGAACCTTATATTCTGGTTAGAGGTTTCCCAAACTGTCTGCCAAATGTTTGTTATATAGGTTCAACATGTCAGAGTTACCAATCTCCTCAAGATCACAATAGATGTATGCCCTAATATCCTTATTATGAAGGATGCCATAGGGTACCAAAGAAAATGCACCTTTCAGATTGTCTTCGATAGACTTGAAAGGGTGTTTCTTGAGAATAGGTTTGGCTCTATCCTTAATCTTAACAACCAATGGGGTAGCAATACCATAAGTTGAAGCCATTTCGAACTTAGGGTTTGTGGAAATAGATAGTTTGAAACAAATAAATACCTAAATTCATAACCGAGTGTTGGAATTCTCTTTAGGATCGTTGAAATCATTGTTGAGATCACCAAATCACTTTGTTCTTCTTCTTTGCACTATTCTCTTGATCACATTGTGATGAATGAAACTTTTCCCTTTTAAGCTTCGAAAATCTAATTCTTCATTGTAATAAATGCTGCAATCGGTTACCTTGATTTTCATAGTCACTTACTGAAGCATCAAATATTCTTTGAAACTTCCAAATAACATCTGCATATATGATTTGAGCCTTCAACAACCTTCCATAATTGATTGCAAATCACTGAAGTGGGGGTTCTTATAGTTTGCATGAAAATTTCCCTCTAAGGTGTAAAGCCTTAGTTACCGAATGAAGATCCTACACTAGATTTGAGTGCAGATCCATTGTCTTCTTTGGATTCATCTTTTTTGACCCACATCTTCTCATGTTTGTCTCTGATCTCTTCTAACTTTTCCTTTCCCTTCTCATTTGATTTTTTCTTGTCTACTAGAGCACTATTCTTGCTTCTGCAGTACTTTGCATTATGACTGGTTTTATTACATTCACAACAAACAACATTCTACATAGGTCTAAAGTTCATCTAATTTGGTCTCATCTTGCACTGGTTAGAGATATGTCCAAACATTCCACAAGTATAGAACCTCTTGTTTTGGAAGTTATTCATTACTACTCTACACATATTTGACTTGTGACCAAAATTATTGCATATGAAACACTGACTGGTAAAGGTAGGACCATTATTCATATTTCTCATTCTTTTATTCATCCTACTTATGCTTTATTTATTGCAAGTAAAGCGTCTACCATTAAATTTATGGGCATTAGGTTGTTTTACCGGAGGATTCTTGCTCTTCTTCTGATCAGGTTTTGCTTTGCTTTGTCCAAATCTAGAGGATTCACCTTTCTCAAATCCAAGTCCTTGCATGTCCTTTCCATGTCTCTAACTTTCCATCATCTCATCAAGCCTTGCTGAGCTAGCTTTGAATTTGTCTTTGTAATCATTAGCAGTAGCAAGTTCATCTCTTAAGGTATAAATTTATCTTTCAAGTTCTTAACCATTATTCCTTAACTGTGTCAACTCAATCTTCAAATAATCATTCTCATAGGTAATCCTAAAGCATTCATCAACTCTTACCTTCAATAATTGTGCTAGATTCTCTTCATTTCTCTTCTGGTCCTCAATCTCCTTAGTCAGCCTCATCACAACAGATTACATCTCATTCTTCAATGCAACATTCTCTCTCTCAAGCTTGTCAACTTCATCAGCTTTACCCTGATTTTCCATTATTTGATCTTATTTCTCCTTCAGCCTGTCCATCAATTCCTTCCTCTCATCTCTTGAAGTGATCACCTGATCCTTCAAGTCATTAATGAAATCATCGACAACATTCAAGTTTTTCTTCAAGGAGCTGATCTCATTTCTTGCTGCATCAAGATCCTCAAGTGCCACATTGAGCTATCTCTGAAAATTAGAATCCATTGATTTAATCTCCCAGACCTTCCTCAAGTGGTTAAGCTTCCTCAGAGGAACAATAATTGTTGGAAGTAGGGATCACTGAGAGGGGGGTGAATCGGTGATCTACCAATTAGCGAATTTTTCAGACAACTATATACCACTGAAAGCATACACATGAAACTGAAATGCATGAACATAAAACAATCAACCACAATATTATAACATCAGATTTTCACATGGAAAACCAAATGGGAAAAAGCATGGTGGGATTTGAACCCACAATATTATTCCACTATGGCTAGTAGAAAAACAATATTACAATATAGAATGCACAAGCATTCAGGCACACTGCTTAGAGCTCATTGCTCAAATACAATAAGGGCTACAACCCCAAAAGGCTCATTGCCTTACTAATTAATTACAATGATGGATTATAGAAAAATTAACTCCAAAATAGGATCTACAATTCTTGGATGAGTTCCAGTTAAGTTCCAAATACATTGACTAAATCACCTATGTTGTTCTTCTTTGTTATGCCATGTTCTCCATCTCAGTCAGCTACCAGATCAAGAATACACATGTGAAACTACACCGAAATGGATTCTCAGTCACTACTCACTCAAATACAATCATATCATTAACCAAAAAGATCATCTACACCGGTCTTATATATCTGCAATCACAAAATATATCATTTATCATGTCGGCCTGCTAATATAATGTGTAGTCATATGTCGGCTAGACCGAATCACCAAAGATAAATGTGGATCACCAAAACAACAATAAAATGATGTCTCTATGTCGACCCAATCACCCCAAACATGATTCAATACACTGTAATCACCAGAAAGCTTCTAGACCAAAACTGCTCTGTTCATCCTGAAATACCAGTTGATGTCCTCTTCTAGAAATCAAGATTTGTGATTACCGGATGGGAATCTCATGAAGAGTTGCCATCAATGACAACCCTAAACTAATTAGAAACCATCAAAAGCCACCAGATGAGTGTCGATTGCCAACAATATCTCATTTGGTAGCAACTAAGTAGTCCTTGGCTCAACAACTTCTATATAACAATGATCCTTGTTGACTAGAAAAGTGACTTCGTTTTTGTTTTTCAAGATCAATCCACTAGGGATACTTTATCTTTCTTGCATCTTATCCTGAATATTCTTGAAAAATTGAAATATGCAGTGTTAAATGTCTCTATGTCCTTATTTAACTTCCTAATGTGTTCTTTTATCTATATCTTTATAGAGGAAAACTTGTTCTATAATTTACTCTTAACTCTTAAAAGCTCATTCATGAGCATAAATTTAAAATAGACTATTAGTGATCCATACCTGAATGTATAATTGGTGTTCTTCATCCTATCCAAATTTTACAAAAGTTGTTGTCCTAGCAGCTTGTAGAGATCAAACTTCTCTCCTTCAACCACCATGTGATAAGCAGAGTGTATTGTAGTGGTGGTGGTACAACCCTCATGGTTCTAATAGTATATCTTGTAAACCAAATCCCTTGGTCACATAGTGGACACCTAAATCACCGATGTCCTCAATAATCATAACCCTTTTGCCAAATTTTAGATTGATTAGCTGAGTCGTCATATCATTCTTCACCATTTTTAGGATAGGAAGAATTTTGAAGGTAACCTAATTGCATCATTTATGATTTTTTGTGGGTGATAAAAAATCATATTATCTCGATGGATCTTAATTAGGATGATTTGAATTCATGCATGCTCATAGATGAAATTAGGAAATTCCTTCCAACTGTTTAATCCAATCTTTGGAATATGCTTGTATTGTTGTTTGAAAGTTGTCAGGTCATCTTTCATAAACTTCATTTAAATATCATTGAACTTCACATGACTAAATCCAGTTAGGAGTGCATGAATATAATCCCTAACATCCTTTGTGTGCACTACATCAAATGACACCTTAAAAAATGCTCCTTCCTTTTCTTTCTCTGCTACCACAAATGGGTAAGGCTTGAATTGAAGTCATGGCTTCAAGGTTAGGTCAACAACAATAAGTTTAGTCATTTAAATCAACAAGTAGAATTGATAACACATGATTTGTATAATACCTCTTATTGCACTATCACTAGGGTTTGCAAATGAAATCTTCTTTCACACACAATAGATCTTGAATTGTCAAGATCAAAAGTGACCAAAATGAATTGAAAAATTAAATTTATTGATTAGCTTCACCCATTTAGGTATTGTATTGAATATAGTTGATCATTAGACACCTAAAAGATACTACTACATATTGACAAAGATCGCAAATACATCCACAATGCAGTGTTCCTCCATGATTCATACTCTATGATGGTTATGAGAGATATTGATGGACTCTTCTTATGTTTTGATACTTCTTATTTTATCCTTTGTTCTTTCATGTTTGAGACACTTCTTCATATTAGTGGATACATTATGATATTTAGGATGATGTTTCTATATTTAAGGTTACTCGATGATGTTGGAGTTTACTATTTGATGGAACTTTGTGATAATGCATTACTTAGATGATATGGTTTATGCGCACTACTTATGATGCTATATATTGTAATAACCCTAATTCTAATAATTCTATTAGATATGAATGATGGCCGTTTTATTGCATTAAATCTATGACTATGTTGTTTTACTTTTTGCAAGTGTGTAAGGGATGGTACCATATCACTCATCATGAGAAGGATTGAATTAATTAAATATTATTTATATTAGATTAAGTGTAAGTTATGATAATATTGTCTGTGTATTATTTATGTGTGCATTTTGAGTAGGTGGGATTGATTATTTAATGTAATTGTGCTCCCTATTACCCTTCCTACTTTAATGGAGGAACTATTTGATTAATAATAATTTTTTATTGGTGGCAATGAATATTTATGTGCATAAAATAACCTAAGCGGGATATTATATTGTATATTTATTATTAAGTGAGTTTTTGGTTTATGTCATTTAGTCTTTTGTTGTGATTGGTTGGGGGAATTTGGTTGTTTCCCATACAAACACCAACTCCCATTTTTTAGAATAGTATTTTTACAGGAAATGACATGATTTTAGGGGTTTATCATTTGATAAAAATTTGGTGGATTTTGGAGGAAATTTGTGAGAAGGATTGCAACCTTGTTTGTGTTGGATTTAGAGGATTTTGGTGAGGATTGTGTGAGAGTTTGGAGTGGATTTTATTGGATATTGTTGCCGAGTGTTTAAGGATAGATAAATATTGTTGGTTTAATTAGAATTGTTGTTTGTGTGGGGATGTGTGTGTCGTGTAACACCCCTCCCTGATTCATCCTTTATGATAGGATGTGATGGATATTTATGGATTTGTTGACATTGATTTTAGCTTTGTGAATATTTATTGCTTAGGAGATTATGATTCATGATTATTGTTTATGATGATTTATCTTACGCTAACCCTAATTTGGTGTCTACATTAGATGAGACCGATGTTGATGTTATTCATTATGTTATTTCCTTGTTGTGGTGTTTTATTGTGGACGTGGAAGGGACAATGCCATACCACTTGTTGTGAGTAGGGTGTGATGTTTTGATTCTCTTTCCACTAGTGTGTCTACTCCGTGATTTTGTGTGTGTGTGTGTGTGTGTGTGTGTGTGTGTGTGTGTGTGTGTGTGTGTGTGTGTGTGTGTGTGTGTGTGTGTGTGTGTGTGTGTGTGTGTGTTGTGCATAGACATTTGGTGTTGTGTAGATTGCAAGTACTCGACATCGACTCCACTTGGCTTGCAGTGTCCCTCCTAGACTCACATTTTGATTTATGCCTTGATAGACCTATCAAGAATTATGACTGATTTTTTATGACATTTGATCAATACTTATGATCTTATTCAGACTCTAGATGGTTATGGGTGATGATGGATATTTGATATGGCTCATGGTAATTGGATGTTTTATATGATTAATGACACATTCTGGATTATTTGATGGATGGATTTACATTAGATGGATTATATGCACTTGATATTCGTATGTGGATTATATGATTTATGATGTTATGATAGTTCTAACCCCTATTTCTTGATTATGGTTCATGCAATGCATTGATGTTGTTATTGCGTTACTGTCTTTGTGAAAGGGATGATGCCTTATCACTCATTGCAATTATAATATGGTGTTGCGATTCTATTTTCACTTGCCTATTTTATCATGATGTATATATTGTACATATATCATATTGTGCTTTAGTGGTGGTTGCAGGATTGTAGGTACCAGACATCGACTCCACCTAGTCTCACAGGTCTAAGTGTGTCCTATTCCATTGGCAAGTTGTCAGAGATGGCACGTGTTTCCCTCTCATACTCTAGGCGTAGTTGTTCACCTTGTCAGGTGTGTCGTGGCGTACGTGGTGGTTAGAGTCTTGTATCATTGTGGTCCTTTTGTTGGGTTGTTTGAGGTGATGCTAGTGCATGTTATTTAATTAATAATTAGTTAATGTGATTTATTAATGTTTACATTAATTTATTTAATTTATTATATGGTAGGGGTATTTAATTTTTTGGACTATTTATTATTGAGGCTTGATTGATGTTATTGAGTTTGATCAAAATTTAATTTATTAATTATTGAGATTAATTTATTTTATTTATTGTTTAATTGATTTATTTGATTGATTGGTTTGGTATTAATTATTTATTGTTTTATTATTTATTAAGTTACTAATTATTAAATGTTTATGTTTTATTATTGATATGATTTTTATATTTATTTATTATTTCTATCTTTACAAGCCTTTTATTTATTTATTTATTATCAATGAGATTTTATTTACTATTATTACCTTATTTGTATTTGTATTGCTACATTAATGTTATTTGTATAACTGGATATAATATAGAGTTTACGTACCCCTTATTTCTATTGGTTGATTTTGAATAGGTAAGTAAATTAAATATTTTTAAATAATACTTACCTCGGTAATTTGCATGGTAGGTATAATCTATAGTTTATTGGAATTTTCTGATTGGTCGATGATTTTGTATAGTTTGGAGTTTAATTCTTTTATCTATTAGAGTTTTATCGTGTGTTGTTGGGTTGGCATCTCTACAATTTTGAATTGAATCTTTGGATTTTTTATTGTTTGGATTGGATTGCTAGAGTTGATTTATGAAGATTTGGGTTTTGAAGTTGTTGGATTGATTTCTCTTTGTCAGATACTTTGCCGAGATTGCGATTTCTAGGTTGGAGTTCCTTATTTTTCCTCTTTGCAAATCATTTCGAAAAGATTGTTTGCAATGGTGTTTGTTGAATGATTGTTTTTGGGAAAGGAATTGATGATAATAATTTTCAATCTAGTTTTAGAGGGGAATTTTTTGTATTTAAATATGTATTATGGAATTTGGGAAATTCTAGAAATATTGTTTTGTCGGGGATGTTTTTCATGTACTCTTTCTGTTTGATTCTTATTTTCAAAACTCTATGGCTTGATTGATTTTGGTTGATTTTGGGATTGAAATTGCATTCCTAAAGTCTATGCATATATTCATATGCTTTGAGAGCATCTATAGTCATGATTTCCTCTTCTTGTAGCTTTGTCGATAGTTGAGTTATGGATATGTTTTCGTTGGCAAATGCAGACTCCAATGAGATATTGTAGGTGATTGAAGGTTGTGTCATTGATGGCAACCTTAAAATCCTATGACACCGGCAAGAAAATTTACCGGCACTGGCAAAGACAGACTCTACACTAGCACAGAGACCGCCGGCAGTAAAAGGAAGCATACCGGCACAGAAGCTGACAGGAATTTTGTTTGTAATATATTTTGTTAATTATTGTAAAATCATTGTAAGCCGACTTGGCAAGTTGTAAAATGACTCATATATATAAGAGATCATTGTAAAACATTTTAAAATAGATGGAAGAAAAGATATAGACGAAATAAGGCAGACCTATTATGCGAATTATAGGTTAAGGGTTTATGTATGAAGCAGAGCTATAAACCGTTAATGGATCTGGCATAGTAGATGCTATTTTGAAGCAGTACAAGACATTGGATTTATATAATCCATTTTGTAAGTCAGTGAGACTTCCCATTTTGTAATTGAGCAGTGAGCTCTAGGCACTTGGCCTTCCTGCATGTGCAGGCCCCTCTTGTAGTAGTAATATTCTCTTATTAGCTAGTAAGTGAATATTGTGGGTCACAAATCCCACCGAGGTTTTTCCCACACCGGGTTTCCTCATTAAACTACTGTGTTATGGTGTGTTTTTCATGTGGTTGTTGGTATCTCTGTTTATTACATTATTTCTTGTTTACCGATATACAGTATTGATATGCTTTACACGTTTTAAGTTAAGAAAATCTTATAATTGGTTAGATACTGATTCAACCCCCCCTCTCAGTATCTATGGGAATCCTAACAATTGGTATCAGAGCTTGGTCCTCTATTTTCAAAAGCCTAATAGCTTGAGGAAGATCTTGACACCGGTAGAGATGGAAAACTTGATGAAGCAATTAGAAGAAGCTCTCTCAGACTATGATGTAGAAAAATTGAAAAATATCAAACTTGAAGATGATCTAAAAGCTGCACAGGATATTGTTCAAGCACTTCAAGAAAATCTTACCATTACAAGAAACAAGAGAAGAGAACTTTGTGAAAAGATGCAAAATGAGAATGATGAAAAAGAAACTCTTAGTGATCTGATGAATAAGCTGAAACAAGAAAACATGACAACAAAGAATGAGATGCAAGATATGGCTATGAGATTTTGTAAAGAAATTGAAGATAGGAAGAAGAATGAAGAAGACTTGACTAGAAGACTGAATAATGTTGCAAATGAAAACACAAGACTTAGTTATGAAAATGATATGTTGAAGACAGATCTGATGCATGCACATAATGACTCAAATGAACGCATGAGACAAAAAGGTATCTTGGAAGGAGAACTGGCTGCTGCAAATCAACATAAAGAAAAATTCAAGAAAAGCTCAGAAGAACTTGGTGACTTGTTGAAGAATCAAAAACCTAATGGTGACACTAATGGTCTTGGCTTTGAAGCTAGTGAAAGCTTTGGTATTTCAAACACATAGGATCAAGGCAAACTGGTAAGACAACCTACTACTTATAAATTTAATGGCAAATGCTTTAACTATAACAAGTATGGCCATAGAGAAAATCAATGTAGATCTAGAAATTATCAGAATACCAATACACCCACCAGTCAATGTTCAAAATGCAACAAAGTTGGTCACAATTGAGAGAATTGCAGAATGAATGTAAGATGTTATGTTTGTGGAAGATTTGGACATTTATCTAATCAATGCAGAACATAAACCGACATAGGATATGGAAAAGCTATTCAGAAAAAAAATGTGACTTGTTATGCCTATAACAAGATTGGACATATTGCAAAATTTTGTAGAAGCAAGTCCTCACTGGTAAATAACAAAGGTCCTAGTTTGAAAGGTAAAGAAAAGGTTGAAGAAGTGAAGTAGGAATTCTCAAAACAATGGATCAGGAAATCAAATCTAAATGGTGATAGGAACACTCCTCCCCTAGCAGAATAGAGTAACACTCCACCAGCAAAAGAGAGTAACACTCTACTGGCAAAAGACTCTTCATATAACTAAAGAAAATTCCCTTGAGGGTTTAGCAATCAAATCTAAAACATGCTATTATTCCCTCGGTTGATGGTGAGAAGTTGAAATTACTTCTATACTGGTAGATAACTTAAGTCATTACTTAACCGACAAGCATTAAATGTGGTGGTTGGCAAAATTAACATTATAAATCAAGTTTTTTGGCTCCAATTTCATTTCACCGAGCATTCAAACATTTGAAGAGCACAAAAATTCTAGAGCAAAGGAATTTATAGCAAAGAAGTGAAGCAATTCAGCAAGAAATCTTTCCTAAGGCAGATAAAGGTATTTATAATCATGGCTTCTTCATCTGTTCCTGAATTCATAGCAAACCCTACTATAGTCAAAGTGATTAAATTCCCTAGACCCATATTTCAGTTAGTTCCTAAAATTGCTAAGAAAGATGATAATGTTGGTGCATTTTCTCAAATCCCCAAAGGAGTAGTTTTTGCAGAAGACCCTAGAATGTACATACATTATCACATAGAAGAATTAGGTGATGAGGAAATCAAAAGCATGTATAAAACTGTATTTTGTGATGATTCTGGTAATGTGAAACCTGAACACAAAATAGTTGAAACCTTAGGATTCACTAAAATTCTCAGTATTTTAGAATTTCCTAAGGATGTTATAAGGATATTTCTAAGTAGGGTTCATGGTGAATCCTTCTGGTTAGACTCAGTTCACAAAATTACTAAAGAGGCAGTAAAGGCTATGACAGGGCTGCCTTCCATTGGTAACAGGCCTAATAAAACAAAGAAGGTCTCAAATGACCTAGTGATTAACCTAACAGGTGCAACATCTGATAAGAGATCTTTAAGAGTAAATGATGTAACTGACATCAATGTCAGATTCATTAGCATGATTTTAGGCTACAAAACCACAAATACAAATAGGTTAAACTCAGTCTCTAGCCTATGCATAAATAGTGCCTATGATATGATTAAAGATAATGCAAAAATAGATGTGTGTGAATGGCTGAAAGATGAACTTATTGACAATCTTGGAAAGATAAAGAAAGACAAAAAGGGGACATTCAGATTTGGAAACCTACTTGTCTATTTAATGCTACACATAACAAAACAAGTGCTCGATATCGGTAACAAAAATCTTGGTTTTGATATACCGGTAGGCAAACAATTGTTTGATTTACTAAATGACATGGGTGAAAATAGAGAAAAGTATATAAATGAGTACTTTCAAGCATTAAAGGCCCAAATGAATACCAGAGTCAGACTATCACAAGAAATTGTAAATAAGTATAAGGATGAAATATGATTTGTTATTAAGAAGGATGAGATTTGGATGGAGGAAGTTGTCCCAAGAACCATTTGGGTTACTGAAATGGGTTATGAAACTAATGACCACATAATTGAAAAATATGCAAAAGCCCTCCTAGAAGCACCCAAGGAACCTAAAGAAGAGGTATTTGGTAGTGTTGAGACTATTAAAAATCAAATCCAATCAAAGAAAAGGGTAAAGAAGGTGGAAGCAACAGTTAGAAGAGGATCTAGACAAGCTAAAGCTATCAAAGAAGATGTACTCAAACAAAGTGGTATTACTGAAGATGAGTTAGAAACACTTCAGCCAGAAACTCACCTTTCACCAGTTGCAACCTCTTCGGAAAGTGATATGCCAGCTGAATTTAAAAGAGTTGTGAGAAAAAGGGAACCTTCACCGGTATCTACACCTTCTCCTAGAAGAACTAGATAGAAACAACTAGCAGTAAGGCCCCTAGCTAGAAAAGCAACTCCAAAGAAGAAGTTAACACCAAAGAAGAAGACTCAAAAAACCATTTCTCCAATTGACAAGCTTCTAGATGAAATTACAGAGGATGGAAAGCTGAAAAAAATCAATAAATTATATGATTTATTATTAGTTGATGACAAGGAGAAAGTTGAAAACAATGTAATTCTACACTTGGACATTTACAAGAAATTTCTAATGCAAGTTGTAGATGAATTACCAACATAACTATTTAAAAGACTTGAAGCTAGAAGGTAAGTTGTTGTAGAGCTTGATAAGAAAATGAAAATTAAAAAACTACTTGTTGTTTATCCTGTCAACTCACCAAAAGAGATAGATGATCTGATCTTTGAGGCTAACCAGTTAGTATTTTCAATTACACGCTAGCATGTAACACTTATGGTTGGTAGAGTGAATGAGGTAGCAGAGGAAACTGCTAATGCATGGGACATATTCCTTGTAGAGAAGGAAAAGCAGGAAGAATATAGAAACCCTAAACCCATCAAAGGATATCAGAAGGATAAGGATAAGGGAAAAGGCAAGGTTGGTGGACCACCTAGCATATAAATAAATGATAACTTATCCCTACCGCCTCTAGATACTCCACTGATAGTTACCACTAACAATAAACTAGCTAGTGAGAATATGGACATACCACAAGAGGACACCAATCCCAATTATGAGGTGTTATATACAGTGGTCATTGACACACAAAAAGTCAATATTGTGGTAGATAAGGATACAACTAGGAAAATAGATATGGCTAATGAGCCACCAGTAACAAATGGTACAGAAGGTAAACCGATAGATTACAACACAGAGCAACAAGCTCCATCATAGCAATGGGTTCATATAGAGACAGTGCCACTGACATCAGCCGAGCAATCCAAACCTTTGTTTAAAGAAATGGAAACACAAACTGACCTACCAGAGGTCATCACAAGCAAGGAAATTGCTCCCACCGGCGGGATACAGATTGTTGGCTCTTCAAATGCAGAATTAAAATCAACTAATGTAACATAAGTTCTTTTGGATTCCATTAAGAAGATAACAGATTGTAGCTCACAAGCATATAAGGCAATAGATGATACCATTCCAATCTTGAAAATGATAGCACCTAAATATAATGTAGATAATAAAGATTCCTTGAGTCAACTTGACACTTTGTCTAACTATATTACTGACAACACTATGACAGCTGAACAAATAAAAGAGGAAGCATTCAAGGAGAGACTAGAGAAAGAAAAACACAAATTCTTTGAGGAGGAAATAAAGAAGTGTACAAGACAATTTGACACACTTTTACCGGAACTGTGTAGTACATTGAAGGAATTTAAAACTTTGTACAGGGATACATGTAAAACTAACTTTTTGACAGTTGATATAGACAAGAAAATCAGCAAGATACAGGAGGAAATAAATCAACTAGCTGATAATTTCATTAATTCATCTGATTCATTATCAGTTTTTGAGCAGAAAATAATAGGTTTTGAGGAAGAACTACTAAAGTTGGAAAGAGAGAAGGAAAGAATAAAAGGAAAGGCTAAAGATATACAATGGAGACTTAGTCCAAAAGTGGATTACCTCGCCTCCTTAAGAAAAGAAATATCTAATGCTTTGATTCAAGGATAGAAAACACCGGTAGAGAAAATACAACACCTCACCGATACAGTTCAGAGGACTAAGGTCGCAATAAAAGACAACAAAAAGTTCATTGAGAGCTTGAATTTGGTTTTGGTAGATCTTTTTCAGATTGTAACCAACTAGTTACAAGGATGAAACAGGAAACCACACTCAATTGATACTTTGACAACCTTTGTCATTGATGCCAAAGGGGGAGTAGTGGAATGAGAAAAATAACTAGCGAATGATTCATTAGCTCAGGGGGAGCACATATACTTCTAGTACACAAACTTTTGGTAAGACAATTCTAGAACTCTTTTGGATAACAATTTTTGGATTTTTCTCATGAGTGTTGCCATCAATGCCAAAGGGGGAGATTGTTGGCAAATGCACACTCCAATGAGATATTGTAGGTGATTGAAGGTTTTTTCATTGATGGAAACCTTACAATCCTATGACACCAGCAAGACAATTTACCGGCACCGGCAAAGATAGACTCTACACCGGCATAGAGACCACCGGAAGTAAAAGGAAGCATACCGGCACAGAAGCCGACCGGAATTTTGTTTGTAATATATTTTGTTAATTATTGTAAAATCATTGTAAGACAACTTGGAAAGTTGTAAAATGACTCATATATATAAGAGATCATTGTAGAACATTTTTAAATAGATGGAAGAAAAGATATAGACGAAATAAGGCATACCTATTATGTGAATTATAGGTTAAGGGTTTATGTATGAAGCAGAGCTATAAACCGGTACTGGATCTAGCATAGTAGATGCTATTTTGAAGCAGTACAAGACATTGGATTTATATAATCCATTTTGTAAGTTAGTGAAACTTCCCATTTTGTAATTGAGCAGTGAGCTCTAGGCACTTGGCCTTCCTGCATGTGCAGGCCCCTCTTGTAGCAATAATATTCTCTTATTGGCCAGTAAGTGAATATTGTGGGTCACAAATCCCACCGAGGTTTTTCCCACACTGGGTTTCCTCGTTAAACTACTGTGTTATGGTGTGTTTTTCATGTGGTTGTTGTTATCTCTATTTATTGCATTATTTCTTGTTTTACTGGTATACAGTATTGATATGCTTTACATGTTTTAAGTTAAGAAAATCTTATAACCAGTTAGATACTGATTCACACCCCCCCCCTCTCAGTATCTATGGGAATCCTAACAGTTTTGTCATAATCATTTTTGTGGTTGAACTATGTTTGTATGGGGATAAAAATGCCTTAGGGAAGTTGTAATGAGCCTACTATAGCATTATTGTATATTCTATATCACTGTATGTGTCTTGGTAGAGCTTTGTATGTTCCTGAGTATGTTTTGGTTAAGAATCATTGTAGATTTCTTTTGAAAAGTTCATTATTCATCTTGTGAATGTTTCCTTGGTGTCATATTATCCTCCCATACTTTCTGCAAAGGTCTCTTGGTTAGTTTAAGAGTCCTATTGCAAATATGGGCAAGTTGCATTGTTATTTTGCCCATTTTTACTATTTTTTGCACTAAAACCCAAAACACTATTTCTAGGACCCAGCAAACCAATCTTAAGATCCAAAATGCTAGAAAAATAATAAAAAATGCTAATTTGGCTCCCAGGAGTGCTAATCTATAATCTGAGAGTGATAATCTACCAAAGCAATTTTTGGATTGCTTGAGCTTCTCTGATATGTCTATGATGTCATTTTGATCTATGTATGGTGATTTGGTGTCCTGGGAAGAGGTTTCATACCTTACCATTGAGGATTAGGCCTATTGGTTATATAGCTCCATTGAAGGGGGAAATTCCTCATTGTTGAGGATTGATTTTGTAAGATCTAGTGGAAGGAGGTTGCCTCATTATTGAGGATTGTTATTGCTTTTTTTTTTTGCCTTGATCTCATGTTTATACTTTGGTTCTTGATTACATTGTTTGATGGAGGCTTTTTCATGATCTTTGAACATATGTATCTTTCTATGTCTCATATGGTATCAATAAGGATGTGACTATATTTATATTACTTGTAAGCCTCCATGATGTTGTTGTGATGTTATATTATTGTGTGTTTTCCCTAAGGTTATGGTCCATGGTTTGGAGAGTGGGCTCTTGCATGTGTAGGATTGGGTTCATGAGCAATAGATTGCTAGGAAAGGGTATACACCTGTCATGGGACCACATGAAGAGTTTATGATTAATTGCAAGTGACAACCATAATAATTGATTAGAGGGTATGTTTAATTAGGAATTCACATAATCAAGATAATGAATTTGAGTGGTGTGCCTCAATGGTGGGTTCCAGGGAGATGATTTTGGCATAGTCCCTAGGAGATGATTTTGGGATGATAGATTTCAAGGAGATGGTTTTGAAATCTATGTTTGGGAAGACCATTGGTATGATAGATTGACCTCCCTTGTTTGGCTCCAAGGTTTAGGTGGCTTCCACAAGAGGATAGCATGTGATGGCACTCTTCCCTACGTGTGTCCATTATCCTTATTCCTTGATTTATTCTTCATGCCTCTGAAAGTTTAATGATTTATGAATTTTCCATGTGATGTGATTGGATTTTTTATTCTTGAGGTTATCTGTGGATGTCATGTTGTGTCCCCTGGTTGTTACGTGTCAGCCTAGGTTTTGAGTGTGAGATGGAACCCCATGTTTGTTAGAATCAGAGATCATTGAGAGGGGGGTGAATCAGTGATCTACCAGAAATTGAAACCACAAACTTATTCTTTATCCAGCGGTTGACAATGGCATAACAAAAAAATAAAAATAAACATGAAACAAAGAATACACAAATACACAACACAGAATAATTAAGTGGAAACCCAGAAAGGGAAAAACGATGGTGGGGCTAAAACCCACAATATTGATATACTATGGCTAGGAGTACATAAATATTACATAGATGGGGAATGCACTTGCATTCAAGCTCACTGCTCAAATAAAGTTTTCTTAGAGGGCTACAACCCTCAGGGAAGTCTCACTAACTTACAGTTTGATTACAATGAGTAAATACAATAAAATAAACTCTTAATTAGCATCTGACTATGCAAAAATGAGTTTTGGTTAAGCTTTAAATCTTTGACTGTCTCTACTCTGCTAAATACTTTGTTTCTGTCTCAAATAGCTACTGGTTGACCTGAAAGAAAAATGCACACGTGAAACTACACTCAATCACACCACATCTCTAACACACCAAAAATCAATCACCAAATTGATCTTATATATTTGGTCATAATAAAAAAGCAATCTCCTTCAAGTCAGCTTCAAGAGATGTAATGTGTAGCTCAAGGTCGGCTTCAATCTTGAATAAAACATAGCCCTAGACAAAAAGATTATAATCACACACTTCCCAAAGGTCTTCCCTATCATCGAGATCACAAAAACAATCACCGAAAACACCGCAATCATCAAAAAATTATTCTGGACCAACACGTTATCGAAATACCATGTTTTACTGGTTAACTGGCTACCGGTTAACACCAACTTATGGATAAGATGAATCACGATGGCTAGATCAAATAACCATGAATATTTGCATATATTTACCATCAATGACAACCTAAATAAACAATCAACCATCAAAAGTCACCTGAAATCACCAGATGAGTGTCAATTGCCAACAATCTCCCCCTTTGGCATTGATGGCAACACCTATGAAAAATGGCTAAGTTTTGAAACTTGTGAAACATGTACACCAGAGGAAAGAATAAAATAATTCTAAGGCTCCCCTGTAGATCAACAATCCAAGAATCTACACTACACCAGACTATACACTTTATACATAATTAGTTCGTACATTTTTCACCTCATCTCTTCCCCTTTGACAACAATACCAAAGATGGGGTGCTGCCTAAAACTGATATATATATATATATATATATATATATATATATATATATATATATATATATATATATATATATATATATATATATATATATATATATATATATATATATATATATATATAAATATTTGAATAGATTAGCATAAATGGTCTTCAAAAGTCCCAGGTGAGTTTCCCACCCACTCTTTAGGTTATCCAAAATTGTGATAAATGCATTAAATGCAGTGGCATAAATTTCTAACTCTCTTAGATCTGATGGTACATGTTGGGCCATTTCCTTCATACAATCTGCCTTATTTCTCAGCATAGTATCTCACCAAACAACAATTAAGTTCCATAGTTCACCCACTTTTCTCAAAACTTTCTCCTTATTAGCTTAAAGTCCAAAGATCTTATCATTCAAGGCTATAATCCATCCTTCAATGTTTTTGGTTAATGATACATTAGGGTCAAAATATTGTGAGATACTTGCAAGATTTCCCTATCAATCATTTATTTGTTTGTCAATATTAAAGGTGAATTTAGGAAAAATGAGACAAGATTTATACAATTTACCGGCTTCTGACAATGTGTTAGAAATGGTCTCCAGTCTCTTATTCAATGCCACCTTGCCAGCTTCAATCATTTTCAAGAATATCTATTTTCGGACTTCCTTAAATCTATCCAAAACATTCTGTGTAATTGTCTTTTCTAAAGAATCAAAATTGCTATTTACATTGTTAATCAATTGTATCAATTTACCCAAGGGGTTGTTATTTGAATCTAGATGTGCATTATGTTGGCATTGTGTTGTCATTGATGTCAACCAGTATGGGACAACTATCGGTATGAGAGGTGTATGCGCAACACTGTCATGCAAGAGTACAAGATGAGATATCCTTGATATCACCTTGTGTTGTAGATCATCGATAAGGAAAGGATGTCAACTGGTAAGTGATGTGTTGACATGGAGAAGTTAGATCAACCAAGTGAGTGGTTGTCAGCCTGCAAAGGTCATGACTAGTGTAAAAAGTAGGATGAGAAAGGTACTTGGATGTTGTTTGTGATGAAGAGGCAGAATGTTACCTTAATCACATCAACACTAGAGGAGAAGAATGAACAGGTCACAGGTATGTTGTGAGGTTGCAGAACAACAGGACTCCCACCAGATGAAAATGCAGTCATCATGAGAAGCAATGATTGATAGTGAATGTGCCCATAGTGAATCACAAATGGCTTGATTGAAGATAGAGTTTGTTGAGGGTTGATGGCATGGTTTCATCATGAGGCTTTACCGATATGAATGTTCACCGGTAATATGGACAAGGTGCAGATGAAGAAGACTCCCCATCTAATGAAGTTGTGATTAAGGTAGGTTAGCAAGAGTATTGACCAATTGAGAAGTCCACAAGAAGAGAAGCACAATGCAAGGTTTATGACAGACCGGTTTGAGGGTTTAACCGGCAAGGTTAGTAAACTGGTAGAAGAGAAGAACCGGTTGTGTGTTTGGTCAGTGATTCCTGAACTGACACACTGATCCAAGATAGCAGTTGATCGACTTGGATGCCACAAAGAGATGAAGTGGCAAGCATGCAAAGGTCAATGGAGTGTTGTGTAGAGATAGGTGTCTCTACTGTTGTGCATTCATTATGGATCCCATAATTTATGGATTAGATCAGAAGAGTGTGGCTCGAGGAAGAATGAGTGACATAGACAAATCAGGGAGTTGTTGGCACCTAGATCTAATCAAGAAGATCATATTGTGAGAAGACCTCTAGAAGGAAACAATAGAAAAATAAATGGCATATCGACAGAGGTAGGCTGAGAGATGAGGTCATGGTTGCTAAGATTAGAAGATGTGTATTGGAAGGTGTGTTAATGGTGAAGATGTACAGTTGGCTGTCTGGGAGATCAGATCAGGCATGATCTGATTGAATTTGGTTTGCCTCAAGGTTTATGAGGAAACCCTAACTACCTGACATTTGAATTGGCTTTTGGAGGGAAAACCAGTCTACAAATATGCAAGACAAAGACATTGTTAAGGGTTGTTCAACAAAATAAGATAGTGCTACTGCGAAGTGATTTGAGTGTTACTTCTGCACGTGAGAGAAAATTAATCAAGTACTCAATGAGTATCTAAGAAGAGACTGAGTGTGAGTGAGAACCAGGTTGAAGTGTTCAAATTGGTAGTAGTGCAGAACTGGTAGTGTCCATACTGGCATAGCAGAAATGAAGGAAGTTGCAGAGAAGGCAAACATAGAACCGACAAAGCTTAGTACTGGTAAAGAGTAGAGAAGTGAGGAGAAGATCCAGTAGAGAAGAACAAAGAAGAGGTGAATCAGCAGAGTTTTTTGGCAATGCAGAAGTAGATGAGAGCAATAGAAGAGTGAACTGGTGTAGCAGAGAAGGTGTCTCATCGACTAATTGAAGTTGTGTGCAGAGGTTGCAAAAATCTTTTATAACCAGGATATTACTTTTGTATTCGAATGTTTATTGTGATCACTAAGTTGTAACTTGGTGCAAGGGGTTGTAGCTCCTTTGGGTTGTATCCCATAAATTAGTGATGGGTTGGCGCTCCTTGGGTTGGTACCCTAAATAAGAGGTTGGTGCTCCTTGGGTTGGTGCCCTAAATCAATGGTTGGTGCTCCTTGGGTTGGTGTTGTTGGCATTCTACACTCTAGTGAAAAATGATGGTGTTGTCATTGATGGCAACCTACCGGAAACCTAGAGGTAACCACCCAACATTCATCTGACAAACCACTAGCAGGCACCAACACTGATAGACACTTCACTGGCAATGACAACAATTCATACTGGCATCCCAGCCGACAGGATTAAACTTTTGTTTATTGTATCTAATTGTAAATATCTTTTTGTAAAGCCAACATGGCATATTGTAATAGACTCATATATGTATGAGATCTTATAAATCATTATGTAATAATGATAGTGGATGGAATAGGAGATGAGATAGGTATGAGCAAATAATAAGGACATATTTTGTATAAGGTTTATGGTTATAGTATGAGATTAAACCGATACTGAACCTGGCATAGTTGATGCTAATTTGAAGTACTACATTGTATTGGATTTTCATAATCCATTTTGTATGTCAATGAGACTTCTATTTTGTAGATTAAGTAGTGAGCTCTAGGCAATTGGCCTTCTTGCATGTGCAGGCCCCTCATTGTAAGTAATATTTATTCATTGGCCAGTGAGTGAATATTGTAAGGAATGAAATGCAAGATATGACTATGATATTTTGTAAAGACATTGAAGACAAAAAGAAAAATGAAGATGACTTGACTAGGAGACTCAATGATGCTAGAAATGAAAATCTAAGACTCAGTCATGAAAATGATATGTTAAAGATAGATCTGATTTACATGCAACATGATAAAACTAAACTTATGAGGCAGATGGTAATTCTGGAAAATGAGTTGGTTACTACAAATCAACACAAAGAGAAATTCAAGAAAAGTTCAGAAGAACTTGATGATATGCTGAAAAAGTCAGAAACCTAATGGAGATACTAATGGACTTGGATTTGAAGTTGGTGAAAGTTCTGGTATTGCAAACAATCATGATCACAGTAAACCGGTAAGACAACCTAATGCTTACAAATTTAATGGGAAATGCTTTAACTGTAACAAGTATGGTCATAGAGCAAATCAATGTAGATCTAGAAATAATTAGAACATTAATGCACCCACTGGTCAATGTTCCAAATTCAACAAAGTTGGTCATAATTCAGAAAACTATAGAATGAATGTAAGATGTTATGTTTGTGGAAGATTTGGGCACCTATCTAATCAATGTAGAACACAAACCGGCATAGGATATGGAAAGGCTATTCAAAAGAATAATGTGACTTGTTATGCTTGTAACAAGATTGGACATATTGTAAAATTTTGTAGAAGTAAGACTTCACCAACAAACAATAAAGGACCCATTTTGAAAGGCAAAGAAAAGGTTGATGAGGTAAAGCAATAATTTTCAAGACAATAGATTAGAAAGACAGATCAAAATGTTGATGAGACTATTTCTTCACTAGTAGAACAGAGTATTACTCCACTGGTAGGAAATTCGTCATCCAACTGAGAAGTAACCCTTTGGGGGTATTGCAGCAAGTTGAATATCATGCAAATTACCCTTGGTAGATGGTGAGAAGATAGATTTCTTCTTTACCAGTAGATGTGTTAAGTTTTCACTTAACCGACGAGCATTTAATGCTGTTGTTGGAAGAAATTTCATTATAAAACATCGATTTTCCCTCTTTTTTGAATCACCGAGCATTCAAACTAGCAGAGAGTGCAAAAATCTAAGTGAAGGCATTCAAGGTGAAGAAGTGAAGCAATTCCTTTCAAGCACTCAAACATTATCATGCATCTTAAGGTATTTTTCAAATGGCTTCCTCTTCTACTCCTGAATTTATTGCAAACCCTACTGTTGTGGAAATTGTAAAATGCCCTAGGCTCATTTTCAAAATTATTCTTGAGATAGCTAAGCAAGATGATTCCATAGGTGCATTTTCAAAAATTCCTAAAGGTGTAGCTTATGTTGAAGACCCTAGAATTTATATTCACTGCAATATTGAAGAATTAGGTTTTGTGGAAGTATTAAAGATGTTTAAAACCGTAATTTGTGATGAAAATGGAAATGTCAAACCTGAGCACAAGGTTATTGAGACCTTAGGTTTTGTAGAAATCTTGAACATCCTTGAATTTCCAGAGGAGCTAGTAAGAATTGTCCTAAGTAGGGCACATGGAGAATTTCTTTGGTTAGACTCGGTCTGCAAATTCACCCGACAAGCAATTAGGGCAGTAACAGGATTACCCTCAACCAGCAGCAGACCAGACAAGACAAAGAAGGTACCTAACAACACAGTCATGACCTTAACAAGAGAAACATCTGATAGTAGATCTCTGATAGTAAATGACATCAAGGATATCAATTTGAGATTCATAAGTATGATTTTAGGTTACAAGACCACGCTTGCAAACTGACTTAACTCAATTTCTAGTCTTTGCATTAAAAGTGCTTATGATATGGTAAATAATGATGCAAAAATAGATGTATGTGAATGGCTAAAGGATGAACTAGTTGATAATTTGAAGAAGATAAAAGGTGACAAGAAAGGAACATTTCATTTTGGTACTCTTTTGGTATGCCTTATGTTGTATTTTTCAAAACAAATTCCCGGTATTGGACACAAAGATTTTGGATATGACATACCGGTAGGCAAATAGTTGCAAGAAGCCTTCATCGACATGGGTACTGCTAGGGAAAACAATATAACTGAATATTTCAAAGCTTTCCAAGCCAAAATGAAAACAAGAGAGAGACTACCACAAAGTATAGTAGACAAATATGATAAGGAAATCTGCTTTGTGATTAAGAAAGGTGAAATATGGATGGAAGCAGTTCTTCCTAGAACTATATGGGTAACTAAAATAGGGTATGAGGCTGATGTAAATATTATTGAGACTTATGCTAAAGCCCTATTAGAAGCACCTAGAGAACCAATGGAAGAAGTTTTTGGTAGTGCAGAAACAATTGAGAGTGATGTACAAACACTGAAATAAAGGAAGAGAAGAGAAAAGTATATAAGAGATGCATCAAAACAAGTAAAGGAAATAAAATAAAATGTTATGAACCTTACTGGAATAAAGGAAAGTGAACTGGAAGGATTGCAACCAGAGGCACATATCTCACCAATTGGTACATCATCTAATAGTGAAATACCTATTGAGTTTAAGAGAGTTGATAGGAAGAGAAAAACTTCACTGGTACCCTCTCCTCCACCCAAGAAAATAAGAACTCTGAGAAAGAAGCAACCAGCAGTAAGACAACCGGAAAAGAAGTTGACACCCAAGAAGAAACAACAGGTTATATCACCTTTGAATAACTTACTAAATAAAATTACTGATGATGGTAACTTGGCTAATGTGAGCAAGTTGTATAGCATATTTACTGATTCTAAAAAGGAAAGTATTGAAAACAACATTATTCTACATCTGGACATCTACAAGAAAGTGCTAATTGAAGTAGTAGATGATTTACCAAATGATCTATACAAAAGGTTAGATGCAAAAAGGACTGTTGTAATGGAGCTAGACAAGAAACTTAAAGTTGAAAAACTTCTAGCTGTTCATCCAGTTAACTCGAAAGAGGAGATTGATGAATTAATTTGTGAAGCTGACAAATCAGTTTTTGTTATTGGTCACCAACAAGTGAGCTTAATGGCTAGCAGAATAAATGAAATTGCAGAGGAAACATCTGAAAAATGGGATATCTATTTTTATAGAAAAGGAAAAATAGGAAGAATTAAACTGACCCAAGAAAACATTCAAAGTCTATCAAAAGGACAAAGACAAAGGGAAAGGTAAAGTTGGTGGAATACCAAACATCAAAATAACTGACAACTTACCACCACCCTTGGATAATACACCGGTACATACTAATGATACATCGGCTACTGAAAATGTGGACATAGCACATAATGACACTAACCCTGAATCAGAAATTCTATTCACCATGAATGTTGATACTCAGGAAGTGAACATTATTGTGGAAAAGGACAACATAGAGGTATAGGATGATATTACTGGCAGTGGAAACATTGCTGAGCAACCAACAGAAAATGAAGAGGTTGAAGTACAAACAATGCATACAAAGCAAACATAGCATACAGAGCAAACTTTAGACAGTGGAATAAATATTGGTAGTTTAGATGCTGGCACTGTGAAATCGACAAAGACAGAGATATTGGCAGTGGATAACACAGAGATACTGACAGCTAATAACATAGAGAAACCAACAAAGAAACCGACAGAGGCACAGGTACATGTTGAGATAGCAAAACCGGTAATCAATGAGAAACCCAAACCACTATAGGTGGAAACACAAACTCAGACTAATCCACCAGAGGTAGATACAAGCAAACTGGTTACTAACACTAGAAGCATAGAAATAATAAAGGTAGTTGGCCAGACATCCAAATTTAGACCTACTAATGTGACAGAGGCACTTCTGGACTCAATTAAGAAAATAACCGACTGTAATGCTTTGGCCTACAAGAAAATTGATGATACAATACCTATTCTTAAAATGATTGCACCAAAATGTAATGTAGATAATGTAAAGGATTATTTAGGATAGTTAGACACATTGTCTAAATTTATTGTTGGAAATGTAATAACAGTAGATAAGGTAAATGAGGACACATTCAAAGAGAAAATGGAAAAAGAAAAATTATTTGAGGAGATAATAAAGAAGTGCACTGAGCATATTAACACACTTTTACCGGCACTGAATACAACAATTTTGGAGTTTAAGGAACTGTACAGAGAAACATGCAAGCCACATGTGTTGACCCAAGACATTGATAAAGAGATAAGCAGAGTACAAAAGGAAATTAATGATATAGCTAATAACATCATTGGTTCATCCGAACCTATATTAGTTATTGAGCAAGAAATAAAAGGATTTGAAGAAAAGTTGGAGAAATTTGAGAAGGAAAAAGAAAGGATCAAGAAAAATGCCAGAGAGCTGAAGTATTGTTGGGAAAAATGGTGTCTCAACCTTGCATTTATGCGAGGTTACTATTTATAGTAAGTTTTCATTTGAGCACAAAATGGTGCGAAACTCTCCCTGAAGCTTCTGGTTGGCTAGATAAGCATTCCGGTAAAGTTGCGTCGCAAGGTCACAGCTAGTTTTGAGGATATTAATGTTTTCGTCTTGGAGGGGTGCAATAAAATATTTAAACTTAATTTTGGGGACTTTAGAGGCTCTGAAATGCCCTGAAAATTGGCCATAATCGGCAAAGCAGTTACGAGGTGATAGAGCACTTCGCGAGCTTTCCGGCGCTTCAAACGGTTCGTCAATCGGACACCCGGTTCTCAAGTTATGGCCTCCAAAAGTTTGTACTCTTGAAATAGGAAAAATAATTTGTATCGAATACATAAATGAGCTGTAAAAAGGGAGCGACACATGTTGATGTGTGCTTTAACATGTCATAGGGCATCTAGAAGGGAGATAAGGTCGGCTACACCTTATTGGGTGGTTTTAGCCCATGGTTTTGTAATACCGTTTGACGGTTTCCTGTATTGTATCTCCTATTTATGAGGTGTGTGAGATAGAGGTTGTGTGTAAGAGTCTTATGGCTATTGAGTTGCCTCTGAATCTCTGATTAGTGGTACTCCTGCGAAGAGCTTGCTCTACAAGTATGTTGTAATCTGTTTTTGATTGCTGAATAAAATATTGAGCTGCTTTTGGAGGGTGGGGTTTTTCTCCCGAAAGGGTTTTCCCCACGTAAATCATTGTGTTGTGGTATGATTGCTATTATATCTATTTCTATTTTCTGTAACTGTTGTAATGATCTGAAAAATTTTTGCATTACCCTCCTCTCAAGGTTAGTGTAGGAAGTTGTTTCCGCTACTTAACTTCCTTACAAGTGGTATCAGAGTCTGATCACCTTTGAATTCAATTGTGGGCAGTTGGGTTTTTTGAACTAATCCAGATTTGAGTGGGAGCTTGTGCAGAAGACACTTTTTGATCTTGTTGCAGGAATATTCAGATGGCGAGTTCGTCAGGGAGAATAGAGGTGGAGAAATTTAATGGAAGTAATTTTGAGATGTGGAAGCTGAAGATGGAAGATCTGCTAATAGATCGAGATCTTTGGGATGTTGTTGATGCGAATGTCCAAAGGCCCTCAGATCCTACTGCGGCAGCTCAGTATGATGTTATGGACCGAAAAGCCAAGGGTCTAATCAGACTGTGCCTGGCAGACTCTGTTCTAATCAATGTCCATGAAGAGAACTCTGCAAAGAAGCTATGGACTAAGCTTGGTGAGATGTATCAAGTGAAATCTTTATTAAATCAAATTTTCTTAAGAAAGAAATTGTATTCCTTGAAGATGGAAGAGGGTGGACGAATTGCAGACCACCTGGAAGCATTCAATATGTTGGTGGCTCAATTAGTATCCATCGGTGTTAAGATGGACGAGGAGGAGAAATGTCAGATCTTGCTTTGTTCTTTGCCTGATTCGTGGGATTCTCTTGTTATGGCTATCGGTAGTACTTCTGTTGTTTTGAAATCTGAAGACGTGGTGGGTGCCCTACTCGGTGAAGAGATATGAAGGAAGGTATCCATCAGTTCAAAGGAAGCCCTAACCGTTCGTGGAAGACCTAAGGAGAAAGGCAAGAAGAATGAGAAGCGCGACAAGTCCAAATCCAAAGGGAGATCGAAATCTCCTGGAAAGTCCAAAGTCATTTGCTGGAATTGCAGTAAACCAGGTCACATCCGTAAGGACTGCAAATAAGAAAAGAAGAAGAAGAAAAAGAAAAGGTTCAATTCTAATTCTGAGTCCGACAAGGAAGATGGTGATGCATTTATTGCGGCTTTGGTGACTCATACAGGTAATGATGCCTGGCTAATTGACTCAGGTGCATCTTTTCATATGACTTCCAATAGAGATTGGTTTTCTGAATATGAAGGATTTAATGGAGGTAAGGTGTACTTGGGTGATGATTCACCTCTAGACATTGTTGGTCGAGGTAAAGTTAGAATCAGGTTTTCTGATGGTAGAATAAAAAGGATTAATGGTGTGCTGCATATCCCTGGATTAAAACGAAACCTGTTATCTATGAGCAAACTGTTAGATGCAGGTGTGCAGGTAGTCTTTTCTGAAGCAGGATGTAAGATGATTAAGGGTGCTATGGTAGTTGCTAGAGGTGTCAGGTTTGGCACTTTGTATAAGCTTGAAGCATACACTGTTGAGTGTAATAGAACTTCTGTAAAAAGTAAATCTGCGGATACTTCATTGGAAGATTTGAAGGTTTCACCTTCAGCAGATGGAAATGGTTTTTGGGTACCTAAGGGTGCTCTTTCGTTTGAAGCAAAGTTACTTGCAGAGAAGACTATGTTATGGCACCAGAGACTTGGCCACATTGGAGAAAAGGGTCTAAGGACCTTGAAAAATAAAAATCTTGTTGAAGGTTTGAATGATTGTAATCTTGACTTTGATTTCTGTGAGCATTGCATTTATGGAAAACAAAACCGCGTTCAGTTTTACTCGAGTTCTCATAAAACTTGTGGTGTTTTGGATCTTATCCATTCTGATGTGTTTGGTCCAGTAGATGTCTCTTCGATTGGAAAATCCACATATTATGTTTCATTTATTGATGATTTTAGTAGAAGGACATGGGTTTATTTTCTAAAGAGTAAATCTGAAGTTTTTAGTCATTTTAAAGAATTTAAAGCAATGGTTGAGTTGCAGACTAGAAAGAAAATAAAATGTTTGAGAACTGATAATGGCGGTGAGTTTTGCTCTAATGATTTTGATAGATTCTGTAAAGACTGTGGAATTAACAGGCAGAAGACAACTCTGTATTCTCCACAGCAGAATGGAGTTGTAGAAAGAATGAATAGGACACTGATGGAGAAGGCTAGGAGTATGTTGAGTGGTGCTGGTCTCGAACAAAAGTTTTCGGCTGAAGCTGTTGCCACTGCTTGCTACCTGATTAACAGGTCTCCTACATCAGCTCTTGTTGATAAAACGCCTATGGAAGCATGGTCAGGTCACAAGCCTTCATTGAGACATCTTAGAGTTTTTGGTTGTGAGGCATATGCACATGTGCCAAAGGAGAAGCGAACAAAGTTGGAGAACAAGGCTGTGAAATGTATCTTCATCAGGTATAGTTATGGTGTGAAAGGATACAAGCTTTGGGACCCTGTTGCACAAAAGGTAATTCACAGTAGAAGTGTTATTTTTAGAGAAATTAAGTCTCCTTCTATTACATTGCAACCAGAATAGACTAAAAAAGAAGATGTGATTCAACTTCCTTCTACACCTGAAAAAGTTGAATCGAGACCCCTAGATAGGCAAGAATTTGAGGAGAGCTCGTCTAGCTCTGAATCTTCAGAAGAGGAGGAAGATCCTCCAACTCAGCTTGTTCGAAGGTCTACAAGACATAGACAACCACCTGAAAGGTATTCACCTGATGATTGGAGATGTATTTTTTCTCTGAATACTAGTGTGGATGAACCGAAATCTGTAGAAGAGGCATTAGGTATGAATGATGCAGAATCCTGGAAGATTGCTATGGAGGAAGAAATGGCAGCTTTGAAAAAGAATGATACATGGGATCTTGTACCATTGCCTAAAGGACGAAAACCTGTTGGTTGTAAATGGGTGTTCAAGAAAAAGATTGGTTCAGATGGAAGCATTGAAAAGTATAAAGCAAGGTTAGTTGCAAAAGGCTACTCTCAGGTTGAGGGTGTTGATTACGGTGAGATATTTTCTCCTGTTGCAAAAATGACGTCCATTAGATTTTTGCTTTCTATTGCTACTGCTTATGATTTAGAGGTTGAGCAAATGGATGTGAAAACTGCTTTCCTTCATGGTGATTTGGAGGAAGATATTTATATGACACAGCCGGAGCACTATGTGGTGAAAGGCAAAAGTAATTTGGTCTGTAAATTGAAGAAATCTTTGTATGGCCTCAAACAAAGTCCTAGGATGTGGTACCAGAAATTTGATACATATGTGTTGAGTTTGGGATTTGAATGTTCTAAATCAGATCACTGTGTTTATTATAAATCTAATGGTGATCATTTCTTATTCATTGCATTGTATGTCGATGATATGTTATTCATTGGTAAAGGGAAAGGTATGATTTCAGAACTGAAGTCTCAGCTCGCTGCTAAATTTGAAATGAAAGATCTTGGTGCAGCAAAGAACATTCTCGGGATGGAAATTAGAAGAGATAGGGTGAACAGAAAGCTATGGCTAGGCCAGAGTAAGTATGTGAATTCAGTGTTACAGAGGTTCAACATGCAGAATTGTAGACCATTGAGTGTTCCTTTTACAGTTGGAATGAAACTATCTGTTTTAGATTGTCCTACATCCCCATTGGAGATGGAAGACATGAGCAGAGTGCCTTACCAGAGTGCGGTTGGAAGCTTGATGTATGCTATGGTCTATACTAGACCAGACATTGCCCAAGCAGTGGGAGTACTTTCTAGATATATGTCTAATCCTGGTAGAGTTCATTGGGATGCAGTCAAAAGAGTCTTCAGATATTTGAAGGGTACTTCAGAGTATTCTTTGTGTTATCATGGTAATTCAGTTGGAGACATGACTTCCCTTGATATCCATGGTTATGTGGATTCAGATTGGGCAGGTGATATTGATAGTAGAAAATCCACCAGTGCTTATGTGTTTACTTTGTTTGGTGGTGCAATTAGTTGGATGAGTAAGCGACAGGCTGTGATTGCTTTATCCACTATTGAAGCAGAGTATATGGCAGCTACTCATGCTTGTAAAGAGGCCATTTGGCTTAAGAGACTGTGTTCGGATATTGGAATAAAACAAGGTACAATGACAGTTTACTGTGACAGTCAGAGTGCAATTAGCCTAGCTAAGAACCCGACATTTCATGCCCGGACCAAACATATTAATGTTCAGTATCATTTTGTTAGAGATATGGTCGAAGATGGTAGGGTGAAGCTGGTTAAGGTGGAAACTTTGATGAATGTTGCAGATGCTTTAACTAAGGCTGTGAGCACAGAGAAGTTCAGATGGTGTTCAGAGTCTATGGGCCTTATGGCCCCTAGCAATTGATTCATTGTGTTGACATTCCCTTCCGCTCATGCAAGGTGTTCGACAAGTGGGAGATTTGTTGGGAAAAATGGTGTCTCAACCTTGCATTTATGCGAGGTTACTATTTATAGTAAGTTTTCATTTAAGCATGAAATGGTGCGAAACTCTCCCTGAAGCTTCTGGTTGGCTAGATAAGCATTCCGGTAAAGTTGCGTCGCAAGGTCACAGCTAGTTTTGAGGATATTAATGTTTTCGTCTTGGAGGGGTGCATTAAAATATTTAAACTTAATTTTGGGGAATTTAGAGGCTCTGAAATGCCCTGAAAAGTGGCTGTAACCGGCGAAGCAGGTTACGAGGTGATAGAGCA
The DNA here is from genome assembly GCF_030272615.1 of Cryptomeria japonica. Taxonomy (NCBI): domain Eukaryota; kingdom Viridiplantae; phylum Streptophyta; class Pinopsida; order Cupressales; family Cupressaceae; genus Cryptomeria; species Cryptomeria japonica. The sequence goes on from NC_081413.1 coordinate 351,143,607, forward strand.
CTTCGCGAGCTTTCCGACGCTTCAAACGGTTCGTCAATCGGACACCCAGTTCTCAAGTTATGGCCTCCGGAAGTTTGTACTCTTGAAATAGGAAAAATAATTTGTATCGAATACATAAATGAGCTATAAAAAGGGAGCAACATGTGTTGATGTGTGCTTTAACATGTCATAGGGCATCTAGAAGGGAGATAAGGTCGGCTACACCTTATTGGGTGGTTTTAGCCCATGGTTTTGTAATACCGTTTGACGGTTTCCTGTATTGTATCTCCTATTTATGAGGTGTGTGAGATAGAGGTTGTGTGTAAGAGTCTTATGGCTATTGAGTTGCCTCTGAATCTCTGATTAGTGGTACTCCTGCAAAGAGCTTGCTCTGCAAGTATGTTGTAATCTGTTTTTGATTGCTGAATAAAATATTGAGCTGCTTTTGGAGGGTGGGGTTTTTCTCCCGAAAGGGTTTTCCCCACGTAAATCATTGTGTTGTGGTATGATTACTATTATATCTATTTCTATTTTTTGTAACTGTTGTAATGATCTAAAAAAGTTTTGCATTACCCTCCTCTCAAGGTTAGTGTAGGAAGTTGTTTCCGCTACTTAACTTCCTTACAAGTATAAACTTAGTCCTAAATTGGATAACCTTATCTCTCTGAGAAATGAGATATCTAAGGCATTAATTCAAGGAGAAAGATCACCGAAAGAGCATATGCATCATCTCATCGGCACAATCCAATGAGCTGAGGAAACCATGAATGACAACAACATATTCATGCAGAGTTTAAATTTGGTTTTGGCTGATATATTTCAGATTGTAACCAACCGGTTACAAACCTTAAGGTGAAATTTTGCACTCATTTGACAATTTTTGACAACCTTTGTCATTGATGTCAAAGGGGGAGTAGTGGATAGAGAAAAATAGCTATTTAGAGGAGATCATCTGCACAGGGGGAGCACATATTTTTGGAAAACTTTTTGGACTTCATTTTTAGAAATAGTTTTTGTATTTTTCTCATGAGTGTTGCCATCAATGCCAAAGGGGGAGATTGTTGGCATTCTACACTCTAGTGAGAAATGATGGTGTTTTGATTGATAGCAACCTACCGGCAACCTATAGGTAACCACCCGTCATTCTGGCAAACCACCGGTAGGCACTGACACCGGCACCGGCAAACACTTCACTGGAAGCGGTAACAATGCATACTGACACCCCAACCGATAGGAATAAACTTTTGTTTATTGTATCTAATTGTAAATATCTTTTTGTAAAGCTAACATGGCATATTGTAATAGACTCATTTATGTATGAGATCTTGTAAATCATTTTTTAATAATGATAGTGGATGGAATAAGAGATGAGATAGGAATGAGCAAATAATAAGGACAGATTTTGTATAAGGTTTATGGTTATAGTATGAGCTTAAACCAGTACTGAACCTGGGATAGTTGATGTTTATTTGTAGTACATTGTATTGGATTTTCATAATCCATTTTGTAAGTCAATGAGACTTGTATTTTGTAGATTGAGCAGTGAGCTCTAGGTAGTTGGCCTTCCTGCATGTGCAGGCCCCTCATTATAAGTAATATTTATTCATTGGCTAGTGAGTTAATATTGTGGGTCACAAATCCCACTGAGGTTTTTCCCACATGGGGTTTCCTCATTAAACATATTGTGTTATGGTATGTTTTCTATGTTGTCTTTATTGTTCCTGTTTACTGCATTAATTCTTATTTTCCAGTACACTATTTTGGAATGCAAAATACTTAATAAGGTTAAATATTCTATTAATCAGTTAGATACTGATTCACCCCCCCTCTTAGTATCTTTGGGACTTTCATTAATCCTAACAGGCGCCCTAAATATTGTAATGGAGTTTTGATTGTGAGCCTAGATTGGAGCAGTAGACTCTAGCAACATTTCTCACTGAGGTTTTTCCTATCTAGGGTTTTCCTCATACATACTGGTGTTATGTGATGTCCCTTTGTGTGTTTGCATTTGAGTTGGTCTCCCCACTAATCGGTAAGTCTTTTTTGAGTTAGATCTAATAATCAGTATGCTCACATAGGATAGTTTAAGGGAAAAGTTTGAGAACCACTTAATGACCCTTAGTGGTGCATTGTGTCTAACAATTAGTATTAGAGCTTAGGTTCCCAGTCAGATGAGCTTTCTCCAGCTTGGGTAGATTCTGGCTTAAGGATACAATAGTTTGTTTAGTGTCAATTCATGCTCCTGTGTTTGATGGTTCAAACTATTCTATTTGGAGTTTTGTAGAATGGAAGTCTACCTATCCTCTCTAGGGTTTGATTTATGGATGTTGGTTATTAATGGTCTCCCTAGAAATGTCAGTCCTCCCACCAGATCTGAAGAAGAAATAAGATGCTTGTGCAATGAAGAATCCATGAAGGCTATTTAGTGGGCTCACCGGTGATGTCTCCTCATAGGTGGATAGATATAAATCAGCAAAAAGCTTATGGGAAAGATTGAAGAAGCTCTATGAAAATGAGCCTACTACTACAAAACTGGCTTGTGATGATATGATGAGAAATGCTTCTCATGTATCTATAGATGATGGAGGTTGATTTTCTAGAAACTACAACAATGATGATGAAGCAACCCACGTCTTCATGTCTCAATAGTCTGAAGATGAGGAGAACACATCTGAAAGTGATAGGGCAAATAGATCCCATCGACAAGATGTGTTTGGCAGTAATAGTGAAGGAGAAGAAGAAGAGGAAGTAGAATTAGATCTTGAAGGAGAGATTGTAAATGCACTTGAAGAACTCAGTAGAGTAAGAAAGGAATACAAGCTATTTAAGAATGCTTCTATAGTGGAGTAAAACTGGTTGACAATATTCCTTAAAGAATCTGAGAAATGTATCTCAAAATTGAAGACTCAAGAGGAAGACACCAAGGAGTGTCGGTGTAGTGATCTAGCCTCTGAGCTAGAAGTAAACAATAAAGAATATCAATAGCTACTTGGAGAAATGGAGTTTCTCTGAAATAACCTTGAGAAATGTCAGCTTGAACTCAAGGTAAGAATCTGGTTTGATGGCAGCAGTGATGCCTTGGACAAATTGTTGAAAAAGAAAATGCATGCCAAGGACACTGAAGGACTAGGATGTGGTTCTAGTGAATGCTCCACCAGCATGAATGTCCCCCACAATGACATTCAGTTTGTTTCCTCAAATGGAGAAAACAAGGGACAAACCTTCATAGTCAGAAATGCTCCCCGGAAGAAGGTTGACCTAGGAACAACCCATGAAGACTTGCAGACAAGAATGAAGACTGGTATTGCAAGAAGGAGGAACAATGCAGATCCCAAAGGTAAAGGGAAGATGGGAGAATATAGCTTCACCAAAAGCAGGAACATGAGAAGTCAGCAAAGAAGACCTCCTACCGGCAGAGGACAAAGAAATGCTACTACCCACAGGATAAAGAAAGTGTGGGAGAAGAAGAGAAAAAATGGAAGAGTTGCCTAGAATGGACAACCAAGGATCCATTCTCAAGGAAGGAGAAGTGGAGATGCTAAACCTGTAAGATCTCCCCTTGCATGGCAGAATAAATTTGTAAGTATTATGCCATCCTTTGTCAATTATTGCTTTGCATGTAATGATTATGGCCATAGGGCAGATGAATGTAGAAAGAGATATAGAAGGAATAATCTAGGATCTCATAGACATCATGCACATGAGAAAAATGTATCTAGGAGTAGATAAATGCATATCCCCTCCCCCGATTATGCTAGAAAGAATCCATTTTTTGATCCTTGTAATGTAAATGTTGTATGTTATAACTGCAATGGATCTGGCTATAAAGAGTTTGAATGCAGTTTGAGGAACCTGCAGTCACATGGAGGCCAGTGTAGAAACCTTGCTCTGTAAAAAGGTAGGTACAAAGAATATGGATGTCAAAAACCTACATTGAACCAAAGGAAAAATGTCCCTGCAAGAGCAAGAGGTCAACCAGTTTCGGTTGCTAATCGCAGAAACATGACCAGAAGCAGATGGTCAAACCAGTATGTCAAGAGATTCCCCAATCATGAAGTTGGGATGGATGTTGTGTGCTACTATAGCACTGATTCTGTGTGTGATGCTGAAACCAGAAAAGGAAGGACTCGTCAGAAGAAGAAGGGAAAACCTACTCCCAAGACTGAAAATGGGAAGATGGATGAGACCAAGTAGGTATGGATGAAAAAGACCATGGACCAACACTGTGCATTCAATGCACAAAGTGATATCTCCTAAGGCCTAAAAGAGATGCAGGATCTTAGGGGGAGTATTATATTGGACTAGATCATTCACCCCCTTGGTGGAAGAGGACACATGGAAGAACAAGCTATTGTCAGTATGAAGGAAGAAAATGAGATAACAAGTGTGTGTAGAGGCTTCCTTGACTACACACCTATAGGTGAATGCTGGATCACTACTATTGTGTCAAAGTTTGATAAGTAACTATTGGAATCAAACACAAAGTGACACAAAGGTCAAAAGTCACAGGAAGGTGCTCTGGTAGTGATAGTTGACCAGTACAGAGAACCGATATGGTCAGGATGTTACCAACATGAATGCTAATAGGTACTTGCAGGTTATGTAAGACAATGAGGATGGAAATCATTGCAATATCCCTGATAGCATAGAATGTGAATTTATGTCTCAAGTGGTGTTGATGAAGACTTGAATGGCATATGTTGGCCTTGTGGTTGATCATGCAAGCATGCATATTTTTGGGCTAACTGGTTTAATCTATGGTATGGTGATGTCATTGTATGGCATTGTGTGGATTTAGGATCATGTCATAGGTTATGGTGGATACAATGGAGCTAAAAGATCATCAGATGATCACATTTTCATAGCTCAACCGATACATGGATATGATTGGAGCCCAAGTATTGGACCTGATTGGAGATAAGAACCTGAGATGTATGACTCAGGGGGAGTTCAATTGGTTATGATGCAAGGCCGAAATGCTTGAGCCTAAAAGTGTAAGTGCACTAATTGCCCAAACTGTAGATGATGGAAGTTACAGTAGGAATACCCAAGAGAATTTCATTGTTATGGGTATCTACTTGTCATTTGGTTGGTTGTATTGATGGGGAGGGGTACTCAAAGAGAGTCAATACTTTTTCAAAAGGCAGTCAAGTGATTTCTTATTGGGATCCCTTCATTATTAACTAGTCTATCAACCAAACTAAGCATCTAAACTCTCTAGGAGTGCTCCCAATCAGTATGTGCTCACTGGTTGCTCAGGCATGGTTGAGATTCATAAGGGTAAATCCAACCCTACACTATCAAACTCTGATAATATACTTGCAGGGGTTGTAGTAGGTGTTCATGAGGCTTTCCAAGGCTAATCAACTAGTTTTGAGTTTGGGTTTCATCCATTTCTCCATCGCTCTTTCCTTTTCCTAATTTCTAGGCCTAGTAGCCCTAGAGCCCCAATTAGCCCTACCTAACTGGTTTTTGTGGATTTATTCAAAATTATCCCAAAGACCCAAACAAAATAATTTGTGATATAAGTACCCTTTTGGAAGAACTTCAAGGTTAATGAAGAGAAAATGTAGTCTGACCGTACAGGTATGAAATCCAAAAATGGCTTGTTTTGAAGGGTTTCAGGGTCTTTTTGGTCTTCTTCAAGGGTTTAATGTCTTCCCTAATCTACCACACCTCCAAAATCTCACATAGGCTCTACCACACCCAAATTTATTATGCCAAACACTTGTCAACTCCAAACCTTCTCATCCCTGCAAGTACTTGCATAATTTCAATCACTTCCTAACCGGGCTATGACTGAGCTCGCCTAGGAAATGATGCCCAATGGCCTTTCAATGAACTCCAAATGAAAAAAAATATTATTTACACTATACAAAGGTTCCATGGCTTAATTCCCAAGGGTTATTGAGAAGAACTCAAAGGACTTCAAGCTAGAACCATGTTTGGGCCTCTCAAACCCTTGCTCAGGCCGAGAGATTTCAAAATCAAGAACTCAATTCAAAACTACAACACAACTAACCAAAATGCTTCCTAAGAACTACAAGAACATGTAAAAAACAATTATAAAATAACAACAATGAAATCAATCCATGAAGTACGGACTACTGCTCCAAATTAGAGAAAACACAAAGCAAAAACTTGGATAATGGTTTTCACTATGTATTAAGATCTTCTCTAGGTGTTCACCAACCTCATTACATTCATACTCAAGGAATTTATATGCCATTTTTTGGCCTCACTAACTCTCCATTGGTTTCTTAACCAACCCTTTTCTCAAAATTGCAAAAATTTGCTCAACGTTGCAAAATGTTGTCAAGCAACTTCGACAACTTTTGCCAAAAAGTGCATTTTTGCTTTTCATGCTTTGTTTCTCCTTCTAAACCCCCTAGGATGACTAAATACCACTAACATGACATGTATCAATGCCCAATAAGGCTTTTCAATAATTTTTACACCAAAATGCATGATTATGCTATTTTAGGCTTACAAGGGCTTATAAGCCAAAATTGAGCAAATGCATGATCCTATTGACATCCATCCTACCAATGCATAGAAAAAACACATGAGGACATATGAGAAGTCCCTTATTCATCATCCAAAACCAAACTATGGACCAACACACCAAAAATGAATAAATTGCACTCAAAACTAGGTGCTCCTGCACCATACTCACTCAATGAGAAAGAAGTCAAGTGACTCTTTTTAGGCAGCAAAGAAAGGGGAAATCTAAGCTTAGAAAAGTCTACCTCAGGTACCCAAGTAGCCTCTGATGCTGGAAGGTGCTGGAATTTAAGTGTTCCATATAGGCGATATGCCTTGTTTTCTTTAAAACTCTAGAATCTAATACCTTCTCGGCTTGGGGAATGGGCGCAGCTAGTAAGGGAAGGTTTGAAAGTGCTTGAGAGACCTTTGAGACTCTACTATCTTCTTCTGGAAGTGTGCCCTTATACTGCACCAAATATGCAACATTGAAGATGGGAGATAAAGCCATATCACTAGGTAGGTCTATCTTGTATGCATTATTGCCATACTTGGCCAAGAATTTGCAAGGACCTATCCTCCTCATCTGAAGCTTACTAGGGACACCATTCTAAAGCATTGCCTTGTTCAAATGAACCATCACCATGTCACCAACTGCAAATTGGATATCCTTTCTTTTCTTATCTACTCTTTCCTTGATTCTTTGAGTAGTGTCTAATAGGGCCACCCTAACCTGCTCATGAACCTCTTGCAAGGATTGAGCCATGTCTAAGGCATGCCCATGCTATTGTCCCATCTTTCCCACATCTCTAAGCTCCAAAACACCTCTAGGATGAAGGCCATACACAATCTCAAAAGGGCTTTAACTGGTGGACCTATTCACACTATCATTGTAGGCAAACTCAGCTTGGTGGATGATCTAATCCCAAGCTTGTCCATACTCCTTTGTCAGGCATCTAAGAAGATTTCTAAGTGTTCTATTGACCACCTCAATTTGTCCATCCATTTAGGGATGATAGGCTGAACTGAAAGATAGGTTAGTACCCAATCTTTACTACAAAAACATCCAAAATTGACCAATAAACTTTGCATCTCTATTTGACACAATGCTGATAGGTAAACCATGAATTCTAATAACCTCCTTGAAAAACAAATGATAAATGTAACTATCATCATGAGTGACCTTACATGGAATAAAATAAGACATCTTACTAAACCTATCTACCACAACATAGATGCTATCAAAACCTGATTTGGTTTTAGGTAAACCAACAACAAAATCCATACTTACACACTCCCATGGCCAGCTGGGGATAGGTAAAGGTTGATAAAGACCATCATTGGAGGAGGTACCCTTACCTCTTTGGCAAACCACACATTTCTCCACATATCTCTTGATATCTCTTTGCATCTTAGGCCAATAGTAAAATCTTAGGACAAGTTCTAGAGTCTTGTTCAAACCAAAATGTCCACTTAGGCATCCATTGTGCTTTTCTTGCATCAAGTTTTCTCTCATAGACCCTTTAGGAACACATAGCTACCCTCCCTTGAGCACAATTCCATCTTGTAAGGTGTAATCTACATATTCACTACGAAAATGGTTTCCAAACTCTTGGCAAACCTTGTAGGCAACAACAAAGTCTTCATCTTCTTTATACAAATCCTTGAAACTATACCCTGGAAATTTGAGCATTTGTCTTTTTGAACTATTCAACAATACTATACCCAGAGGATGATGATGAATTTAGCCTTTTAAATTTATCAAATGTTGATTCTTTTTGTTTGTTTGACGAGGCTGGTAGGTTTGACGTTGTTTGAGCCAGAGTTGATGAACTAGCTCCTTGGAGAGTTACTTTCTAATGAGAACGGGTCATAGCCTTTGCATATCATGATTCATTTTTTTTATCTTGGATTGTGATCACATTGCAATATTCAGATTGGGAAGGCTCAATCATGTTGATAACATTGTCATTGCTGGTGTAAGTATAATTTACTTTGGCACCTCCTTTGGTCTTTGAAGAATCACCTTGCTCGTAGATAGGTAAGGGGTCTTTAAAAGCTTTATGATCAACATTTGTTGGGTGATTCCCAACAACAATTTTACCAGCATCTATGAGATCTTGAATCTCATGTTTGAGCTTCATGCAATTGTTTGTGTTATGATCTTTATTCCAATGAAAGTTGCAGTATTCATTTTTTCTCCATCATTTTGGTTTGACTTCCAAATCATATGGCCTAGAATTATCTGGTAACGTTATCAGGTTGTTTTCCAATAGAGTTTTGAAAGCAGATTCGTATGATTCTTCCAGAGGAGTGAATTTACGTCTAGCTTTCGAATGCCAAGTTTTCGCTTTGAACCACTCTTTTGCTTTCTTTTGAGGATTTTTTGCTACGGTTTCAACTACTTTGAGTGCGTGTGTGCCACTAGCCAAGTTGAATGTCATGAGCTTTGAGTTGGTTTTAATAGTGTCTACTACTCTATTATTAACAAAGTTCTTATTGTTGTCTTTACCATACTTCCAATACTTGTTCTTCTCTTTAGAGCTAGATCCTGGTTGTGTTTCTTAACAAGGCGTGATATCTCCCTTCTTTATAAGCACATCTTCCATTCGGATAGCATTATCTACCATTTTGTTAAATTATGGGTGTACTTGCATTTGGATACTATATTTCAATTCAGGGACTAGATTATTGACGAATATATCCATTTTCTCAGCATCTAGGATAGGCCACGAATACCTAGAGAACATCTTTCTCCAATGTTGGAGGAAAGTGAGAAAAGGCTCCCCTATTTTCTATTTGGTATTGCAAAGTTCGATCATAGTAATAGGATGTTGAATGTTGTAGGAGTATTGTTGTAAAAATAGTTGGATTAGTTCTTCAAAAAAATTTATCCCTTTAGGTAGACTTGAGAACCATTCCATAGCTTGTCCTCCCAAACTCCTTGGAAAAAGGCACATGAGATACGTTTGATCATGCATGAACTCCATGCAGGCAACACAAAATTCTCTAACATGATCTTGAGGATCTAAGACACCATCATATTTGTCAAATTTTGGAATCTCAACTCTTGAAGGGAATGGAGGCATGTATAGGTTTTTGTCAAATGGAAATGGGCATATTATCTCCAGAGAATATTGTTTTGGGGACTTATCCTTGTTTTTGAGTTCTGTGAGATCAGTCCGTAAAGCTAGTAATTATCTGTGGACCATCATTATAGGTGATTCTTCCTTTTTAGTGATGAGAGTCTGAACGTCATATCTAGTAGGAAGTTTAGCACCTTGTTTAGCTAGTTCTAGAAAATAGTCTTCTTTTTCTCTAGCCATGATAGCCTTCATCATTTTTTGGAAATCTTTATCATTTTGACATTTATGAATATCTTTTTCTGGAGGTTTAGAATCTTCAGCTTCACTTGATGAGGAATCATTATCAGTTTCATGAATACTGAGATTGTCTTCATCATTTTGTTTTGTTCTAGGTATAGTGGGAGATAAAGGTTGATCATAAACTGGTATCTCTGATGATGAAGGTTTATCAGTCAAGGGATCCTCTTCATAAAATGGATTATCTTTATATGAAAAGGGTTGCCCTTTTCCTTTGGCATCTTTCTGACAAGAACTCCTAGTTTGAATAGTCATTTTTATTGATTGGGGTGACCTAAAGTTGTTTGTGATGCAGAAGTCAAGATCAAATTCAGAGCTAGTTGTTCAATTAATGTATTGTTTAAGAGGAGAAACTAATATTTGGTCTGGTTTCAGGAACAATCTATCCTATATAAGATATTTATCTAAGTTAATCCAAGAGAAGTGACTAAGAATCAGTCTGGTTTCAGGAAAGATCTATCTTGTATAAGACGTTTTATCTAAGTGACTTAGGTTTGATATGTAGTTGAATGAACTAGCTGAAAGATGATCAACAAATCATGCAACACAAATGGCAGAGGTACATTGTTTTGATCTGTTTATGCTCGGGACGATGATAACCAGGTTTATGCTCACTGTAGACTATTTTAGGAAAGTTTGACTATCCTAGACTGACAAAATCAGAGATTCGTACGACAGGTTTCTCAGGACCAGATGACAATTCAATAGCTTCAGGATGACAACAACAGTGTTTCGTACGAGTTGCTTCCTTGTATCGTACGATAGATGGGTATGTATAGAATGAAAGACCAATCAATATAATGTTTTATCGTATGACATAGGATGTAATGTGAAATGACAACTCTCAGAACCAGACAATAGACAATCAGGATTTGTACGACACAAGATGCAGGCTCAAATGACAAAAATGTTAAGACTAATGGAATTTCGTACGACACAGGATATGAAACCAAATGATAAATCAGAGGAATTGTACGACTGTTTGTTGGACAAAGGTAAAATTTTGAGTTTTCAATGACTGAGTATGACCAGATTTGAGATGGACTGAGTTTTGATCATTGATTGACGATGAGCAGTTTAGAGGTGGACTGAGTTCTTGACAGCTAAGGTATACTAGTTTGTGACATGGATAGATTTTTGACTTGGATAGACTAGTTTTGGACAGAGTTTCAACTGGGATAGACTAGTTTTGGATAGAGTTTTGACTAGGATAGACTAGTTTTGGGTAGAGTTTCAAGTGGGATAGACTAGTTTTGGACAGAGTTTCGACTGAGATAGACTAGTTTTGGACACAGATAGAGTTTTTGATCACTGATTTGTTTCTTGTTTTCTCTAGTTTTGGTATTTTAGTTTCAGTTTCAAGGATGAAAACACAAAAAAAACAGTATGAATAATAACTCCAATCACACACTAGTACATTTGGGCCTAATTTCTGGCGGCTATTTGTTGGAAGTCCAACGACACCACGTTGGACTTCTAACCAACTTAAGCATCCAAAACTCATCGTCGGTCTTCCCGATGATGCCATTTGTGTCGAACGTCCGACGACGTTATGAATTCTGACGATGACTGTATTTTCTCCCCCAGCCAAAAATTTTGACGGATTACGGTTAGAATTCTGACGGATGCTATGTTTTCTCCTTGACGACTATCCGACATGGAAGTGACGTTGGATATACAGCATCCTTGTCGGATGTTTATTTAGTTGTCGTTGGAATTTTGATGGTATCACATGATGTGGGTTAGATGGCTTTGCCATCAGTGCATGAAAGAATTGAACGAGTTCTACTTTTAAAAATTGCATAAAACATTTTTTATTTATTTGATTCAGTGTTATTTGCAAAAAAAGATTATCAATGATGTTTCCTTTCTCCAAGAATTGTCTAGGATCTTTCCATCAGATAATATGTAACATCCAATGACTAAATATTTTCTTTACAAATGCTTATTTTATTTAATTCTCATCTAAGCGTGAATTAAAATTTATATCTGTGCGGAAGGGGAACATACAAGCTGAAGACTCATCTGCAAGTAAATTTCGTAAAAGAAAGCAAGAAGACATTATCTTGAATGACATGGAAACAAGCTCATCAACTGCCTAGAAGAGAGCAATTGTAGAAAAGAAGAGGAAAGTGTTAAAGGGTGATAAATACATAGAGGGTATGCAATACAAACAAACAATGTCTCGAGTGTGTGATGTGACATCTCTAATTTATGTCTGGAGGGACTAACTGGTTTTGGAGTTCCTGGGAAACCTATTGGGCCACGCTTGGAGGAAATCAATGTGTTCATGCAACGAGCACCTTTTTTCTATTATGAGAATGATGCGTTTGCACTGAAGGATATTTGGAAGGCAATATCTAAAAATTTCTATAGTGTGGAACCATAGCTGGCGGACTTGAAGTACTTTGCAGCTTCCAAAAGACCAAGAGGTTATGTACACAATCTCCCAATAGAAGGGCGATTTCAAGAATGACCTCTCCCCCCCATGACTATTCAGGAAGCACTTCCTGAGACAAAGGACTATTGGCCTCCATGGGATCAAAGAAAAAAATTGAAGCATAGACTCTAGACGATGTGGTGGTGTCCTTTGTGAAGAACTCTACACTATAATTGAAAATTCATGAGGGAAACTGCAAGATAGTCAATAGAAATACATTCTTGAAAAGTGGGAAGAATGGATCTTGGTTTGGGTGGGGCCAAGTCAAGTTTCTCCTCTAGAGGTTGATGAGATAGAAATCATATTAGGATTTGAAAAAGATCACACTCGTGGAACTTCGTGTGCGACTGATCGATTGCACTATTTGGAATGCATTACCCAAACAGCGTAATCGATCAGTCGCACACGAAGCTCCACCTGTGTGATATTTTTCAAATCCTAATATTATTTCTATCTTGTCAACCTCTAAAGGATCCACCTAGCCTAGCCCCACACAAACCAAGTTCCATTCTTTGCACTTTTCAAGAATGCATTTCTGTTCACTATCTTGCAGTTTCCCTCATGAATTTTCAATTATAGTGCAGAGTTCTTCATGAAGGACACCACCACATCGTCTACAGTCTAGCAATTCAATTTTTTTCTTTGATCCCATGGATTCCAATAGTCCTTTGTTTGAGAAAGTGCTTCCTGAATAGTCATGGGGGGGAGATGTAATGCTTGAAATCGCCCTTCTATTGGGAGATTGTGTACATAACCTCTTGGTCTCCTGGAAGCTGAAAAGTACTTCGAATCCCCCAACTCTAGTTCCACACTATAGAAATTTTTGGATATTGTCTTCCAAATATCCTTCGGTGCAAAAGCATCATTCTCATAATAGAAAAAAGGTGGCCCTTGCATGAACACATTGATTTCCTCCAAGCATGGCCCAATATGTTTCCTAGGAATTCCAAAACCAGTTAGTCCCTTCGAACATAAATTAGAGACGTCACATCACACACTCGAGACATTGTTTGTTTGTATTGCATACTCTCTATGTATTTATCACCCTTTAACACTCTCCTCTTCTTTTCTCCAATTGCTCTCTTCTAGGCAACTGATGAGCTTATTTCCATGTCATTCAAGATAATGCCTACTTGCTTTCTTTTACAAAATTTACTTGGACACAAGTCTTTATCTTGTATGTTCTACTTCTACACAGATATAAATTTTAATTCACGCTTAGATGATAATTAAATAAAATAGGCATTTGTAAAGAAAATATTTAGTCATTGGATGTTACATATTATCTGACGAAAAGATCCTAGATCCAATTCTTGGAGAAAGGAAACATCATTGATAAGCTTTTTTTCAAATAACACTAAATCAAATAAATTAAAAATGTTTCATGTAATTTTTAAAAGTAGAACTCATGCAATGCTTTCATGCACCGATGGCAAAGTCGTCTGACCCACACCATTATCCATAATAGAACAAATCACTATAATAGGCTATTATAAGAATCTATACAAAAATATGAAAGAACATTAAATTACCATTACAAACCCATAAACCATTAAATAGTGAAAATAGATATAAATTTGTAAATGTCTCCCTACAAACACCACAACCATAACCAAAACAAAAAAAATTCTAAACTAAGTAGCCGGTGAGTTGCAAATCTACAACATCTCTCAGATGATCGAACTGTTTCTTAATTTTGTTCTTCTAATTAGTCAATGGATTTAGTTGCATGTACAAGTTTTCTATTTGAAGCCTTTTGTTTCTTTTTGCATCATTATTCATGTCTATAGTATTGGATAGTTGTACAATTTGTAATGATATAATATCTATGTGACCCTTAATAATATCCTTAGTATATTTAGGCCATTTCCTTTAAAACATGTATGCCGCCACTACATCCTTTACACTTTTCTAAAAAAAAAATTATGCTTTCTTGTAGTTGGATATGTGTTGTTGCACATCTAATCACCAAAACTTCTAGTCTTTTCTCTTCCACCTTCTTCTATACATCCTTCAAAACTTTGGCTTCCAATTTGAAAGAATGTTCCTTAAATCCATTAAGCATCAATTGTTTTTTCTCTACACTTGACAAAGACTCGTCCAAAAATACTTCTAGAAGTCCTTCATGAAGGACTTTCACTTCATCATTAATAAGTTATGATCCCTATATTTGAGACTTAATAAAATTCTTGTGAGTAGAATGGTGAAGTTTATCACCCAAACAAATCATATGCAAGGGAGACAATCATTTAAGGTCTATCTGATCTTGAGACATTGATGCCCACTTTAGCATGTCACATCCTAAATTGACAAGACTCATGATTGGGACCCAAAATATGACCCCTCATTCCTTGCATCATTTGTGAGAAAAAATTAAAACACTTTATGTATGATTAGGTATAAAAGGAAGCCTACCCTATCATTTGAAGGAGTCTGCCTACAATTCAAGTGATCTCTTAATTATAAAATCAATTCAATTCCAAGTGAACAAGCAATCAAGCATTCATCAAGCATTAAAGGAGAACTCAAGTTAAAGCACAACATTCATGATCAACAGTCTGCATGACATCCTAAAACCTTGTGTGAGGATTCAAGAAAGATTCATCAAGGTATCATGTTCAATTTTAAGCATTTTTAGATTAGATCTAAAGGGATAATTTTAAAGAGGGAGGAAGAGATCTTTTCCTAAAGATATCTACCTCCAAAAATAGAGGAGATATTTAATAAAGATATCATCTTTTAAATTAAGAAATGGGTAGGAGATTAAGAATACAAACCTTCTATATTGCACACTTCAAGGTATATTCAAACCTATTTGACCTAGGAATTCCCCCATCAACAAACCTATTTTCATCATTTTGTGTGTAGGAAATTGATTCAGGAGTTATGTGTGAAGAATTTGGCAAAGTAAATGATGACAATCAAACTCAAATTTTGATGGCATGAAAATCAGAAGAGTAGGCCAGTTCACACCTCCTAGTCCCAAGAATTTTTGACAACCTTTTGATAGTAGATTATGTGTACCATCCTAATCCAAAAAGCATTCATTTTGTCTACACCCGATAGTCATTGCTAAAATCAGTTTAAAGTGTATTCATTTAGGGACCTTTCATAAAATATTCTCAACTTACACATCATAAAAGGATCTTAAAATATTCATTATTTATAATGATAAGAATTTGGTTGTTCCATACACCTTCCTTTACTATTTTAAAAATATCATCGACCAAAATATTGTGCAGCAGTAGCATGGAGTGCATTTCATCTATTTTATGCTCAAATATTTCATCATACCACTTTCTTTTCAAAGGCGACTAATCGATTGCGTTGTTTGGGTAATGCATTCCAAATAGATACAATTGCATACCATTTATTTGTCTTAAAAGCCTTTTATCCCGATGGCATTAAATTAAAGTTCTTTCTCTATTTTCTGGTGATCTCTAGAGAAGAGGTTGCTTTGCATCAACCTGGGATACATTTAACTTGTGTTATATCTGCGTAAATATGTATCCTAGGTTGATGCAATGCAACCTCTGCTCCACCAATACCAGATAGAAGAGAAAGTACTTTAATTTAATGCCATTAGGATAAAATGCTTTCAAGACATATATTAGGTATAAAAGGAAGCCTACCCTATCATTTGAAGGGGTCTACCTACAATTCAAGTGATCTCTTAATTATAAAATCAATTCAATTCCAAGTGAACAAGCAATCAAGCATTCATCAAGCATTGAAGGAGAATTCAAGTTGGTGCAGGTGTATTTGGAAGACCAAAGGACTCAATGAAGCCATTAAATAATTTTGAAGGTCTTAGGAGTGAAGAGCCAATCAATTATGATGTCTTAAGGTCCATTATGGCCTTTAATGATGAAAATTGTAATAAGTTTGTAATTTGTCCTAAAGGGCCTGGTAAGGACCTTAGGACCAACAAAAAGATGTAATAGGAATTTATGGCTTAGGGAGTCTAGAAGAGTTTAGGCAAGTTCAATAAATCATTTCATGACATTGTGTGTCAGTAATTAAGAGTTTTTGATCAAATGGTTGATGTAATGTTTTATACGACAGAGAATGCTGGTGTACAGACTGGGACAAGCAATAGCAACAAATTCTTGTTTTCTTGCAATTTTTTGGTGTTTTGGCTTATGGTAACTTTGTCTTGAGTGTGTATTCAAATTCCTAATGCATTGAAGAGACCTTTAACATCTTATTTTCAAGGAAGATGCACTGATAATCCATTTGTCTCAGACTTTAGACTAGTTGCATTGACTATTCTAACAGATTTGTGCAATTTGTTATTTGATTTGGTTGATTTACAATGATAATGGTCATTCCATGAATGTAAAAGGCCTAATATTCATGGGATGGAACTCCTTTAACATGTACAATAAAGTACTAGCAAGTTGATGTGCAAATTGGGTGGAGAACCGGGGTGATCACCAAAAAAGTGAATGTAAGAGTGGAGAAATTGCTTGCTAAGGAGCAGCAGTAGCAAATACACCTTAAGGAGGGGAACATTTTATTATTGATAGTGTTTAGACATTTCAAATGAAAGGTGAATCCATCATCATTTGGAAGGTATAGTGTTTGGAAGAGGGGTAATATGAGAAACCCTACTTTTAAGGGTTTGTGAGAGACTAAATAAGGGATTTTGCATCTAAGAAGGTTAAACCTTGTAAATAATTGCATTTTACTTAGTTTTGAATCATATTGGATGACTGTTGAGAGTCTGGGAGTCCAGGAGTTAAAACATTATATACTTCTTTTGTAAAATTGCCATTTTTGGAGTCCAAAAATAGTGCATAGTTACAGGACATCATATACTTTCCAAAGAAACCATATTCAATATTTTGTTAAGTTGAAGAGAAGCCAAATGGGTGTCTGAATATCCAAATTTTTTGTTTAGTTGTTTGGGAAATTTGAGAGAAAACAATTCATTTTCCTCGCTGGAGGGCTAATTGGGCAACTAGGCCTAGAAGGCTAAAAAGAGGGCTTTGCACTTAAACAAGTTCTTGGAACCACAAAACCAATTAAAAAAACTTATTTGGAGGTATTAAAAACATTCAATACCTTTGGAATTATCAACATTCATGATCAACAGTCTGCATGACATCCTAAAACCTTGTGTGAGGATTCAAGAAAGATTCATCAAGGTATCATGTTCAATTTTAAGCATTTTTAGATTAGATCTATCCTTTACCTCAAAAGGAAAACATTATACTTCAAGGTTAATTCACAACCCGAGGTTTGACCTAGGAAAACCCCCATTAACAAACCTATTTTTCGTCATTTTGTGTGTAGGAAATTGATTCAGGAGTTACATGTGAAGAATTTGGCAAAGTAAATGATGACAATCAAACTCAAATTTTGATGGCATGAAAAGCATAAGAGTAGGCCATTTCACACCTCCTAGTCCCAATAATTTTTTACAACCTTTTTATAGTAGATTTTGTGTACCATCCTAATCCAAAAAGCATTCATTTTATCTACATCCGATAGTCATTGCTAAAATCAATTTAAAGTGTATTCATTTAGGGACCTTTCATAAAATATTCTCAACTTATACATCATAAAAGGATCTTAAAATATTCATTGTTTATAATGATAAGAATTTGGTTGTTCCATACACCTTCCTTTACTATTTTAAAAATATCATCGACCAAAATATTGTGCAGCAGTAGTATGGAGTGCATTTCATCTATTTTTTGCCCAAAGATTTCATCATACCACTTTCTTTTCAAAGGCAACTGATCGATTGCGTTGTTTGGGTAATGCATTCCAAATAGATACAATTCCATACCATTTATCTGTCTTGAAAGCCTTTTATCTTGATGGCATTAAATTAAAGTTCTTTCTCTATTTTCTAGTGATCTCTAGAGTAGAGGTTGCTTTGCATCGACCTGGGATACATTTAACTTGTTTTGTACATGCGGAAATATGTATCCTAGGTCGATGAAATGCAACCTCTACTCCACCAATACCAAATAGAAGAGAAAGTACATTACTTTAATGCCATTAGGATAAAATTCTTTCAAGACATATACTAGGTATAAAAGGAAGCCTACCCTATCATTTGAAAGGGTCTACCTACAATTCAAGTGATCTCTTAATTGAAAAAGAAAGGAAGAGATAGTTGTAAAAGAGATATTATGGAAACATTAAACATAATTTAAATGAAGACAACCAAAATAATGCAGAGAGATAAAAAAAATTCTATAGAGCAACTATTTTACATACATCAAATACAAAATTGTAGGGTGGAACAATAAAAAATGGCAAATCAAGGAAATAATGAAAGATCCACACCAAATTCTTATACAATGTAGTCCAGTTGAAGGATTTTCATTCAACATAAGATAGTGAAGGGGTCATTATGATGATTTATTTGAAGGTTCATAAGTTAAAGGTAGTCACTAACATATAAAGAGTGAATAAATTGAAGAGCCTGATGAATTGCCAACGTAGCATGAGGATGTATGATGTTAACAATAGCAAAATGATATTATGATGGTGTTGAAACTACAAAAAGTTTTGATCATATTTTTTTTGAGAATGAAAGCAACCACCTTGAGCTCATGAATGATAGGCATCATGTTGTAGATTATCAACCCTTGTTGAACAAGGGTGTCACATTTTTTAGGCTCGATCAATGCAAGGAGACATTTTGTGTATAAGTAGAGAGGAGAGGTCTATGTATTTGTTTATTTTCCTACAAAACAATGAAAGAGGTCCTAATCAAGGAACACACATGTCGAAGCAAGGAGACAATTTGTATTCAGGACAATTCTATGCAAGAAAGGATATCAAGTTATAAAAGATAAAAATCAACAAAGGTAAAGTGGATCCTTAAAAAAAGAGGAACAATTGACAACTATTATTCTTGCTCCACAATGTAGAGACAAGAAGAACTAGGCTATTACATTGCCTCCCAAGTATGATTGCACATGAAATCGTAGTACCATGAATGACAATGAGCCCCTAAAAGGTAATTAAGCTACCAATGTCATATAGCAAGATAAAAACATAATAGGTTATAAATGTCATTTAGAAGGGATATGATGAGTGTATAACTCATTGTCACCTATTATTTAAATGTTACTAGAACTACAATAAGTTGTTGAATTTTAATCTCCAAATCATGACATCCATTAGTGGAATAGTTGACGATGCTTGAAAAAAAGATTTTCCTAATTTTATTTATGGTTTTTTCTTCAATTTTTCAAGGGGAGAGTAATAAAGTTGGCTTTAAGAAACTCATACAAAATTATCTCTTGTTGTGATATTAAAAGTTGTTGGAAAAGTCATAGATATATTAGACAATGGGGGAGGGGATGTCAACAAAGGAGGATAGAAACCTAAATCTTCTTTAGAAAAATGTAATGTATATTTCTCATGAACCTCTATACTTCATTGCACACATCCTAAATCATGTCCATTGCATCCATGTGTATAATTAAATGTGGTATTTAAATCATGTCTAGAGGAGTGTGTTCATTCATATTTTCAAAGTTTAAAGATTCTCAACCATCTTCAAGACATGTGTTGGAAGAAGAGGCTGGAATAGATTTAGAAGAAGCTTCAATAATTGACACATACAAATCCCTTGAGACTTCATATTTGGATATGTAAATGTTATTCAATTGTCAATTCAAGATGCAATTTATATTGAAGGTTATCTTTTCTTTCAAATATGTGTTATATCTTTAATATGATAAATCTGATTATAGTCTTGTATGTTGCAGATGAGAGGAGCATTTATCGATTTCAATGTCCTTCTCACAAATGCCAATTGATATATATATATATATATATATAAGCAAGGAGGATCAAGAAATACTTTGATTGGTCATGTCTATTAGACATGATCGATCAAGATATTACTTGATCGCACCTTTTGAATTATCATGTATTTACCAATCGGTGTATATCACTTAACAAACCACCTGATACTTAATCAGCGTGTCTATCATATGCAAGACAATCGATACTAATCAGTATGTATTAGTTAAGCTCGATAAAAATCAATGTTCACAGTTAATATATTAACCGATATTAATCGGAGTGCATTGGTTAAGCCCGATAACAGTTGGTGTTCATAGTTAATATGTTAACCGATATTAATCGGAGTGCATTGGTTTTAATGTAAACCGATACCAATCGGTATTCTATGCTATGAGATTTACAACTGATGATTATCGGTAGTTAAGAATTGATCGAACTTTGCAAGTATGGTTGAATATATACAAATTTAAGAATGATCATCAAATGAAGGAACAATAGCTTGAAGTTTTCATCATAGTTTATCGATAGGATAGATGATTGAATGAGAGACTTCATTTATCTCTCATTCAATCATTTATCTTACCAAGGCTATCATGCATTAACAGGATAGAGGGACCTTATATCAAATTAAGGAAGGCATAAGAGTGATATATGTATTAGTATAATTATCATACTTTTTGAATATTTATCCTTAGTATAATATTGGAAATAGTATCTTATACTAATTAGGGAGTCGTAATTAGGATATTATTTTCCCATTTTTAATTGTTGATCTCATTATTTAAGACATAAATGATTTTCATCATTTCTTTTCTTTATGTGGAATATATATCTAATGTAATTATTTATTTATTTTATAAGAAAATAAATCTATTGTAGTAATCATGTGGTTTTTTTAATTTTATCTCTTGTCTAAGAGAAAGTATTGAAGATCATAACTCTAACATGGCTTTATTTTGGATGAGTAACAAAATTCCTCTATTATTTATCCTATGATAGATGTTCATACCTTGTTCAAAAAATTCCAATTTCTGTGAGGTAGTTTGTCAAACAGTCGGCATGCTAGTTCAAAGCTCCCATTTTCGCACAGGCTAGGGGATGTTGACAGAGATTTACACCTATACCCACACCAATATAGAATTAGAAGCTTTTCTCGGGATCACCATTTCAAGGCTCTTTATCTTGCTTTGCTTGGGATCACCATTCATTTCTAGCAAGACTCGAGCATTGATTTTGAATAGATATGATCTCTATTCAGCAGATTCTCCAATTGTAGATCCAGATGCAAAGTCAGTTTCATATCCCCCAGATGCTAATCGATCGTATCCATATCCAATGGCAGAGGGGCAAGTGGATCTTCCAGAATCAGATCGAGTTGGATATTAAAATGTTGCTGATCCTGTAGTTATCCACCCAGTAGAACCATCAGCATTCGAACGGTTGATCGGATTGCTATAGCTAGGTAGCGAACTGCCTTCTCTTATGACTAAACTCCACTATAAATTTTATCTACTTCAACCTACCTCTACTCATCCCGTTCCTCTGCCCCCATCCCTCTCTCCCCTGCGGGTTTGCTTCAAGGCCCGAATGACCCAGAAAAAATTGGTTGTGGCATTACACAGACACAACCTCGATACAGTTGCTGGGGTTTGACAAAGGTGGAACTCTAGGTGGGAGTACGATGTTGGGGCGGCAACGTGAGAATGGGAAGAGGCTGCAAAAATGATTTGAAATGTCTTGGTCTTTTTTTTTTTTAAGTAATGCTCGCAGTCATCAGAATTTCGACGAATGCGGACACTTTTTGTAAAAAACACAAATGTCGTTGCCAATTCATTCTCTGCTGAAAACATATATTGAATTATCATCGGAATTCCGACGAATGCGGGAAATTTTTCAAAAATAATCAAATTTGTTCACAATATACCTTCTCCGTCAGAATTTTAGGCCAAATGTATTAGTGAGGGCATGCAAACCCTACAGAAATTGGTGACAGAATAAAACCTTTGCTTCTAGACTCAGGTACACACCCAATAGCTAATCAGAATATGACTACTGAGTCTCACACAATGGATTCTCAATGTCGTATTAGCCATCTCCAAATGCTAATGGGGGCACGAAATGACAAGTATCTTGGGAGAGTTACTATCTCTCTTGCACAAAGATTATCCCCCCTTTTGGAGGTGAATCGGGTAGCTTCTAATTTGAATTGGAACTAGTAAGGGGTCTGTTTGATGCATCGAGGTATAAACTCAATTAAGGTGTCTCCCAGCCTTGAAAACCAAGGTTTAATATACCCGAAGGTATTGAGGAGAGCTATTCCCGAGCAATGTCATTGACTTGATTTTCATCAAATTGCGTTTATTTTATAGTGGGTTGGATTACTTGGCATTTAGCCGTTCCCACTCGGGTTGTTCCCCTCACACTGGTTGTAACAGCTTTAAGAGTTATTAGCTCCTCGAGAGGGAAAACCCGCTAAATATGTACAAATCTCAGACTTAAAGAAAATACCTCAAGGGTCTGGATTTGTGATTGTCTATGCAGACAAGAGCATACTCTCCTACCTCTCAAAATTTATTTAAAACATGAAATATAGATTTGTTCTTTAACCAGATAGCAAGTTAGGTGCCTAAAAATGAATTTAAAGAATACACAACGTTTGCTCGAATCTCCTCAAGCAACCTACAAAGCCAACGAATCAGTAGTCATATTATCTTTGTGCGACAATCATATTCTTTGACAAGCATTTTGCATTACTGATTAGGCTGTGAAATTTTTTTAGATAGACAGATAAACAACCAGGGTCAGTATTAGTATAATCAAAATTGAATGAGAAAATTGAAGAATGAAATCTATTTTTTAACCAAGAAAATATAGAATTGTACAATAATTTTTACCAGATCATACGATAAATCATACCAGGTCATACGACACGTGCATTTTTTCATTTGGGCATATGGGAAATGTCGTACGACAAATCGCGGAACCTATACAAATGAAAATCCAAAAAGTCAAAAAATCTGAAAAATGTAGTCTTATGCCCCATGGTGGGCGCCAGAAATGTGTGTGAAAAAGTGAAAAGAGGTCTGATAGCTACAGGCACAACACTTCAATTAAGTCATTACATGTATGGTTAGTAAATCAATAATCAATAAATAATAAACCATGACAAAGTGACTAATTGCCTTCTAAAAGATGCGAGTATAAGATTGCTCTCAGATTTTTATAAGCAATACCAGTGACTAGACTACACCAAGACAAAGGATTTAATCTATATAAGCATGATATTAAACTATATGGATGCAAGATGGACGAATAATTTAAGCAATAACAATTCAAGAAATATGGATTCAAGCAATAATGAAATAAACTAAATATAGAATAATCTAAACTAAGATGCAATAATCTCAAAAAAGAAAGCACAATATCTTCAATGACTCCAGAGCAAAATCAGCATAATAATAATCTCCAAGGTGTTTCTCAAATATCTCTGGGGTGATTTGAACGAGAGCTGAAGGCTGAATTTATAGAGAATTACAAGAGAGATCAAGAAAAAACACAATTTAGAATTAATTGAAATAATTGAGAAATCAAGTTCAGTTAACTTTAGATAGATTCCAATTATAGTTTAATTGAAATGCATTCAAATAAGAAGTTCAAGTTGCATTAGAAATAAGAATGAATTAATTCTATGCATTTGTGATAAAAATAGATAATTCTTTGATTTATTCAAGAAAAGAGTAACAACATAGCAAAGTTCATCTACATAGTGTGAGATTGAGGTCACAACTTGAGTACCTCACACTAGTGATATTCAAAGTTTAATGTATGTTACGGTCCATACAAGACTAGACATTACCTTAATAACAAGAGTCATTGGTCATTCCATCACTAATCTTGAATGAAAACTAGAGTGCAATTAAGAGGGTTTTCAAATATTTATTGGATACTTTGCTTTCTCTAAAATTGGAACTCACAACTTTTGAGAAAAAGAAGTTCAGTTGCATTTATTAATATCTCAACTATTATCTACTTCAATTGTTCTTCTGATTTCAAGTTCTCAATTTAGAAGAAAGAAATAATATCTCAAGTTTGATTTCTCTCTCAATTTAATTCTTTTATTTTATTTTCAATTTAACTCTTGCTTTATGATTAATTCCTCTTTTGTAATAAATTAATTCCTTTTTTGCATGATTAAATGGCAAATTTATTAATTAATTAAATATGCTAAGATATTTAATAAATTAAACAGGACAATTTATCAAAATGATATTCTTGGAATGATTTAATTAATTAAATAAATATTTAATTCATATTGAGTAATTCACTTGCCATGTAATATTTGATGATTAAAGAATTAATAATGTGCTCAAGATTGATTTAATTGCCTTTGGTTAGGATCTTGGTGATGTTGTCGAGATTAGGGGCCCAAGGTTTAGCTGACCAATTTTAGGGTATTACATTTGCCCCTCTTTGAATTAATGTGCGAGGAGCGCATTGGTTCAAAGAATAGTTGATGTCTAGGAGATGCTAGTTCTGAACTTGATTGATCACGAACCAGATGAAGAGCAAGGTGTTTAGCTTAATTTGAAGCGATGAAGCTGAACAGAGTTGATTAAAGCAAAAACCGATCCTGAACTTGATTGAAATAGGAATGATAGAGAGCAAAGATACCGAACTTGAACTTGATTGATCAGGAAGTGGATCTTACTGATCTAGAACTTTATTGAACTAGACACATCTACCAAAGATAAAATCAATCTTGAACTTGATGGATCAAGATACGATGAGTGAAAATAAACTATCCATCTTGATTTGATGCGATGAAGCTGAACACCTGCTTAGATTGAGTGTGTGATCAAAGATACTCTTTAAACCCTTGATTGAGTTTAAACAAATAATCAGTTTGATGAAAAGCGATGAAACTGATTAACATTAAGAGACTGATTCAGATGAAGACAAATATCAGCTTGATTTGAAGCGATGAAACTAATATGCCCCTAGTGATTGATTCGATTCAGATGATCGAGAGA
This sequence comes from Cryptomeria japonica, assembly GCF_030272615.1. Lineage (NCBI taxonomy): Eukaryota > Viridiplantae > Streptophyta > Pinopsida > Cupressales > Cupressaceae > Cryptomeria > Cryptomeria japonica. Next base: position 351,168,701 of record NC_081413.1, read on the forward strand.
TCTCAACTTGATGTGAAGTGATGAAGCTGAGATGCCCCTTAGCAATAAGAATTTTATTTTCTTTAGTTGAAAAACATTTTTGCTCAACTTTTGGTAAAGATTTGAAAATTTTCTTGACTTTGAATATGTGAGGTCATGAGGTCATGAGTATGCCCCCTCAGGAGTGAAATCAAAAGATAGCGAGGGTACAAGATTTTAAGCAATTGTTGGCGATGATAATTATTTGAGCACAAATTGATTCAGAGGATTTTTTGTAGATTCGGCATTGATTGATGAGAAATTGAGCACAAAGTGATATGTATAATTTAAATTGAGATTCAACGTTGATTTATGAGAAATTGATCGCAAAGTGATATGTAGAATTCAAATTGAGATTCAGCGTTGATTCATGAGAAATTGAGCGCAAAGTTGAGCATCTGATGAAAAAGCGCTAGGTGGTTCAAATTGTGAAATTGAATAGGAAAATGATCTTGTATTTTGATTTCAATCCCAAAAATGGAATTAGAACGGGCCAATTAGCTAAGGGTACAATTTTCATGTCCATCGGAGCAAGTTGAAAAATTAGGGTTTTGGCTATATATGGGGTAAAAGTGTCATTTTCAATTCATTTTAACCCTCCAGGTTTGAAATTCAAAAAGCCTTCTGTGAAGAAAAATGGTGGTTCCCACTCATATGCATTGAGTTGAGCACCAGAGATGACATAATCAACCTTAGAACTATGAACCAACGGTAAGTGATCTATCTTAAGCCTGTTAATCATTCCAATTTTGAATTTTTTTGTTGAACTTTTTAATTTTTGGCACGTTGAAGTCGGGCTTTCTTGTTTTGTCATGCAAGACAGGATCCTGTCTCATATGACAAATTGATTAAGTCTCTTTTATCATTTAAGCCCATCATTTTTGTCATTCTAGGCCTACCCTTGTGTCGTATGAAAACATTCAAAAGAGCCCCTTTTGTCATCCTAGGGCTAGTCTTGTGTCATATGGGAGTCTTTTTTTCATACTAGACCTATTTCTAACTCGTACAAATTTCTGCCCCTACTGTGTTTTGTCGTTTGGAAAACAGTGAGCATTTTTGAAGGTGCAAACTTGAAGTTTTGATTTTGCAGTTGACATAGTTGGATTTGCGTGATGTTTTTCTTCTCTTATAGGCTAATTTGAAATGTTTTCTGATGCTCTGTTGTTTGATTTTTGTAGGTTTGATTGCCTCACGTTCTTTTCAGATGTGTTTATCCACCAATGATGACATTAGTGCATCAGTTGTCAGAGGTTAACTAGGCTCATATTAATTTATGCGGATTGACCCACCTTCTTGATTTACTTGATATCCGTGTGAACCACAGAATACTGACTGGGCTTGTAGAGAGATTCCATTCGAAGCATAACACATTCCACTTGCTAGTTGGGGAGATGACCATCACTCCTAAGGACGTATATAGGATTCTCTATATCCCTTTTGCTAGGGATAAGGTGGATTATGATGCAACGCAACTTCTTGGGTTACTAGCTGTTAGACATGTTTTCAGGGACCCAGATATTTTGACACGTTCTATCAGTTGGGATGTGATGATGACTAGGTATAGTGAGGACTTCCCACTTGCTTGCATCTTGGCAGGTTTTATCGACTATTTTCTGATGTTGGATAGGGGACAATAGGGATTTTTGTGTGCATGGGGCAGGATGCTAGAGAGATTTATTGAGACCCCTCAGAGATTAGGTTGGGGCTCTTGTATATTAGCACACATGTATCATGAGATGCATGAGATTGTATATAGGGAGGGGAAGAGTATGGCTGCGGGAGTTTTGATTTTACAGGTATGGGCCTGGGAGCACCTCCTAGTTTGAAGGTCAATTGTAAATGATGACAGAGATCTTGGTCAGCCCATTGTATATAGATATTCAAGATATGTTATTTAGCCCCATCTGGGCAAGACAAATTTTTGGAGATGGTAGCTAGATGATTTGATAGCCATGACATGGATACCGTACATGGGCTAGATCCATGGGATGATTGGAGGGTTGTACACAGGGATTTGTTCATGACTCACCCACTCATCGGTAGATCATAGACAATAGTCGAGCAATTTGTTGTTTCTCGAGTGATGAGGCAGTATGGTAGACCTCAAGGGATCTCATAGGAGTACACTGCATTTGCGCGTTATGCAGATGAGGAGAGCCTAAGTAGGGATAGGGATAGAGACAAGGATAGAGAGATGAGGCTCTGAGGTGGGCAGGTGGTGATCCTAGTGCTAGCAGCAATGGGGTACTAGCTAGTGGTAGACAACAAAGAGGAGAGGGTGGATCCCTAGGTACGGTTCGAGTGAGACTTAGTGGAGTGAGAGTGCCGAAGGGTGGAGGAGAGGAGGAGAGAATAGTGTCGAGATAGGTTTGGCAGAGGAGAGAGGAGCTAGGGGGAGCTAGAGGTGGAGATGGAGGTGGAGAGCCTGTGAGGGATCAGGGGGCTGACACTGCACGGTCAATGAGAGTACGCCTAGCAGTTTGTAGTCACAACTGACAGTGGCACAAACTCAGCTGGCAGAGCAAGACCAACAGCTAGCGGATCTTAGAGTGGAGAGAGATCGTCAGCTAGTGGCTCTTAGAGTGGAGAGAGATCATCGGCAAGTGGATCTTAGAGCAGAGCATGATCATCAAGTTGCAGCGATGAGGATAGAGCAAGACACTCTTCAGCAGGAGGTTCTTCATCAGACCAGTCGAGTAGCTTATTATGTTGTGGCTTACAGCATAGTTGTTCCAGTAGCGCAATAGGTTGTACCATATTCATAGAATATGGCTCAATCTAAGGGAGCTCAGGCACCTCATCAGGATCCTGGTCAGCAGGCTCCACCTCCTCCACCAGGCGATGAGGGAGAGGCCGAGAGCTAGATTTTTTTTTTTTGTAGCTTTGAGATATTTTGTAGACACACCCATTTTTTGTAGCCCTTACAATTCTTTCTCTGATGGGAGTTTTGTACATGTCAGTTGACATTATTTTGTACCCTGAGACTTGATGATTATATATATATGAGATCTGATTGGACTTCATAGTACTTGTGTTGATCAATTATGAGATGTCTTCTATATGCTTTATTCTATATGTATGCATATTTATTTAGAATGGATGTATGTAAATGCAAATGAATATGAATGTTTGTTTTTGTTTATTTTCATACGCAAATAAATGATGAAAATGAGTAATGAGTAATGCAATTTTTTATATTTCCTTTTTCTCTATGCAATAAGATGAATGTGAATGAGTGATAATGAAATGTATGAATCTATATAAGATGCTTATGTATGCAGCTGACATCTCAATACACAAGTACTCGATCAGAGAAATGATGAAAAAGAGACCGCTTAGCTAAGAAATGATGATGCTTCTAACTCTCATTTAGAAGATAAAGAGATTATTACCATATTGAAATCACTCTAAATTCACAAAATACAAAATAAAATGCAAAGTGAGATGGAAAATGAAATGAAACCTAAACCTAGTCACTGGATTTAAAATGCTTAAGTTTCATCACTGAGCATAACAAACATAACAGACAGATTAGAGTTCCTTTCTTTTCTTGTGCAATATTAATTATCTTGTCTGCAATGACCCTTTTTTCATTCATATCCTTGGACAGATTTCACAGGGACCCAGATTGCATGATAAAGAAATTTGCTCAAAATAGACAAAGAAATGATGGGAACCTCCCCGTAGCATACAAATAAGCGAAGTTGAGGTATGTGTGGTGATTTCACCTTGATGTGAAGGCTCTTATCACAGACACCCGACTTATTAGATGTTTCTAGATCATCAGAATCATTCCTACAAGCAGAAAAAAAAGAAAATATTATGCCCCCAATCCTTGCTTCTCTTAGTCAAGATAGACTTCCTCGAGTTACTCAGAGGGATAGTAATTGAAAATCAATGTAAAAGACAACATACAAAGAAAATTTTCATTTATATCTCAAACTATTTAGTGATTGTTTTCAGTAATGTTGTTTTGCTTGTGTACCCAATGATAAAACTCTTCGGTAGTTAGGACACAGGTGACTGACTCAAAGTGGACAACTAGGTTTCACTGACGGAAAGATGACTTAGTTGATACTGCTTAGGACATATAATGTGCACTGTCGATTATCCTAAGACTAGGACATTGATCAATTTCAAGCCATGAGGGTTCCAATGAACCAGAATGTCACAAATGTGACTGAAATATATGTACAAGCGATAATAAAGATGCATGAAAGCGAGAAATTCCAACGTTGTGTTGATAGATGGAGCGTTGAGTACAAGAGGCGCCTGTTTGCTTGGTTTTCACCTACTTGGCAGAGATTCATTTTTATTCTTTTTACCAAGGTGCCTGTTTACCAGGTTTTTGCCAGGGCATTTTTTTTTCTTTTTTTCAAGACTTTTTATGATTTTTAAAAAAAAATTTCAGGACATTTTTCAACTGTACAGATTGTTGGAGTAGAGAATGCTAAGTGAAGAATTTATTCAAATGGATGGTGTTAATTGGTTCACAGAGTTGTTCTCCTTCCGATGTTGAGAGTTGATAGGCAACAGAGCCAAATACTACAATAACGATGTAGGGACCCAGCCAGTTGGGTTCAAACTTCCCTTTGTTGTCTCGAAATTGTTGCTTATTAGGATTTTCTCTTAGAAATAGGTCACCAATCTGAAATTATCTTTGTCGAACCTTCTTGTTATATCCTCTGGACATTCTCTTTTGATACACTCTGAGATGATCAAATGCCACTTGCCAACATTCAGCTAGCAATTCAAGTTCTTGCAATCTAGATATCCTATAGTCTTCATCAATAACAAGACCTTGCAAAGAAACTCTTAGAGATGGTATTTCTACTTCAATAGGTAATACTGCTTCGGACCCATACACCAAAGAAAAAGGTGTAGCCCCAGTAGGTGTTTTGATCCTTGTTTTGTAAGCCCATAATGCAAGATTGACTCGTAGATGCCAATCCTTCCCAGATTTGTTTACTGTTTTGTATAAGATAGTCAACAAGTTTTTGTTAGATGCCTCAGCTTGTCCATTACCTTGAGGGTAATATACAAATGACTAGTGTTGTTTAATTTTGAATTTCTCACAAAGCTCGTCCAGATATTTATTCTTGAATTGTCCTCCATTGTCAGTCACAATGGACAAAGGTATCCCATACCTAGAAATGATATGATTTAGATTGAACAAAGCTACTTGTTTACTAGTTGCTTTGATGAGCAGAACCACTTCTACCCACTTAGTGAAGTACTCAGTGGTAGTTATGATAAACTTGTGTTCGTTGGATGATGCAAGATAGATCTGACCAATGAGATCAAAGGCCCATTGCTGAAAAGGCCAATGTGTGATGAAGGGTATGAGATCCCTTGCTGGAGCATGTATGAGATTTCCATGTAGCTTACATTTTTCACAAGTTTTAGAAAACTTTATAGCATCCTTCTCCATGTCTGGCCAGTAGTAGTCAGCCCTTAGTAGTTTCTGAGCTAAAGTAAGGCCATTCGAATGAGATCCACAAATACCTTCATGGACTTCTGATAATGCATGTTTAGACTCTTCAGTTTCTAGACACCTAAGCAATGTACCATCCAAACTTTGCCTAAAAAAATCATTAGAAATGATGACATACCGTGAAGTGTTTCAAGTTAGGTTCCTTTTCTCATTATGGGTAAGATTTTTCAGGGATAATTTGGTCATGCAAATAAGAGTAAATGTGGTTATATCAAGATGAGTCATGTCCAATAATAGAACAAACTATCTGGGACTCAGGAGAATCATAAGTAGGGTAATGTAACTCTTCTACCGAGAATTCAAAGCAAAAATTAGATTCTTGTAACTCAGGTATAGATGCCAAGGTGGCCATAGCATCTGCTGCTCTATTTGCTAATCTAGGAATCTATTGGAATGATACAAAAGTAAAATACTTCTTGAGATCATCAACCATTCTCTTATAAGGCATCAGTTTCTCATCTCAAGTCTGATATGTATCATTGATTTTATTGATAATTAGTTGAGAATCTCCATAGATATGTAGCTCCAGAACCTTCCATTCAATAGATAGCTTGATCCCGTTTACCAAAGCTTCATACTCTGCAATATTGTTTGTGCAAGGGAAAAAATCTTGTAAGCCTTCGAGATTGAGTATTTCTGAGGAGTGATAAATAGTATTCTAGCATGGGAGCCATTTTGGGTGAAAGATCCATCAAAGAACATCTTCCATGATTGTTGAGTAAGGTGCATTATTGATTCACCTGGAAACTCTATATGCAGCGGTTGAGTGTCTTCAAGAGGAGCTTCAGCGAGTTGATCTGCAATTACCTATTCTTTGATGGCTTTGTGTTCCGCATATTCAATATCAACCTCTGTAAGAACCATGAACCATTTTGCCAATGTTATGGTGAGTGTTGCTTTGTTGAGAAGATACTTGAGCAGATCAATCTTAGCTACTAGCTTGATGGAATGTGCCAACATATAATGTCTCAATTTTTGTGATGCAAAGACTAATGCCAAGCATGCTTTTTTATTATAGTGTAGTTCATTTCATAAGACACCAATGTTCTGCTGATGTAATATATAGCTCTCTCTTTTTTATTTTCATCATGTTGTGTCAGAAGTGCCCCAAATGATGAACCAGTGGCTGATATATATAAGATCAATGGTTTTCCATGAATTGGTGGCATTAGTATTGGTGGGTTGGACAGATACTCTTTGATCTGCTAAAGGTGTTGTTCACATTCTTGATCCCAGTTGTATATTACTCCTTTCCTCAATAAAGGTTGAGCTTTGTCTTCCAGCTGAGAAATGAAGCATTTGATTGATTGGAGATGTCTCTATAAAATTCTCATTTGACTGATGTTCTTCGGAGGTGGCATTTCCATTATAGCTTGGACCTTCTCAGGATCAACCTCAATTCCCTTCTTTGAAATTATGTAGCCAAGTAGTTTACTAGATGTCACTCTGAATGCACACTTTTTTGGATTTAGCCGGAGTTTGAATTTTTCCATTCTATCTAGGATAGGGCCTAGCTCTTGAATATGCATGGATCTCTTCATAGTCTTTACTAAAGTGTCATTAACACAATCTTCCATATTCTTATTCATCATGTCATGAAAGATAGTAGTTACTGCTCTTTGATAAGTTGCTCATGCATTCTTCAGCCCGAATGGCATGACATTCTAGCAAAAGGTTCCCCATGCACAGGTGAAAGCTATCTTTTCTTGATCTCCAGGAGCTATTTTGATCTAATTATAACTAGAGAATCCATCCATTAGCGAGTACATCTCATACCCAGCAGTCATATCGACTATCATATCAATGTTTGGTAATGGAAAGTCATCCTTCTGACAAGCTTTGTTGAGATCTCTGAAGTGTATGCAAACCCTAATAGATTTATCTTCTTTTGACACAGGTACTATGTTTGAAATCCATTCTACATAGTCTATAGCTCTAATAAATCTAGCTTTTAGCAGTTTTTCTAGCTCATCTTTGACTAGTAGTGCCACATGAGGGTGCATTTTACAGAGTTTTTGCTTGACTGGTTTAACTCCTGGTGTGATAGAAATATGATGCATGATAAGATCAAGATCTAGGCCTAGCATATCAGAGTACGTCCATGCAAAATTGATCTTCTTTTCTGAAAAGAGATGAGTGAAATCTTTCAATTCTTCTGCTGATAGTGATTGAGCTACATGAATGATGTGTGGTGTTTCTTGACTCCCAATGTTCACTGGCTGAGTTGGCTCAATCAATATAGAAGATATCTCCTAGAAGTGACTTGGCAGTATATCAAGTATCTCACCTTCAGGCGCCTTAGAGAGGTTTTCACCTTTAGGTACGTCCTTTATTTTCTCTTTTTTAGATTCTAATACCGCCACAATGTGGTTTTCATCATCTTATCTTTTATTTTTATTTTTCTATTTTTTGTGACTAAGATACTTGATATCTGTTTCAGTCATGTTTTCACTCTGTTCGTTGGTGGAAGAGTACATGGGTTCAACTGCGTTTAGGTAATAGGCTAGTGTGTAGTCATTGGCAAAATTAGGTACATTCATGGGTTGGTCTAGTAGACTACAATCAATTAATTCATGATGTACTAAGGATAGAGTGTAGATAGGTTCGAGGGAGTTCACGGTATTGTCATCACAACTGTGGATCAAAAAGTCGAATTCCAGAAGTATACCTTGCGTAAATGTCTCGAGACCAGGAAAATTTAGAACATGATTATTAAAGTGCGCGTTAATATTTAGTTGACCTAATCCAATAGACCTACTTGTAGCATCGTTCTCTATGCCAGGTTGAACTTCATATCGAGGTTCGACAGTAAGAAGATCAGTAGGCAGATAGAGGATTCAAAGTTTGATGTTGAGTAGATATTGTCATAAACAGGACTATTGTCAGAGTTCTCAGAATCATTGGATGAAGTTTCTGAGTCTTCTTCAAGTGATTGAGTGAATGTGTGTATGGTATCAACACCAGCATCTTTAATTCTGCAAATTCTTTCAAGATTTGTCTCATTTAGCATTTGTATCTGACACACCTATTGATATGATCTTGATGGTTATGTGACTTCCTATCGTCTACTCCATTCAACTTCCTCTGGACTGATGACCAGTTATGCTTCTGTAGCTTCCAATAGATGAAAAAATTTCTGGTATTCTTCCTTCCTTCAACCCTTGTTCATAGTTTGCTTGTCTTCTTAGTCTAATTTCCTATATCTCCTTTTCTAGTTTTAAGTGCATCAGCTCTTGAGTATCATCTATGATACCGCTAGACTCTTCTGGAGTTTCTATAATAGATGTATCTAAGAGGTGGTCTCAACCCCATTCATACTCACTTGAGTAAGTCTCTGAATCATCTACCTCCTACCGACCAGTGCATGTGACTAGAACTTTCAGTGGTGCAAACGATTCTCTGATTCTTTCTACTTTGTCTCTTATATCCTCTAGGATTTCAACTCCTTGTATTTTTGTAGCTGACACCATCAGAGCTTGAGTGTTGAATGTTTCTTCTTTCTTTATTATTGATTCCTCTTTTTCTTTTACACACTTTGCTTGAGTTTGTTGAGTGTTTGTTTCCTGTAATGTTGAAGGCGATATCCTTTTCTGTCACTTGGACTTAGAAGCATGTTTTTGGTCTGATGTCTTTTTTGGATTGTACCCTAGTCCAGCCTTATCATTTGTTGATTTTGTTTGCAGCTAAATCAGTTCAATAATACCCTCTTGATGTTTGCCCAGGGGACTAGTACCTGAATATCCCATGCATTGAATCATTTTGTAGCCTATACCATATTGTGTTGAGGGAATCTCACAATGTCGTACATCTTTGTTTTCACTATCTTCCTTAAAAAGCCATTTTAGAACAACATCCTCTTCTATTTCATCTGCCAGGGAAGTAGAAGATTGTACAAAAAGACCATCATATATGATATTCAGAGTTGAAGTCTATGTTTTCATACCCTCTGATGGTTTGCCCAACTATTTCGGCAATGGAGGAAGAGACACTAATGAAAGTATTGGTTCTATCTTGTATCCATCCATGCTAGTATTGGTAATTTTCAATTTCTTTTCCAAGTATTTCATCAGGGCTTCTGAACTTTCATTTGTAGAGGTTATTCTATTATGAGGCACAAAGGTATCAACACCTTTTGTCAATGCATTACAGGGGACATTTGTATCAGCAGGAATACTGACCTCAACTCTATTATAAGGAAATTTTAAACATTGATGGTATGTAGATGGAACTGCCTTCATTTCATGAATCCATGGCCTGCCCAGTAAGATATTGTATGATAGAGGAAGATCAAGTACCTAGAAAATGACATATCTTTCTACAGGTCCCACCCTGATTGGTAATGATACCAGACCTTTAGAGTTCCTTTCCTCTTCATCGTAGGCTTTAATTGTTATTTTCTTGCCTAGATCAATGACATTTTCAGAAAATTCTAGTTGTGTAAGAAGACTGTAAGTACAGATATTCAGCCCCACACCTCCATCTATCAAAACATGTTTGACTCTATGTTTATGGATCATGGCTTCATTGTGCAATGGCTGGTTATGTGGATGATTTAGCGAGTTGTCATCTTCTTCAGAGAAGGTCAAATAGTGAGGTGAAGTCAGATGACCCACCATAGACTGAAACCGATCAATGTCTAAATCTTCTGGAACATTAGTGGTGATCAAGGCATTGTCCAAGATTTATTTGTGACCAGGAGAGATTTTTAGTAATTCAAATATGGAAATTTGAGCATTTATCTTTTTCAACTGTTCAACAATACTATACCCAGAGGATGATGATGAAGTTAGCCTTTTAAATTTATCAAATGCTGATTCTTTTTGTTTGTTTGATGAGGCTGGTAGGTTTGACGTTGTTTGAGCCAGAGTTGAAGAACTAGCTCCTTGGAGAGTTACTTTCTTTTGAGAATGGGTCATAGCCTTTGCATATCATGATTCATTTTGTTTATCTTGGATTATGATCACATTGCAATATTCAAATTGGGAAGGCTCAATCATGTTGATAACGTTGTGATTGCTGGTGTAAGTATAATTTACTTTGGCACCTCCTTTGGTCTTTGAAGAATCACCTTGTTTGTAAATAGGTAAGGGGTCTTTAAAATATTTATGATCAGCATTTGTTGGGTGATTCCCAACAACAATTTTACCAACATCTATGAGATCTTGAATCTCATGTTTGAGCTTCATGCAGTTGTTTGTGTTATGACCTTTATTCCAATGAAAGTAGCAGTATTCATTTTCTCTCCACCATTTTGGTTTGACTTCTAGATCATATGGCCTAGAATTATCTAGTAATGTTATCAGGTTGTTTGCCAATAGAGTTTTGAAAGCAGATTCATATGATTCTTCAAGAGGAGTGAATTCGCATCTAGGTTTTGAAAGCCAAGGTTTCTCTTTGAACCACTCTTTTTCTTTCTTCTGAGGATTTTTTGCTATGGTTTTAGCTGCTTTGAGTGCTTGTGTGTGTTGGTATTTTGGATATGTTGATATGGTTTTGTCATTGATGTCAACACCTATTAACACTTATCAACTCTAGCACTTTGGAGGATTGGCAATGTTCACCAACAAGTTAGTGACTTTATGCACAGTCACCGGTATCTGATACACTAATGGGTATATTGTTCACCAACACTTGGAATGACATGGAAAATACTTGGTTAAGTCGAAGACATCATTTGGACACTTTGTCTTGGATATTTGGTCATTGGTATATTTGTATTTGCATATTTGTTGTTATCGGCAAATAGGTCCAGAATAAGCACCGGTAGGCTTATCTATTCCAGATTAGCATGACACGCTTTGGAAATGATTTTGTTGTTATTGTAAATGTATTAAGCTGACATGTTGAATCGAATATTGCATCGGTTATTGATTTACTTGTAATTGTTGTATTGTAATATCTTTTAGAGCTGACCTACTAAAATTGGTCTTAGGTTATGGTATATATGTAAGATCTTATTAGTAAGATCGATATGCGATTGGGAAAAGGAATTGTAAGAAGGTATATGCAAGAATAAGCAGAGCTATACACATAGACATCGTTTGAAGGTGAAGCAAGGTTTTTGAAAAGGCATATCAGAACTGAACCGGTACTGAATCTAGAATATGAAGATGATATTTTAAGCAGTACATCATTATTGGATTTAACCATCCAATTGTAGTCAGTGTGACTCCTATTTGTGTTTGAGCAGTCAACTCTAGGCACTTGGACTTTTTGCATGTGCAGACCCCATTTGTATACACATACTGATGAATACTAAGAGGGGGGGTGAATTAGTATGCCAAAAATCTCTGCACTAAAACACTTAAATAGTTTGAAGATAAACCGGTAAAACAATTTAACAGACAGACCGATTATCACACATGCAAACCAAAATGCAAATAAAGCATTCACCCACAAAAGAAATACAACCATAACACAAGATATTTGACGTGGAAACCCAAATGGGAAAAACCACAGTGAGATGGAACTCACAAGTCACTATCTGCAGAATAGAAACCAGACCGGTTAAGGTCTTACAATGTTCTTCACCAGAATAGATCCTGTTAGGAATCTCAATCTCTGTTAGGAGATAAGTCCGATTAAAGACTATCTTGCTACAGGATTTTAGATTCACAGAGGTGAACCACCTTGTTAGAGGATTTTACAAAAGGCTTTTGGGCCTACCCGGTTAAGGGCTACAGACTTGTCAAAGATGTGAGTAATCAACAAGTGTTTGATCTATCTAATAGCACAGACTACTTGGTTAGATCTAGTATAGCTCACATCTAATGCATTCCAGCATTACTTCAGTCTTCTCTATCTCTCACTCAGTTACAACTTGATCTTCTCAGATAAGATCGCTATTACAACAACTTATCAGCCACCTTAAACCCTAGCACAACATAAACCCTTCTAGCAGCAACCTAAAACCCTAGACATGATGTTCTTTAAAAGGAATCTGATTTCATGTCGGTCCAATAAAATTGCATTACAATTTCTTAGGTTCAATGAATCTAGACATACTCAGTAACACGACACTTGAAGCACCGTCAGTGTGTCGACACTGTCAAACAATTGGTGGATTGGTAACTCATCACAAAATGTCAATTGGTAACTCATCACAGAGTATTACCGGTTCATACAAAATATCAGACGCCGGTTTGACAAAAATGAAGACTGGTAAGAATGTGTTATGCCCCTTTTCTCCCTCGTACTGCTTGAGATCTACAAACCGCTTGGGGTCGACATGTCGCTTCAAATCTGGAAACACATTCTACAAAATCACCAATAGTCTAAAGACTAGAATACAACATACCAGTTGAAACAGATACTGGTTGAGCTCTAGCTCATACATATAAAGGGGATCTCAATGCAAGTGTGTGTCCATCAATGACAATCACAACATAAACATAAAAAATGCCAACAATCTCCCCCTTTGGCATTGATGGCAACACTTAGGAAAATAAAATTTTGACATCTAAGTGTTTTACAACAAAAACATGCCATTAACAAAATTGCTCCCCCTAAGCATATACACTATCCCTTAATCAATACAATGTATAGCAATTTGCATACAGAGCATAAACATTGAAATATCAGAGCATATATCAAAGCATATAGCAAAATTTTAAAGCCAGATACTTCTCCCTATACTTCTCCAAAATAGACAGAGTACTTCTCCCCCTTTGCCAACAATGACAAAGTACCACTAAACAACCCTATTTCCATTAAAATAATAAAAGTTTATGACAACAAGGAATAATACTTGTCAAAAACTGATTTATAGTCTTGCAAAAATTGTTTCATTGATAGAGACCAGGACTCAAGTAGGGAGGTGGCCACTTCTTTCTCTGTTTGCATCTGGGATACTTGTTCTTCCATGGAATCAACTGTGCTCATTTCCTGCATAACTGTCAAGGCATCTAGGTTCAGATAACACTTCTAAAGAATTTGCAGATGTGGAGGTAAAACTAGTTGTAGCTCTTGCAAGTCTCTAGAATGTGTGCTGATCTCTTGCTCCATTTTGGTTGACTGGATCTGAAACCGGTGAAGGTTTTGCCCATAAGTTGCAAAGGAATCATAAGGTGGCTTAAATGTGCTCAAGTAAGACTGTAAGTCCATTTGAAGCTTTTGCTTCTAAGCTAGCACATCATTGTAGAATAGATGGGGTTGACAAATTTTGCTTAGAAGCAAATTTCCCTCATTCAAAGCATCCCTTATATCCTTTTGGTCTTTCAGCAGTTCAGATCAGAGTTCATTCAACTTCTTCACCAGAGAAATGTGAAGAGCCTTTTGATGCTCTTTCTTGACATGTGCCTCAGCTACTTCTTCCAAGATCTGCACCTGATCATCCACTATAGTACATAGTAGCTTAAGTTGTGCTAGTGATGATTCAGTGGTGGGAAGATTGGTACCAGGGATCAAACCGGTAAGGGTGTCTACAACCGCTTGAATTATATCTTGCTCCTTTTTCCTTCGAATGATTTCAAGGTGCTCTTGAGAGACCTTGATGCTCTGCATTAGCTTCGATTCACTTGCAGACTGGAGATTGATAGGACTGGTGATATCAGCCGGTTTGGCTTGACTCCCAGTTGCCTTCGGAGTCTCCATCTATGTGCTCTTCATCGCTTCCGCTGCCTTGTCCGCTTTGCTTTTCTTTGTTGCTTTGTCTTCTTCTTCCTTCTTCTTTTTCTCTGCTTCCTTCTTCTTTTCTTGTTCCTTGTCATTTTCTTCTTTCTTTTTCCTCTCATCTTCCTTCCTCTTCTCCTCTTCTTTCTATTCCTCTTCCTTCTTCTTCTTTTCTTCTTCCTTCCGCTTTTCCTTTTCTATATCTTCCTCTTCCTTCTTCTTCTTTTCTTCCTTATCCTCTTCTTCTTTCTTTTTCCTCTCATCTTCTTGCTTCTTTTTCTCTTCATCTTTTCTTTTCTCCTCTTCCTCTTTCTACTTTTTCTCATCTTCATCCCTCTTCTTCTTCTCTGCTTGTTCCTTAGCCGCTTCCTGTCTGTCCTTAGCTTGCTCACTTCCCTGTTCGGCCTGTTGCACCTATTTTGTTCCCTCAGAAGGTATGTCCTGAGTGACATCTTCTATGTCCAAGGCATCAACATCAATATTGTCGATTGGTTCTTCAACTGGGTTTCCTTCTTCATCAAAAACTTCATCCGGTTTGGATATAACCAGTTCTTCTTCTACTTGTCAGTTGGCCAGATGTGCTTTGTGAGTCTGGATAGCATGGTTGATATGCTGATGATTGTATTTTTCAACATCATCAACTCTTCCCTCTAACAGCCAGAGTCTTCTTCTCCTTGTGAAGAAGAGTCCTTTATTTTGGTCCAAAACATCAAATAATTTTGAGTTTGAGAGGTCGGGAAAGTACTGTGCAAAGACATTTTCCCTAATCTCCTATTCTTTTTCTATGGCAATGCGCCATTTATTATCTAATGCCTTATATAAGGAATCCGGTGTCTGAGATTTAATCTCTGATGGCGACCGGTCATTTTTACACAAATAAATAATAATCTCCTGTAGTACTTCTTTTTCCTCATCACAAAAATCATCATAATAATCTACTAAGTCATGAAGCAATTTTCTCCTAATATTCTTTATTGTTCTTTGACAATGTGTCAAAGGTTTATATGAGGAGATATCAATATTTACCAGTGCAGACGCTGCCGGTTCATTCTTCTTCATCTTCTTCATTTGTCTAGCCTTCTTTGGCATCTCCTTAGACTCAGTCTCTTCAGAGTTCGGTTCATTTGACTTAGTCTTCCTTTTTCTTTCAAAGACTTTTGCTGGTGCCACTTCCGGTTTCTTCTTTGCAGGTGACCGCTTGGTCACTCTTGGAGTTGTAGTAGTAGCCGGTGTCGATGCTGCAAGCACTACCTTTGCCTTCTTTGTTGTCAGTTCTTTTCCTTTCTTAACAAAGGGTTCCTCAGCCGGTGCAATCCTTTCCAGATAGGTTCCGGTCCTCTTTGCCTTAGGATCAAGAGGTGAGGCAATAAGGGTTGAGGCATACCCTTCTAGCATATTGTACATCACCTCATAGCCCATTGGCTCCACTTCTTCCATTCTAGGCTCAACAGCCTCCATTAAGCATTTGTCCACCTAGATGGTGAAATAGATGTCATCTTCATATTTCTTGATTATATCACCTGAGATCCTCATCCTTTGGCTCATCTTCCATCTGAACTCATCAAAATACTTGTTCAGCACATCAAGGTAACCGGTTCTGATTGCTTGAATGCTTTCCTTGATCTGCTTGGTTACCGGTTGGTCAGGGGACCACTGAACATCTCCTACTCCTAGGAAGTACCTTGAAAATAGAAGAACAACCCTACAAGTAGTTGTCCAAACTTGAACCTAGGTGCATTATCCTGTTTGATCGCCTTTAGATTCAACGGGAGTTGTCTCTACATACCGGTGCACAGATCAAATGATGCATCCTCCTTTATCATCCGTTACACGACATTTACCACTGCAGCAGATATAGAGTTAATCCTGCTGGCTGAGAATGTCTAGTATCCAATAACCATACATGCATACTTCACCAGATCATCCTTGATAGGATTTACTATCATGCCTCATGAGTCACTCATTGAACTGATGAGCTTGGCCATTTCAATTTTGCTTACCATTCTTAGGGCTGGCACTTTCCCTGTGTTGTAGAAACCAGTGACTGCATGAATTGCCTATGGTATGATATCATGCATCCTCTCTAGGTACATCTTGTCACCATGGACTCTGCTCAAAATGATCGTAATATGATCCTCTATAAAATCTTCCAGGAAGTAGACAACATTGTGGAGCTTTTTCTTCTCCAAAATATTAAACTCTGGTTTGATCTTCTTATCCTTTCCGCAAAATAAACCTAACTAGGTGTGAATAGCTAAAGACCCTAGGTCTTCTATTTTGCAGTCTATGTAGTTAGAGATTCCCTCTTCTACTATCACACCAGTCGGAACTTGTGATAGGGCATTATATTTTGACTTCCTTTGAATGAAACTTTTAGACTCAATGGATGCACTAGAACTGGTATGAGATGTGGAAGCCATTGTAGAATATTTTAAGAACTCGAGAAATACCTTTAAAATGCGAATTTAGGGCTTTCTGATTCTCCTTCACTCCACACTTCGTTGATTGCCAAATCACTGCTTTGTGTTCTCCACTTGACCGTTTTCAATTTGAATTTGAATCTCCTTCACGATTTGTCGATTTCTTGAAATCTCAGCTCAAATTGCCTTTTCTTCGCTCTGCTCTTTGAAAAACTTTTCTTCGCTCGAAAATAGATAGTGAGAAATGATTTGAAAAATGCTTTTATACATGTCTCTCACCTACTTCCATTAATGCTCCTCTATTAGGGCATAAACCCTAATTTACCTTTTTACCATTTCTGGTCTTCTGCCAAGCGACAGGTATCACATACCGGTTAAGGTCTTTTACCGGTGTAAACTGGGGGTTCGAAAACATTTTGCCGTTTGCTCCCCCTAAGCCTTTTGAAGCTTAGTTTGCCAGTTCCGATATTTCCACACTAGGTGCAGAAACCGGTTCCTCTTCCAGCATTGTTGGTTTCTTCCTCCAGGTTTTGTTCATGTCCACTCAAACCATTTCAATATCAATTTCTCCTTCTAGAGTGACCGGTATATCATCAGATATACTATTTCTGCTTCTGCAGAATCTTGCAATGTGACTTGGTTTGTTGCAGTGGTAGCAAACCAATCCAGGTGCTCTCCAAGGTCCATTGTTCATGTTTCCATTCTTCCTTCTGCATGTTGCAGTAGTTTGACCATGACCATGAAAGATCATACAATTTTCTCTCCATCCGGTTGCCGCTTGATGGCCACTACTTCTTGGCTGATGATTGAAGACATTAAACCGGTTGTGGTTCCGGTTCACAAAAGGTTCAGGATCAACTCCTTGGGTCCTTTGAGGATATCTTCTAGTGTTATTCATCACAAACCTGCATTCAAATGCTCTATGCCCAAACTTGTTGCATGCATAACAATGACCGTTGAACTTATTGGATCTAGATACATTGTTAATAAAGTAAGGAAAATTATTGTAGGCTTTGCTCCTACATACATTGGCAGTGTGTCCTTCTTTAAGATAGTTAAAGAAAATATGTTTGAATTTTTGCTTACCTTTTCCTTTGAATGTCGGTTGCTTCTTTGATGCTTCAGCATTTGTTCCTAAGGATTCTCCTTCCTCATGTCCAGAGAAACCAAGTCCATTGGTATTCTTTACTGGTCTAGCCGACTCAAGCTTCTACTCTAGCTTAATAGTACTTTTGCTGAACTTAGCAAGTATTTCCTTAGACTCAGAGAGTTCTTTGGAAATAGCAGTATTTACCTCCATTAGGCTTGCATTTTCAGAGATGGCTATGTTCAATTCATCTTGTACTCCTTCTTTTTCCATTCTGCTCTCATGAAGGTGAGCAATCAGTGCACTAATCTCTTGTTTCAACTTGGAGATCTCATGATCTCTATCCTTCACCAGATCTTCAGATTTCCTCTAGTTCTCAAGCTCTTGACTAAACCAGATAGTTAGTCCTTCCAACTCCTTTCTTAGGTTGGAGTTTGATTCATTCAACTTATTTACTTCTGCTATCATGGCTTCCATATCTGCTTCATCTGCAGAACTATTTTCAGATAGCTCCATCAGCTTTTCTGCATGTTCTCTCCTTTTTGCTTGAGATGCCTTGTATTTGACCATAAGATCATCATAGGCTTTCTCAAACTGAGTGAGCCATTGAGTAAGTTCCCTCAAGGTGTATTCCCCCATATCTCTTTCCAAGTGGTTAAACTTATAGAAAGGTAGGCTCTGATACCAATTGATGAATACTAAGAAGGGGGGTGAATTAGTATGCCAAAAATCTCTGCACTAAAACACTTAAACAGTTTGAAGATAAACTGGTAAAATAGTTTAACAGACAAACCGGTTATCACACATGCAAATAAAGCATTCACCCACAAAAGCAATACAACCATAACACAAGATATTTGATGTGGAAACCCAAATGGGAAAAACCATGGTGAGATGGAACTTACAAGTCACTATCTGCAGAATAGAAACCAGACTGGTTAAGGTCTTGTAATGTTCTTCACCAGAACAGATCCTATTAGGAATCTCAATCTCTATTAGGAGATAAGTCCGATTAAAGACTACCTTGCTAGAGGATTTTAGATTCATAGAGGTGAACCACCTTGTTAGAGGATTTTACAAAAGGCTTTTGGGCCTACCTGGTTAAGGGCTATAGACTTGTCAAAGATGTGAGTAATCAACAAGTGTTTGATCTATCTAATAACACAGACTGCTTGGTTAGATCTAGTATAGCTCACAGCTAATGCATTCCAGCATTACTTCAGTCTTCTCTGTCTCTCACTCAGTTACAACTTGATCTTCTCAGATAAGATCGCTCTTACAACAACTCATCAGCCACCTTAAACCCTAGCACAACATAAACCCTTCTAGAAACAACCTAAAACCCTAGACATGATGTCATTTAAAATGAATCTGATTTCAAGTCAGTCCAATAGAATTACATTACAATTTTCTAGGTTCAATGAATCTAGACATACTCAGTAACATGACACAAGAAGCGTCGTCAGTGTGTCGGCACCGTCAAACAATCGGTGGATTGGTAACTCATCACAAAATGTCGATTGGTAACTCATCACAGAGTATTACCGGTTCATACAAAATACCAGTTGCCAGTTTGACAAAAATAAAGACTGGTAAGAATGTGTTATGCCACTTTTCTCCCTCGTATCGCTTGAGATCTATGAACCGCTTGGGGCCGACGTGCCGTTTCAGATCAGGAAACACATTCTGCAAAATCACCAATAGTCTAAAGACTAGAATACAACATACCGGTTGAGCTCTAGCTCATACATATAAAGGGGATCTCAATGCAAGTGTGTGTCCATCAATGACAATCACAACATAAACATCAAAAATGCCAACACATATTATCTGCAGTAGTATCATCTGATTGTGGGTAAGGTTTCCAACCGTGGTTTTTACCCTTACAGAGTTTCCATGTACAAATATTGGTGTTATGTGTTGTGGATGTTATTGTCTTTCTATTTCATGAATTAATCTTTACTGGTATTGCAATTAACTGATAAAGTGTCTACCGACATAAAGTTTGGTTTACCGGTATTAAGCATAATGGTTGGTTAAGTTGTTTTTAGTTTGAATTTATTTGACAACTGATTCACCCCCCCCCCCCTCTCAGTTGTCTCCAGGACCTAACAGTGTACCACTAGCCAAGTTGAATATCATGGGCTTTGAGTTGGTTTTAATAGTGTCTACTATTCTGTCATTAACAACATTCTTATTGTTGTCTTTATCATACTTCCAATACTTGTTCTTCTCTTTAGAGCTAGATCCTGGCTGTGTTTCTTTCCAAGCCGTGATATCTCTTTTCTTTATAAGCACATCTTCCATTCGGATAGAATTATCTACCATTTTGTAAAATGATGGGTGTACTTGCATTTGGATACTATATTTCAATTCAGGGACTAGATTATTGATGAATATATCCATTTTCTCAGCATCTGGGATAGGCTGTGAATACCTAGAGAACATCTTTCTCCAATGTTGGAGGAAAGTGAGAAAAGGCTCCCCTGTTTTTTGATTTAGTATTGCAAAGTTCGATCATAGTAAAAGGATGTCAAATGTTATAGGAGTATTGTTGTAAAAATAGTTGGATTAGTTCTTCAAAAAAAATTATCCCTTTAGGTAGCCTTGAGAACCATTCCATAGCTTGTCCTCCCAAACTCCTTGGAAAAAGGTGCATGAGATACGTTTGATCATGCATGAACTCCATGCAGGTAGCACAAAATTCTCTGACATGATCTTGAGGATCTGAGGCACCATCATATTTGTCAAATTTTGGAATCTCAACTCTTGAAGAGAATGAAGGTATGTATAGGTTTTTGTCAAATGGAAATGGGCATATTGTCTCCAGTTAATATTATTTTGGGGACTTATCCTTGTTTTTGAGTTCTGCGAGCTCAGTCCGTAAAGCTAGTAATTGTCTGTGGACCATCATTATAGGTGATTCTTCCTTTTTAGTGACGAGAGTCTAAACATCATATCCAGTATTAAGTTTAGCGCCTTGTTTTGCTAGTTCTAGAAAATAGTCTTATTTTTCTCTAGCCATGATAGCCTTCATCATTTTTCAAAAATCTTTATCCTTTTGACATTTATGAATATCTTTTTCTGGAGGTTCAAAATCTTCAGCTTCACTTGATGAGGAATCATTATCAGTTTCATGAATACTGAGATTGTCTTTATCATTTTGTTTTGTTCTAGGTATAGTGAGAGATAAAGATTGATCGTAAATTGGTATCTCTGATGATGAAGGTTTATCAGTCAGGGGATCCTCTCTGTAAAATGGATTATCTTTATATGAAAAGGGTTGCCCTTTGCCTTTGGCATCTTTCTTACAAGAACTCCTAATTTGAATAGGCATTTTTATTGATTGGGGTGACCTAAAGTTGTTTGTGATGCAAAATTCAAGATCAAATTCAAAGCTAGTTGTTCAGTTAACATATTGTTTAAGAGGAGCAACTAAGATTTGGTCTAGTTTCAGGAATGATCTATCCTATATAAGACATTTATCTAAGTTAATCCGAGAGAAGTGACTAAGACTCAACCTGGTTTAAGGAAAGATCTATCTTGTATAAGACATTTTATCTAAGTGACTTAGGGTTGATATGTAGTTGATTGAACTAGCTGAAAGATGATCGACAAATCGTACAACACAAATGGCAGAGGTACACTATTTTGATCTGTTTATGCTTAGGACAATGATAACTAGTTTTATGCTCATTGTAGACTATTTTAGGCAAGTTTGATTGTTCTGGACTAACAAAATCAGAGATTCATACGACAGGTTTCTCAGGTTTAGATGACAATTAAATAGCTTGAGGATGACAACAACAGTGTTTCATATGAGTTGTTTCCTTGTACCGTAAGACAGATGGGTATGTCTAGAACGACAAAATGATCAATATAATTTTTTATCGTATGACACAGTATGTAAGGTGAAACGAAAACTCTTAGAACCAGACGACAGATAATCAGGATTCGTATGACACAGGATGCAGGCTCAAACGACAGACTGTTAGGACTGATGAAATTTCATACAACACGGGATATAAAACCAGATGATAAATCAGAGGAATCGTACGACGGTTTGCTGGACAAAGGCAAAATTCTAAGTTTTCAATGACTGAGTATGACCAGATTTGAGATGGACTGAGTTTTGATCATTGACTGACGATGAGCAGTTTAGAGCTAGACTGAGTTCTTGATAGCTAAGGTATACTAGTTTGTGACATGGACAGAGTTTTGACTTGGATAGACTAGTTTTGGATAGAGTTTTGACTGGGATAGACTAGTTTTAGATAGAGTTTTGGGCAAAGTTTCGACTGGGATAGACTAGTTTTGGACAAAGTTTCGACTGAGATAGACTAGTTTTGGACACGGACAAAGTTTTTGATCACTGAGTTGTTTCTTGTTTTCTCCAGTTTTGGTATTTCAGTTTCAGTTTCAGGGATGAAAACACAGAAAACATGTAGTATGAATAATAACTCCAATCACAACATGCAAACCCTACAGAAATTGGTGAGAGAAGAAAACCTTTACTTCTAGAATTAGGTACACACCCAATAGCTAATCAGAATACGGTCGCTGAGTCTCACGCAATGGATTCTCAACATTGTATTAGCTGACTCCAAACGTTAATGGGGGCACAAAATGACAAGTATCTTTGGAGAGTTACTATCTCTCTTGCACAAAGATTATCCCCCCTTTTAGAGATGAACTGGGTAGCTTCTAATTTGAATTGGAACTAGTAAGGGGTTCATTCAGCACGTCGAGGTATAAACTCAATTAAGAGGTCTCCCAACCTTGAAAACCAAGGTTTAACATACCCGAAGGTACTGAGGAGAGCTATTCCCAAGCACTGTCGTTGACTTGATTTTAATCAAATCACATTTATTTTATAGTAGGTTGGATTACTTGGCGTTTATCCATTTCCACTTGGGTCGTTCCCCTCACACTGGCCGTAACAATTTTAAGAGTTATTAGCTCCTCGGGAAAGTAGACCTGTTAAAGATGTACAAATCTCAAACTTAAAGAAAATACCTCAAGGGTTTGAATTTCTGATTGTCTATGCAGACAAGAGAATACTCTCCTACCTCTCAGAATTTACTTAAAACATGAAATACAGATTTGTTCTTTAACCAGATAGCAAGTTAGGTGCCTTAAAATGAATTTAAAGAATACACAATGTTTTCTCGAATCTCCTCAGGCAACCTACAAAGACAACAAATCAATAGTCATATTGTCTTTGTGTGACAAGCATATTCTTCGACAAGCATTCTGCAAAAATTGATTAGGCTGTGAAAAATTCTCAAATAGATAGATAAACAACTAGGGTTAGTCATTAGTATAATCAAAATTGAACGAGAAAATTGAAGAATGAAATCTGCTTTTTAACCAAGAAAATAAAGAATCGTACGACAATTTTTACTAGATCATATGACACCTGTAGTTTGTCATTTGGGCATATGGGAAATGTCATATGACAAATCATGGAACTTATACGGAAGAAAATCCGAAAAGTAAAAGAATCTTAAAAAAAATAAAAACAAGCAGTCAGTCTTGGAGGTCGAAAAATGTAGTCTTCTGCGCCACGGTGGGCGCTAGAAATGTGTGTGTGAAAAAGTGAAAAGAGGTATGATAGCTATAGGCACAATACTTCAATTAAGTCATTATATGTATGGTTAGTAAATAAATAATCAATAAATAATAAACCATAACAAAGTGACTAATTGCCTTCTAAAAGATGCGAGTATAAGATTGCTCTCAGATTTTTATAAGCAATACCAGTGACTAGACTACACCAAGATGAAGGATTTAATCTATATGAGCATGATATTAAACTATATGGATGCAAGATGGATGAATAATTCAAGAAATAACGATTCAAGCAATAATGAAATAAACTAAATATAGAATAATTTAAACTAAGATGCAATAATCTCAAAAAAGCAAGCACAATATCTTCAATGACTCCAGAGCAAAATCAGCATAATAATAATCTCCAAGATGTTTCTCAAATATCTCTGGGGTGATTTGAATGAGAGTTGAAGGCTGAATTTATAGAGAATTACAAGAGAGATCAAGAAAAAGCACAATTTAGAATTAATTGAAATAATTGAGAAATCAAGTTCAGTTAACTTTAAGATAGTTGAAATGCATTTGGATTAGAAGTTCAAGTTGCATTAGAAATAAGAATTAATTAATTCCATGCATTTGTGATAAAAATAGATAATTCTTTGATTTATTCAAAAAAAAAGTCTTTTAATGCAACTGAACTTCTTTTTCTCAAAAGATGTGAGTTCCAATTTTAGAGAAAGCAATTAATAATTCCTTTAATTGTTCTTCTGATTTCAAGTTCTCAAATTAGAAGAAAGAAATAATATCTCAAGTTTGATTTTTCTCAATTTAATTCTTTTATTTTATTTTCAATTTAACTCTTGTTTTGTGATTAATTCCTCTTTTGTAATAAATTAATTCCTTTTTTGCATGATTAAATGGCAAATTTATTAATTAATTAAATATGCTAGGATATTTAATAAATTAAAGAGGATAATTGATCAAAATGATATTCTTGGAATGATTCAATTAATTAAATAAATATTTAATTAATATTAAGTAATTCACTTGCCATGTAATATTTGATGATTAAAGAATTAATAATGTGCTCAAGATTAATTTAATTGCCTTTGGTTAGGACCTTGGTGATGTTGTCGAGATTAAGGGTGCAAGGTTAATATGACCAATTTTAGGGTATTACAACACCAACTCTCGTTTCATAAACTTACACTACTCCAAATTGATGGTTAGTTACTCATCACATATTTTTCTCAATACAATTTCTATATGCTTAAGATGTTCATCTTTAAACTTGATAATAATTAAGATGTCATCTAAGTAAACTGTCATGCCCAAACTTTTGGGCAAAAATGCAACAACATTTTTTTTTAAAACAACATAAAAATACTAAATACTCTACGATAAAGATGAGATAAATATGTTTGTCTAAGCTAAGGGTTATCTCATGTGTTAAAAGAATGGGTTCCTAGAGTTAATTTAATTAACTCCAGAATTATAATGTTTACAATTTTTAACTTGAATAATCCTACCCCAAGGGGTCGTCACAACTTTATTTATTAATTAATTAATTTTCTCCAAATATTCTTCAATTATTAATCCAGAAGTATTAATTATCTCAAATATTATTTAGTTGCTTTTGGACTAATTAAAATAATGTTAACACATATTTTATTGAATTTTAAATTAACTATTTGAGCAATAGCAATAACGTTTTTAAATTCATCTATTAAAATTAACTAAATCAAATATAAAAATAATCTAGTCAATAACCTCATTTAATTGACGAATTAAATTTCCCTAATATTAAATATTTGTCATTAAACTACCTCCTTAACATTCAAATAATCAAATATTTAACATTCGACATTTAAAATGCCTCATTAATGTAAATTTAATCATTATACTATTTAAAATTTCCATTAATAAATTCTTCTAACTAATTTACCCAAATGTGAGAATAATACTACTATGTACATAATTATTCCCAATTTCAACTATAATTCCTAAAGAGTCAAACAAATTAAATAATAACTTAACCAAATGGGAATTCCACATTTCAAATTATAAATAAATCTCCCCCCCCTTTTTTTATTATTTTCTCTTTTATTATTATCTCTATTTCTAACCCTAACTAGGGTTTGTTTTAAAATCTATTAACACTCCCTCTTCTATATATATATTTTTTATTTACCCTGACCCTAAATAGGGTTAGGGTTTTATGTTTTCTAACATAATCTCTTTTTTGTTATTCATTTACCCTAACCCGAAATTGAGTTAGGGTTTGATGTTCACTAACATTTTTTTTCCTGAGTGTATGTGTGTGTGTGTGTGTTTTTGCAGGGAGGAAGGGGATCATGGCGGAGGAGGGGCGAAGGGAGGCACATAGAGGCAAGGTTATGGTGAGGTGGCAATGATGGGTTTGTTGAGAGGGGTACGTGGGGGTCTGCGGGGGTGGTCCGTCATGGTAGCCACATCCACAGTCGCAGGGCTTGCCCCTGCGACTGTGGGGATGTCTTCCCCATAGGCCACGGGGCCTCAGCCCCGTGACTATGGGGCGACCTTCCCATAGTCATAGGGTAAGCCCTGCAGCTGTGGGTGGCCTTCCCCATAGCCCTCACGGCCCCGCCATAAGGACCGAACCCCCAAACATGGGGTTAGAAACCTTTTTTCTTTTTTAAATGAAATTTTTTTATTATATTTTTTTTATAGAAGCATAAATATATATATATATATATATATATATATATATATATATATATATATATATATATATATATATATATATATATATATATATATGGGCAAAGTCATAAGTAAATGTGCATTTTTGGGTATATATTCAAATATATTTATATTTTATATATATATATATATATATATATATATACTCATGCACAAAAATATTTATTCAGATTTAAATAATCTGATCTCTTTAACCAGGATATTAGATGTTGCCAATACCTTTGTACAGATTTAAATAATCTATTTTTTTTTTAAATCTAAATATAAAATGTATGAAAATCTCTGATTTAAATGTATATGTGATCTTTTTTTTTACTTAGATGCGGTAACATGTCTATTTAATTTTTCTTATAACAGTAGGTTAGATTGATGCAAAATAATAGGTATTTAGAATATTTAACCTACATGTATATATGTGTGTGTGTGTGTGTGTGTGTGTGTGTGTGTGTGTGCATGCTTTTATATTCCTTTTATTTTCTATTACACTAACTTAGAAATAGGTATGACAATAACAAAAATAAATTATTTAACAACTACACTATTTCTTTCACATTTCTTTTTGATAAAGAAAACAACAAGATGAAAGTTAACAAGATGAAGCTATCACTTAAAAGTATTTTTGCTACATTTCCTTTTAAAACTATAGACATAAATAGTTTGTTTTCCCTTTTTATTTATAACTACACTTCTAACACTTATTTTTTAAGCAGAATGATAAAAATAACAGAATGAAGCAACTTAACTATTTTTCTATTTTCTCTTCCATCTCCAACATGCTTATCCTTTATTATCTAATAAAACAGAAACAAATTTCTTTCCCATCTTTTCAAGCAATAACAAATACAATGAGAGAACTCGAAAGCCCTTCTTTCCTCTTTATTTCTTTAAATGAACTAATCAAGTAAATATACATTTGTTACTTCATTATTTCCTTTACACAAATAGGAAGATTACAAACTCAAGCCTCTTCATTTCTACCAAATAAGGGCTTGTCAAATACATTTTCTTTTTCTTGAAACTAAATATAATAAAAAAGGAACTTGCAAGTAGACTCCACTCCAATCTTTATTCCAAAGCAAACCCACAATAAGATTTGTTGGTTGTGACCATTGAGGCTCACCTCCCAACCTAGGCTTACATGAAGCCACCCTGAGCTAGTAGAACCCAAGCTAAACAAGATACAAACATGCAAACACAACACAAGAAAATTTTACAATATTTAAACTCCCAACTCAAGGTTTAAACAAAGTCACCAAGTGACTATTCATTTGAGGGGTGAAGGTGGACCAAGCACCTAGAGGAGAATCTGCAATATGGAGAACACAATGCCTTTACAAGGCTGCCAAAAAAAACCACCACAAGTCACATACTTGCCCCAAAATACCCTTATGTCCCCCATGCCATGCAAGCCCAAAATCTCTTTTTATGACCCCCATTGCATAAACATAAAAACAACAATGTAGCAAGGGCCCCATAACCCTTGTGTATCACTCCCTTCCAAGAAGAGAGTCTCTAAACTCTTAGGTTGTCAAGTATCCCTTCACTCCTAAGGATACTCTACCCTCCCAAGGGTGAGTATGGCCTTGAAACACCCAAAAACATATAACATGAAACATGCAAGACAAAATACACAAGGAAGAACTCAAAACAATCTTCTCAAGCCTACAAAGAAAATAACCATAGAAAAATACAAACAATCTTTTCACATTAACAATACAAACATATTTAAGAAATTATTTCAACCAACCTTAAAATATTCAAATGGAAATGAGGAGAAGTTGTAGGATAGATTCCCAATCCACCATTCTTTTTCCTTCTCAAAACTTAGCAAAATACCACTCCAAAAAAACTAAAAACTTGAACAAAAATTCTCTGTCTCCAAAAATACAGAGTGGGTGATCAAAATTCTCCCTCTCAAACCATTCTCTAACAAGACTCTCCTCACTCTTTCCAATCCTCTTAGGAAGGGTGAGATATTTTCATAGGTTTCTCTTCCCAACACCTTACAAGCTCTCTAAACAAGGCAACCCAAAAAGGTAAAAGAAAATGGGGAAGAGAAAATATCACTCATTTGGAAGGTTGTCTAACCTAGGTGTGATCCTCAAAAGTTGAAATTCGGCCATCTTGAAAAACTCAACTTTTGAGGTGATTAGACAGTCACTAAGGAGTGGACACATGACTAAAATTGGCCTTTACCCATATGTATAACATATGGCCCATTAAAAATGGCCCTAACCTAACCTTAGGAGTTAGTATAACCCTCTAGAAACTCACCAAAAGTTTACTTACGGGTCAACCTTGAGTTGACCTTTCTAATGGCTCCCTATCCAAGACTTTCTTGGGACCATACTAGGATATTTGAAGAATGCATTGGTAAAACAAATTCCCCCCAAGGGACATGTCACTGCCCACTCACTTCACAACATGTGTAAAGTGGAACCACACAATTACACAATACTTAAGTACACATGGCAATGCCCCTTTTTTGAAATTAATAAATTTAACAATTTCAAATAAACACACGTCCAAGCATAAAAATTTACAAATAAAACACATTTACACACGAGGTGTTGTCTCTCCAAATAGACAACCCTTGGCTTCACAAACGCACATAGATTTAGGCTTGATTCTCCAAATAGTTTCCATGGTCACATGGATTAGTTTTCCTACACATCTCACTTTGCACATTAGTAATTTCAATAATCACATATAATATTATCATACGAAAATAATACAATTCAGACATTTGCATACATTTTCAATTATAATAATCAAGTTTCCAATTATCCAATAAAATCCACATAAAATAATCTACTCAATGGCATTCTCATAAACATCATGAAATTTAATCATTTATAAAGAATGCATCCATAATTTCTAGCATCAAAATAAAGTACTACAAATAAGAGATAAATGACATACACCATATCAATGTTATCCAATCAGTGGATCATATAGAATCTATGTCCATAATGCATTAAAATAAAGTATCAATAATAGTTTCAAAACATGAGAAATAACTGCAATGCTATGATGGCTCGGGGTAGGGTCTCACACCCTCCCCCTCTAGGCATGAACTTCCTCCTGGAGTCCATCAAAAAGATTGGGGTACTGAGATCTCATATGTGTTGCGTCCTCGCATGATGTCATAACCTCATCATAACAATCCCACTAGACCCTAACTTGGTCTAGCTCTTGACCTCGAAGAGCCAGCATCTGGTGAGACAAAATACGAATGGGATCCAAAGCTAGCTGCATGTCTAACTCCACCTGCAAGGTATCATAATATAGAATATGAGATTCATCATAAATATAGTTCCACATAACTGATACATGAAACACATCATGGATGCGTGACGGACTAGGTGGTAAAGCTAGACAATATGCAACTGGTCCTATCCTCTCAATGATTTCAAATGGCCCAACAAAGCAAGGTGTGAGCTTAGGACCCTTTCCATAACAAATTGGACTCTTATTCGGTCACACTCTCAATAAGACTATGTCCCCAACCATGAAGCTATGATCTATCCTCTTCACATCTGCATACTTCTTTTGGCTATCTTGTGCCTCTCTAAGGTGTTGTCTAATCAAATCCACCTACTACTCCATATCATGAACTATCTCAGGACCAATAGCTACTCTATCCTCAATGCGGTCCCAACTCAAAGGTGTCCTACATGGCCTGTTGTATAGAGCTTGAAAAGGTGGCATCCCCAAAGAAGTGTGATGCCCATTATTATAGGAAAACCCTACCAAATGAAGGTACTCTTCCCATCTAGTCTGATGATCCATGATGTACATAAAAAGTATATCCTCTAACACTTGGTTTACCCTCTCTGTCTGTCCATCTATTTTTGGATGATAGGTTGTGCTAAAGTTGAGTCTGGTACCCATTGCTGCCTGTAACGCCTTCCAAAAGGAAGAAGTTAAGAGGGAATCTTTGTCCAAAATAATCTTACATGGAACGCCATGAAGTCTAATAATATCCCACAAGAATACCTATGCCACTGCTGGTACTGTGAAGGTAGTCCGAACTAGTGAGAAGTGGGCCACTTTGGTCAACTTGTCAACTATCACCATGATGGAATCATGAAGATGCGATGACATAGGAAGACCAATGAAAAAATCCATCGATATAGTATCCCTCTTCCACTTTGGTATCACATGAGACTGGAGCAACCCACCTGGATGGCGATGCTCCACCTTGACTCTCTGGCACTCAAGGCATCGGGCTACTAGTACCACAATGAATTGTCACATACCTAGCTAATGATATAACTGTCTCAAATCTGCATGCATCTTCTTAACTCTGGGATGTGTTGCATAAGGAGCTCTATGAGCCTCCATAATGAAATCATGCAATCCTCCGGAAGAAGGTACATAAATGCACCCTCTATGGCATAGTAGTCCATCAGAATCTAATGAATAGTCTACATACTTCCCTTCCAGGGTCTCCTGAGATCGCACTACCTAGCATACCTCTAAATACCACTCATCCTCTGACAGCTACTACAATATACGATCTCGCAAATCTATATCTATAGGCATGGAGCATATCTCATGATGTCTCCTATTCAAGGCATCATCAACTATGTTCTCTTTCCCCTTGATGTAGTGAACATCAAAATCATACTCACATAAAAACTCCATTCATCTTCTCTGATGAGCTTTAAGATTAGGCTAAGTGAATATGTACTGCAAGCTCTGATGATCTGAATGAAGCTCAAGATGATGACCCAAAAGAAAATGTCTCTACCTCACAAGTGCGCGCACCACTGCTGCAAGCTCAAGGTCATGAGTAGGGTAGTTAAGCTCGTGAGTCTTAAGTTTCCTAGACTCGTATTTTATAGCTCAACCCTCTTGCATAACAACTACCCCTAAACCATCCAAGGAAGCATCTGTACATACCATAAAATCAGTTGAGGGATCTGGCACAACAAGAATAGGTGCACTAGTGAGTGCCCTTTTGAGTTCCTGAAAGGCCTTCTCACACTTTTTTGTCCACTCTAATTTCTTTCCCTTCCACTGAAGAGATGTAATATGATGTGCAACCCTAGAGAACCCCTCAATGAAGCATCTATAGTACCCTGCTAGACCCATGAAACTCTTGACTTCTCTCACACTAGTTGGTGCTGGTCAATCCATAATAGCTTTGATCTTCGATGGGTCAACATAGATCCCATCACCAGATATAACATGTCCTATATATCTAACCTCTGATCTAAAGAATGCACACTTCAACAAACTGCCATACAACTAATTATCTCTCAAGCACTATAATACCTGCCTCAATGATCCTCATGCTCCTTCACATTCTAAGAATATATCAATATGTCATCAAGGAACACAATCACAAACTGGTCAAGGAAAGTGTGGAATACCCCATTTATGAGACTCATGAATATAGTTGGAGCATTTGTAAGGGCAAATGGAACCACGGTGAACTCATAGTGGCCATACCTAGGACGAAAAGTGGTCTTGTGGATATTGCTCTCTACAATCCTCAACTGATGATATTTTAACTTCAGATCTATCTTAGAAAATACATTGGCACCCTGAAGCTGATCAAATAAGTCATCGATCTTGGGAAAAGGGTATCGGTTATTGATGGTCACTTTGTTCAACTGTCTGTAATCCATACATAACTGAAGGGATCCATCCTTCTTTATGAAGATGATTGGTGCACCCCAAGGGGAGATGCTAGGATGAATGTGACCTTTCTCTAAAAATTCCTCAAGTTGAATCTTGAGATCATTAAGCTCATTAGTGGTCATTCGATATGGTGCTCTCAAAATTGGTTGAGCTCCTAGTACATGATCTATGTGAAAATCAATCTCTCTACTAGGTGGCATACCAGGTAGCTCGGAAGGAAACACATCTAAAAATTCCTTAAGGATAGGATGATCATCTAGGGAAGGCTCCTTCTCATCTTCTTCATCTCTATCACTGATGGTGATGGCAAATAACTGACATCCCTTCCACATGCTCCACTTAAGATGCATAGTGGAAATCATACAAAGTGATACGGGTCTCTAAATCCCTGAAATTACCATGGAGGTACCATGATCATCCACACACTCGATCTTTTTCTGACAACAACCCATCTTGGCTCTGTGGGCGTATAGCCAATCCATGCCAAGAATAATTCCAGAAGATCCTAGAGGTGTGACTTGAAGGTCTAATAAGGTGGTTGTATTCCCAACCTGAAGCTGACAATCCCTAACCACTGATTCAACAGACACTCTTTCTCTTGAAGCCAACTTCACTTCCCAGCTAACACCTTGCCTAGTTGCCACTAGCTTGCAACGCTCCACAACCAATGAAGATATAAAAGAATATGTATCTCTTGAATCAAACAAGATAGAAACACAGCTACCTCTGATCATATCTGCGGCCTCTATGATTGTGGCCTGATGTTATATCTGGCGGTTGTCAACCATTGCGAAGACTCTATGGGACTTACCCATCTCCCCAACTATAGGCTCTAAACTTGTCATCCACTGACTACCTTCCATCTAACCCTATGGACACTCTCTCGCCATGTGTCTCATGGTCCCACAAGTGAAACAAGAACCACGTGTCTGAAACTAAACACCCTGAGGCATAAAGTATGTTTGTCCTCCTCTCCTGCTTGATCCACTGAAACCACCCTTGGAGGACTGTTTAGTCCATTGTGGAGGTGTGTATGGAACTTGTGGTCATTGATCGCACCTAGAACCCTATGTCTACCATTGCTTGGGCTTAAAGCCCTACTGATCCTATGGAGGCCTTTGCCTCTGATTATTCTATGGCTGCTGAGGAGGAGGGGGTTTGAAGGACCCCGATGAATGTCTGTGGTTACCCTTCCAGTGGGTTTTTTGAAACCTAAAAGACTCAGGTATAGGGTTTCAGTTTTGATATCGATCCCGCATGTCCTGAGGTCTACCCTGAATCTCCTCTGATATCAATTCCTTCTCCATGGAAACCCAAAGGCTTCCTAGAGCTTCCATCCTAACTGGTCCTGCTATACCAACATTCAATCCTCTGATAAACATGTTGACGGGTAGCTTCTCGTCCTTCAGGTAGTCAACATAGGGTAAGAGCTCGAAGAGCTTGCTCTCATACTGGGACACTGAGAGACCCTTCTACTGAAGGTCATGAAACTCATCAATCCTGCATTGCCTAAAGTGCTCTGATAGGTATCTATCCCTGAATATTTTTGTAAAGATGTCCCAAGATATGGTGTCCGCAACTATGTCATTCTTGTACTCCTCCTGCCTCCACCATGTGGAAGCCATCCCTCTCAAAAAGTGAATAGCAATATATGCCTTCAAATTTCTCTCATAGGGACACAATGTGAAGCACCTCTCTAGACTCAATAGCCAATCCTCAACCTCTACCCCATCGGTAGATCCTGTAAATGATGGTGGTTAAAGACGTAAAATCTCCCTGATCTAATCCCCGGGATCACAGGGTGCTCTCTCAAAAATTACTGGTGCCACAACTAGAGGTGTCTCAGGTAGATGGACTGACTCGATCTCATCCTCAGCCCGGGCCTCTATATAGTTAGGAGGTGGACTCCTAATCCACTCCCTAATAGCTGATCTATGGCTCTCAGAAATCTGGTGCTCTGCCTGACGATCTACTATAGGGAGTCTATCCTGAACTATTCCTATCAGGTTCTAAAGTGCAACCAAAATGTCTCGATTAGGGTCAATCGATTGTTTGAGAGGAGCTTCTTGATCCCCTTCTGGAACCGGCTTATCCCACACAATATCTTTGCGTTCCATGCGAGCACGTCTAGGACCCCTACCACTCCTACGAGTTTGTCACGTAATCAGCGACATCCTTAATGATCAATAAACTAAAGTAAATAAATAAATAAATAGTAATTTTAAAGAAAATAATATTTAAAGCAAACATATAAATACTAAATACTATACGATAAAGATGAGATAAATATGTTTGTCTAAGCTAAGGGTTATCTCATGTGTTAAAAGAATGGGTTCCTAGAGTTAATTTAATTAACTCCACAATTATAATGTTTACAATTTTTAACTTGAATAATCCTACCCCAAGGGGTCGTCACAACTTTATTTATTAATTAATTAATTTTCCCCAAATATTCTTCAATTATTAATTCAGAGGTATTAATTATCTCAAATATTATTTAATTGCTTTTGGACTAATTAAAATAATGTTAACACATTTTATTGAATTTTAAATTAACTATTTGAGCAATAGCAATAACGTTTTTAAATACGTCTATTAAAATCAACTAAATCAAATATAAAAATAATCTAGTCAATAACCTCATTTAATTGACGAATTAAATTTCTCCAACATTAAATATTTAATATTTGCCATTAAACTATCTCCTTAACATTCAAATAATCAAATGTTTAATATTCAACATTTAAAATGACTCCTTAACTTAAATTTAGTCATTATACTATTTAAAATTTTCATTAATAAATTATTCTAACTAATTTACCCAAATGTGAGAATGATACTACTATGTAAATAATTATTCCCAATTTCAACTATAATTCCTAAAGAGTCAACCAAATTAAATAATAACTTAACCAAATGGGAATTCCACATTTCAAATTATAAAGAAATCTCCCCCCCCCTTTTTTATTATTTTCTCTTTTATGATTATCTCTATTTCTAACCCTAACTAGGGTTTGTTTTAAAATCTATTAACACTCCCTCTTCTATATTTTTTTCTTTTTATTTTTACTTACCCTAACCCAAAATAGGGTTAGGGTTTTATGTTTTCTAACATAATCTCTTTTTTGTTATTCATTTATTTTCTGAGAGTGTGTATGTGTGTGTTTTTTTTTTTTGCAAGGAGGAAGGGGATCATGGCAGAGGAGGGGCGAAGGGAGGTGAGAGAGGCAGGGTTATGGTGAGGTGGGGGCGGTGGGTTTGTTGAGAGGGGCACATGGGGGTCTGCGGGGGGTCCTTCGTTGTGGCGGCTGTATACACCTAAAAATTGGCTATGAGCAATTAAATAAATATTTTATATTTATTTAATAATTATTCTTCTATTAAATAGTTAATTTGAAAAGATTAATTTATTTAATTCATTTTCATGTCTTTCTATTAATTAATATTTTATTAATTAATTCACCTATCCTATTCTTCTAATTAATTAAATATCTAATATTTAATTATCTCCTCCAAACAATTAAATATCCAATATTTAATAGTTATTATCCTATCCTATAGTCTCAAATATTAAATAATTCTTAAATTATTTAATCCCTTATCCAACTCACCCTTCCATCTCCACTTCATCTTCCCTTTGCCAACTCATCAAACATGTGGCTAAGGAAATTAATATTTCTTAAATATTAATTTATCATTTATCTCCAACTTCCAAACTTAAAGAAAATTGTGTACGTACACATATTTCATAACCATTTCCTATATTTTCTCCAACACCCCCTACATCTTAGGAAGGACTTGAGTCCACTTGTCCTCTCATGCCTAAATTTCCTCCAACCATCCCTAGATTCCCTCAGTCAGCAACCCAGTCAAGGTGAGATGAGTGACACTTGTCTTCTCCTTCCCCCTTTCTCTCAACCTTCACCTTTGCTCATAGCCATCCAAATTTGCAGATCTGATTATGACCGTTGATCTAAGCCACATAATCTTATCCTCTCAAAGTCTATAAAATCAAGAGCTTTAGTTGAGAGAGAGTTAGTCTTCAAAATAGTTTTCAATCAATCATATGCATTCGTGAGTTTTTGAAGCAATTAGCAAATAGCAAATATCATTTTAGCAATATAATCATATAGCATTATCATTTTAGCATAATCATGTAGCTTTGTATATCATACTATCCATTAACTACAAGTTATCAGTTGATTCCTCATATGCCATCTTGGAAGCCAACAGTGCATTGTCTGAGAGCACACCATCTGCAACTAGGAATAGTGGAGTTAGGACACAATGAGACATAAGCCATGAAGGTAAAATAATGTTTTATTTTAGTATGTATTTCATGTAGTTTTATTGATGGATTTTGGATTTCCTGTATGCATTTCCATTGTATTTTGTGAAACTAACTTATTACAGGTAACATTTTGAGGATGAAATTCAAGCTCACACATTTTGGCACCCACTGTGGGGCAGGACCTTGCATATACCTTTAAAAATCTCATAAAAAGTTAAATCAACGCATTTGTAATGTAGATTCATGCATGTGTGAATTCTGACAGCACTTTTGTTTGACAGGTTAGTGCATTTGCATTATAGGTTAGCGCATATGTCATGCAAGTTAGCGCTTTTGTCTGAAAAACTGCACATTTGCATTATAGGTTAGCGCATATGTCAAAGAAATTGCACTTTTGTATCCACAGAGCAGGGCTTTTGTAGTCTAAGTTAGCGCTTTTGATTTGTAGTTTAGCATTTTTGAATAGAAAGATAGCGCATATGTTAGGTTAGCGCTTATGTTTATAAAACTGATAAAATTTTCTTGCAGGTCCAAATGTCCAAGAAATCAGATTTTTCAGATTACTAACATGCGTGTGTAGGATGGCATTTAAGGCAAATTTTATGCATTTTATCATCTAGCTAATTAAAAGTCTTCATTTGGGAAGTAATAAATCATATCTTGTTCACCTTGTTCAACTAAGAGGATGAATTGACAACATGCAACTTGCATTTTTGGTATTTTCTCTAAAATAGTTGCACATAGACTTTTAAAAGGGCTAAAATGAACACCATGCTTGTTGGAGCAACATCTCCAAATAGGACTTAGCCAATAATTGCTTTGAAAAGGATAAAAAGAACACTTGTATTCTGTGTCTCGAAAGTGGTAGGTATATGTTCTTCCCTTAATTGGGTGACCAAAAAGCCAAACCCACTCTTTTACGCTTTCTTTACTTTCAAGCAATTAAATCCTTTTAAAGGGCCTGCCTTCCTGAGCTGCCTTGAGGGGGCCAGTGAGAGGGGAATGACCTAAAGTGGAAATGGGCTAATACCAAGTCCTTCCAATCCACTATAAATAAATTGTGTTTGTGACGAAAGTCCCAAACAACATGTGCTGATAAGTTCATACCAACACTATGTTTCCCCATAAATCCTATG
This sequence comes from Cryptomeria japonica, assembly GCF_030272615.1. NCBI lineage: Eukaryota > Viridiplantae > Streptophyta > Pinopsida > Cupressales > Cupressaceae > Cryptomeria > Cryptomeria japonica. Next base: position 351,205,704 of record NC_081413.1, read on the forward strand.
GAGCGTAACCTCTATAGGTTGGGAACCTTCTGTATTTACAGAGTTGAAAGTGCCGCATGTATGGCCACATGACTAGAAGCCTTTACTAAAAACCACTTGTACTAGTTGCCAAAATCCTTCTAGTTGTTGGTGCAAGAGGTCGGACCTCTGAAGTGGCTCACATACATACGGTTCCTAGTAGAGATATAAAGTTTGCCATGGGGAGATTTCATGGAAACTAGTGCTTGGCTGCCCCAAAGAAGTGAGTGTCGAGGGTGGAGCCAGTGGGGTCAAGCATCCAAATATCTTCTTTGAATAGCATAGCCTCGGGGGAAACTCCACGTGAGATTCAACAACTATTGTCTTAGCCTGCCATAGGGATTGTACTTGCTTGTGCATTTTGTTTATTAAACACCAAGTCTTCTATGTCTGTAACATGTTCCAAATGGTCAAAAATTGAAGAAAATTATCGTCTACAAGGGAGCAAAAATTCAACAAATTTCTGAAAAAGTTTGATCAAAAGGGTAATACAAAATCTTTTCAACACTTGAAACACCAGACCAAAATCAAAGTGTCAAAACATCAATATCAAAATAATTCTTGAAGTAGATTTGTCTCTAAACCATCACATACTTTTCAAACTAGCTCAAACAACTAGGTTACTAATCCAACAAGTTATACTCAAAAGGTTCTATAAACATCAACATTTAACAAGCTATCGATTCAACTATCTTAAGTGCAAAAATCAACATCTTTGTCAAGTTTCTCATCAGGATAATCAAATCCTCTATCACGAAGCTTGATCAAATCTCTACTAGGTTCTTAATCTTGGATATATATTTCCTATTTTGAACCTAGGTTATATCAAAACCAAAATTGCACCAACTTTGGAATCAAACAAACTTGTTTATTGTCAAAAACTTATATGACTTTTAAGTATCACCTTAAGAAAAGAAAACCCAGTTATAAAGCTACTCAGAAAAGGATAAGATTCTTGTATATCAATCGCAAGATCTTATTGAAATATAGGATATTCTTACATCGTTTTCGTCACTACTTACATGGCTGTGGTATAGAATGTGATGGTGAAACTCTATAAAGACGTGCCTTTCAACAAAGAGACACTTTATCCCAATAAACAAACAATAGTGGTAAGATCAACAAAGCATATCTTCCTAAACCAATAATCACCTATTGACTTTGTCCTTTGGGAATTTCAACAATATTGAAATAATCACATGCCAGTTTGGACTAGAGCCCAACATGAGCAACTTGGAAAACAACAACAAATGGAGGAAGAAGATACTCCTGTATTCCACACTTTTGGATTTATTGCTATTGACGAAGAAGCAGTCAATAGCACCATTAGAGACCTTGAGCAAGATTTCAAATTTGATAGGCTAATGGAAAAATTGTTGGCAAAACAAAAAGAAAAATATCTCTTGATGTTGCCAAATTCTGGAGCTAAACTACCACAAAACTTTAACATGGAAAGCTTGAAACAAGATGTAGAGACAAGTAAAACCCAAAACACGGATGATCCAAATAACGAGGACATAAACAAAGAAAGTAACGGAGAAACAAGGAAAGAAAGGGATGGTAAAAGAAAAGAGTGTAGTGACAAAAAGACTCATGAAGAAACAAGAAGAAACTATGTATATAATCCCTTATCAAACTTTACTCAACAAATACAAACTCTTCAACAACAAATACAAGACATTCAAAATGGGACAAGCTCCAAGAAATATTCATTAGAAGATATATGCCCATATCCTTTTGATAAAAATCTGAATATGATACCATTCCGCAACATTGCGAAATTCCTAAATATGACAAATACGATGGAAGATCTGATCCTCAAGATCACATTAGGGAGTTTTGTGCTATGAGCATGGAATTTTCTCATGATGAAACTTACCTAATGCATCTTTTTCCTAGGAGTTTAAATGGACAATCAATGGAGTGGTTTTCAAGATTACCATCCAGAATCAAATCCTTTGAAGAACTTGTGAATAGGTTTATTTCACAATATTCCTACAATATAAGGAATGAAATAACAATGCTAGATCTTTGCAATGTTAAACAATAGAATGGTGAATCCTTTATGATTTTCTTACAACAATGGAAACACATGTTTAATAGGTATCCCTGAGATGTACCTGATCAAGAAAAAATGGACATATTCATTGATAATCTTATCAGTGAAATGAGTTATCGACTAAGGATGCAATGTCCTCCCTCTTTTGCCAAAATGATCGAGAATGGACTAAAAATAGAGAATGCAATGGTAAAGAAAGGAGAACTAAAAGTTTACAATAATTCACACAACAACAACAACAACAACAATGACAAATCCAAGTTCTGGTCAAAGAATAGGAATGTTAGCAATGAAGAGTATGACGATAATAGTAATGCAAAGAAACAACCAATTTTCAATCTATCAAGTCAAAACCCACGCAATAACAATCCAGAAAACAACAAAGCTAAGTCCTTTTTCTCCAATCCTTGAAGAAAATTCACAAACATTGGAGAATCTTTAGAATCAGCTCTAAAAACTTTACTTGCTAATAAATTGATTGTTTTGCTAGAAACAAGAAATTATGAACCACCAGTCAAGCCCAATTGGTGGAATGACAATCATTTTTGCAACTATCATCGGAATAAAGGACACCTAACAAATGATTGTCAGAGATTGAAACACCTTATCCAAGATCTAATCAATAATGGAAGCATTACAGTGGATAGCCATAAAACGAATGAATCACACTTGGCTTTCAAAACTCCACTCCCAAATTATGACAAAGGCGAATCGTCCCAATTAAAAAATGACAAAGGAAAAAACAAGGTTAATTACACTTATACATATGATGATGTAGTGAATGTGATTATTGTTAACAAAAATTCATCTTCAAAACCAATCAATGTTATCACGAGAAGCAAACAAAAGGTTACCTTTCCAGGTTTAGCAAAAGATCCAACACCTAATCCATAACAATACAATTTAATAGAGCAATTACAATGAATACCCGCTCAAATATCAATTCTGGAACTTCTCAAGATTTCACCTATGCATAAGGACATTTTGGAGAAAGCTTTAGTGGAAACAACAGTTTCAATAGATTTGGATATAGATCAGTTCCAAAATATGGTAGGACACCTTGTCTACCCCAACTATAATGATAATAATATCTCTAATTGAAATCTCAATCCGAAGTTTGGACATTCATATGGTAGAGTTTACTATTTTCATGGCTGGTGTTCATTTAGTTATCAATCCAGGAACTTAAAACTTGAAATGGGTCTGCAATATATTTGCACTAAGCTCCTTAAATGATTATTCTGCATTACTACAGTAACTAACATTATGCAGAAAGGAAAGGAAATAATGGAAATAATAAAAGGCTACATGAAAGCTTCAAAAAACAATGTTGGAATGATCTAATGAAAATAACAGAAATCACACCGTTCTATCTTGGCTACAGGAACAGTCAGCGGATCTATTTCCAGTGGCTGCAGGAACAATCCAGTCATGAACTTCTACTCCAACTAAGTAAAAACTAACTTCAATGATCATAAACACAGGATCACTCAACAAGTGGGCCCCCTTGGATGAGTGATATCAAACTTCCAGCAAAATACTTTTAACAGATCAGAACAACATATTCTTTATTCATTTCTTCTTGAAAATGATTACATATTCTAAAAGAGAAAATTCAAAATGCTTGTCAAAACTCTGCTCAATTCCTTTCTATCTTGTCTAACTCTAAGAAATAAGGAAGATCTTATTATAAAGAAAAGATCAACTACAATGGACAACTCAAATCATGCCCAGAAGAAGAGGTGAATGATTGTCAGATGAAGGAGATAATTGAGAGCTTGGCTGCAGGAACCGTGGATCTGAAACCGAACCACAATCTTTGCACGCCAAAGCGATATTTTGCAAATTCAATATGCACTAGAGTTAAACTCCCATGGTGAAGTATAACTGCTCTGATTATGCCATACATTGCGCTTGCTCGGATCCCCTTTAGTTTGATCTCCAGTTATCGAAACGTGATTCTCTAGTCCTTAGGCACAAAAGGAAATCATCCACCATAGCATCAATTATTATCTGCACTAAAACAAAAACAACATACAAGGACATGCATATGTATCTTACTCAATTAATACATTCATTAACTCACATATGACATTATCCTAAATAATTCGCATATCACAGGGACAAATCATTTGGTTGTAGGAATAAACTGACATGTCTACAGGAATTAACCGACAAAGTTCAAACATGATTTCATAAGTTTAGATTTAAAACATAGATTACATATAGTCAATTCACAATACTTTACTATCACAATGCAACCCAAAAGATGCCAAAAACCTAAGAGTCATGATAAAAAACATGTCAAAGCATCAACTTATCATGCCCCCCAACTTTAAGGGTTTGCTGCTCCTGTAGCAAAAGGAAAATTTCTGATTTTCACTGAAACTCTAAAATCACCAACAGTGTCCTGCCCTGTTCCCTTGGAAGGCAAATTCCAATAAAATCCTTTCATTTTTTCTAACCTGGACCATCTAGTTGTTTCTTCTGCAACTGCATCATAATTATGTTCTGTTGGTTGGCATGCCAAAAGTGGCCACATAAGGATCGGAGGCTGAAAGATCAATGGCAACTAGTTGTTGGCTTTCTCCCTGCCTAACTGTATGTATCTGGAGGCTCTTTGTATGGCTGCATGAAAATTCTGTAATGAGTAAGGTTCTCCTAGTTTTAAATGATCTGGTAGATTATTCCAGCGTTGAGTTAACCCTTCTAGTCCCTTGTCTATCCACCATTAAGGGTCTGTCAGTGGAAATTGTGAACTCTGCCCTAGCACTCCTTGCATCTTTTGATTTTGGAAAGAGTTCTCCTTCCTGCAGCAACCCTATGACCTCTGCAATTCGCTGCTCCATAGCAATTACCCTCAACCCTTTAACTGTAGCTTCTCCTTCATCAAAGGAATGCATGAATTCTGTAGCAATTTCATCGTTGAAATCTCTGATTTTCAAGAAATAATCCAACCAGCCATGGTTTTGGAAATAATGCTTACAGACAACATCCTGCAACAACCCTTCATGGACCGTTGGCTCATGGCGAATTAGATCACCACCCATCTTTTACTCTGATACTTCCGCAACTTCACCAAAATGTTTGACAGTTTTGTAAAAAAACTAAAATCTACATACATATCTTAATTTTGGCAGTAGAATTTATTATTCACTTGCATGAAATAATAATCATCATAAGTAATGTCAGTTAGGAAATCAATTCGGGGTATCAAAAAACTGATAATAAATCTCATTAGAAAAAGGACCATAAAGTACCCCCCCAACTTAACCTAGCACGTGTCCACACAGGCTGACGAGATTTTGGGTTTGGAGCAGATTTAAATGGGATAAAATCATAATGAAATAATAAATGCATAATTAAAATAAAGTACAATATACACGTACCTGCAATTGGGTGAAAATGATGGCGAAATGAAATGAAGTGATAGGTAAGAAAGTGGGATGGAATGTAGTGGATGGAACTTTATGTACTGAGAACAATATTCCCATGGAAATATTTTATTATGATACGGTAAATAAGTTCACTGTAGAGGCTGCAAGAACATCACCTTTATCAATCTGCTCAAGTGCAACAGGAAGCTCATGAATTGATACCGCATCATTGGTAGTTGCTGCAGGAACTTTTATTTCACTTTGTGGAGCAAACTACTACAGGAACTCTTCTCTAGTAACTGGCTTGTGATAAAGTCGTAGGTGGTGTCCATTCACTAAGAGTTTAAATCGAACAGGATCTATTGTGGACAAATGGACTGCTCCATTCTGAAAAACTTCTTCTACCTCATAAGGACCTAACCACTTTGTTTGGAGTTTTCCCATAGCATCTTTATATCTGGAATCATACTGGAGTGCCCAGTCACCAACTTTGAATTTCTTTTCTCTGATATATTTATCATGCCATCTTGCTCTTTGGTTTTGAATCAATTATGTCTGTTGAACAACTATCTTCCTCCATTCATCAAGAGCATTTAATTGCTGAATGCGTTCTTTCTGTGATTCAGACAATGTCATATTCAGTTGTAGAGCTGTTCTCAAAGTTTTATGCTCAAATTCAATAGGCATCATTGTTGTTTTGCCATAAACCATCTCAAAAGGTGTGAATCTAATTGTTGTTTTCCATGTTGTTCTATATGCCCAAATTGCCTTTGAAAGTCAATGAGACCAATCTTTCTTGTGGATAGACACTATTTTTGTAAGAATAGCCTCAAGCTCTGTATTGGTAACTTCTAATTATCCATTAGACTGTGGATGATATGGAGTAGATTTCCTATGTCTTATATTGTATTCATTGACCAAAGCTTTTATCAATGTTGATGTAAATTGAGGTCCCTGATCTGAGACAATTTCCCTTGGTACTCCATACCTTGTAAATATCTCTTCATAGAGAAACTCAGCCACCTTATTATCTCTTGCATGTTGCATAGCTCTAGCTTCTACCCATTTTGTTACATAGTTTGTACATACCAAGATATAAGAATTTCCATTAGAAGGTGGATCGATGGGACCAACAAAATCTAATCCCCACTTGTCAAAAGGTGTAACAGATATTTGAGGATATAGTGGCATCTCATCAGATTTTGTAGGTCTACCCATTCGCTGACATTTGTCACATTTCCTTGTGTACTAAGCTGCATCCTTGTGTAATGTAGGCCAATAGTATCCGATATTGAGTATTTTCATTGTTGTCCTTTTGGCAGCAAAATGACCTCCACATGGCTCATCATGACATGCATGCAAGATGTCATATGTTTCATCTTCTCTGACATATCTTTGCATGACTTGCTTAGGTCCAATATAAAATAGACAATCAACAATCCATGAAAAGTTAAAACTTTTCTCAACTAGCAACCTTCTTTCCTTAGAAGAAAAAGAAATTAGCATCTTAGCTGCAGCTAAATAGTTGGCAATATCAACATACTAAGGAGTATGAGCTTGTACAAGAAACAAATGCTCATCTGAAAAAGTGTCATCTATCATTGTAGAATCTTCTTGCAATTGAAGACGTGAAAGATAATCTACAACCATATTAGACTTCCCTGGCTTATCAACAACTATGATATCAAATTTCTGCATCAACAATAACCAGTGAGCTAATCTACCGGTGATTGATGGCTTATTCATGAGATATCTAATTGCAGTATGATCTGTATGCACAAATATGGGATACCCTATAATATAGTGTCTAAACTTGTTAAGGGCATATATGACAGCTAGCATTTCCTTTTCAGTAACTGTATAATTCAATTCAGGTCCCTGCAAATTCTTGTTGATATAATATATTGCATTTTCCAACTTGTCAACTTTTTGTCCCAGCACTGCTCCTATGGCATAATTAGATGCATCAGTATGGATTTGGAATGGTAGAGACCAATTTGGTCCTTTTAGAACTAGTGCTTGAGTCAAAGCATGCTTAAGCTTTAAAAAAGCTTCATTGCATGCTAAGGTCCATTTAAATTTTGCATCTTTAGTAAGCAGTGAATATAAGGGACTTGCAATTTTGTTGAAATCTTTGATAAACCTTCTATAGTATCCAGCATGGCCAAGAAAACTTCTCACATCTTTTTGCTTCATAGGGTCATTAATATGCTGAATAACCTCAATCTTTGTTGGATCCACTTGCATGCCTTGTACAGGTATATGATGACCAAGGACTATTCCTTCTTCCATCATAATGAAACACTTCTCACTGTTTAGAGACAAGTTGTAGTCTTCACACCACTGCAAAACTTCCTTCAAATTACCCAATGCTTGATCAAATTTAGAGCCATAAGTTGTAAAGTCATCCATGTAAATTTCCATAATATTTTGAGAAATATCAGAAAAAATACTGATCACTACCCTTTGAAAAGTGGTTGGAGCATTACACAACCCAAAAGGAAGAACAAAATATGCAGACATGCCCCATGGGCAAGTAAATGTTGTCTTCTCCTAATCCTTGGGAGCTATTTGTATCTGATTATAGCCACTAAATCCATCCAGGAATGAAAAATATCTCTTACCAGCAAGGGAATCCAATACTTGATCCACAAATGGTAGTGGAAAATGATCCTTCCTTGTGGCTAAGTTCAAGGCTCTATAATCAACACATACTCTCCATTTGCCTCCCTTTTTAGGAAATATCACCAAAGGTGATATCCATTGACTATCAGAGATAGGATAGATAAACCAAGCTTTCAACAATTTTTGTAATTCTTCTTTAACTATCTCCTTCAAGGCAAGGTTGACTCTTCGTTGCGGTTGTCTTAGGGGGAAACATTCATCCTTTATGTAAATATGATGAGTACAAACTGCTGAATCAATTCCATTCATATCCTTGTAATCCCATGCAAAAGCATTTCTATGGAGTTTCAGCAAGTCCACTAGGCTATCCTTTTGAGTATCTGATATATTCTTATTGATGTTTAGATATTTATTCAATTACACCTCTATCTTGATAGTAAGATCAATTTGATTTATATCAAAAAAATGAGAATAAGACAATTCCTACAACAATAAGGTATGCAAGATATCAGTGGCTGCAGGAAAGTCCATACCTGCAATATTCGGAACCAATTCCTGCAATTCTTGATCTTCTATTAATTCATTTATCAGGACCTTATAAAGAATTGATTCTTCATCATATAACTACATGAGTTGCCCTCGATTAATCATCATAAGGTGATTAATAGAGTTAATTTCTTCAGATTCCTCTCCCAAGATAGGCCAAATAGCCTGCTACTGCTCAAGCTGAGGTTGTGCTAGGGAATACAAGGCTAATGTTTTTGTGGAACTGCCATCTGAAATAGTCATGTCTCTTGATCTACACCCAATATATGCATCAGCTGTGGCAAGCCATGGTCTACCCAAAATGACTGGATATCCCCCCAATGTTGCTTTTGGAGATAAAATCATAAAGTCTGGAGGATATTCCCAGGAATCTAGAATAACTACTATATCTTCTATAATACCATCAGCAAGTTGGAGAACTATGGGTATAGCCCTTAAACTACCAATCTCTAGATGTTTCATTACTTCCCTTGTCAATACATTAATGGCTACCCCTAGATCAACTAAAACATTTTTTATTTGACTGTCATTAATGACTATACTCACAACAGGACTACTTGGATCAGAATACTTTGGAATGGCAATTTTTCCTAACATAATATCAGCTAATTGACCCATAACATGAACTGTTTGTGGATCCTTTTTCTTTCTGCCAGGTTTCTTTAAGCATGCTTCTCTCAATTCCTTACCATATATAGGGACATCCTTTATTGTTTGCAACAATGGAATTTTAACACAAATGTGCTTCAGTTGATCAAGAATATTAAAGCTTTGTTGTTGTTTAGTGGAAACTTCTTTGTCTTTCAGTCTATGGGGAAATGGTGGTAATATTTGATTCTGAGGTATTGTATCTTTAGGATCAGAGATTGGCTGCTCTTCTTGTACCTCAGTAATAACCAGATGAGAGGGATTAGGTAGAGTTGTCCCAGATCGGAGGTGAATATCATCTAGTGATAAAGAATAGGCTGGGTATTGATTAGCATCAGCTGAATAAGCTTGTTGTTGTTGTTGAGATTTGATATTTGGATTAGGCAACAGCTGAGTAGGCAACTGCGTTGTCTTAGGAGGTGCAGTTGTAGCTACAGGAGGAGGCATTAAAGTAGGAGGTTGTGGCTGCTGAGTAGGGGGCTGATATCTAGAAGATTGGGATGGCCATGATGGGTTTCCCCTCCATTGAGAGGTAGGTTGCCAATTCCCTTGAAATTGGTTCCCTTTACACTGAGGTGGATACTAGTTTCCTTGTGGCTATTGCCACTGGGGGACTTGATTAGCAAATTGTTGTCCTTGGCCTTGGGACCCATACCAATGTGGATAGTTACCAAAATTTTGAGAATACTGTGGTTGCCATTGGTTATTTGGTGCATAAGAATTACCACCAGAAAAGGAAAGTGGATCGGGTGGCATACCTTGTCTTTGAAAATTTGGTCTTCTTTGAGAAACATAGAAGACTTGTTCATCCTCACCTTGAATTGGTTTGAAATCAGGTACTTCAACATTTGCAACCATCTTACATCTGCAATCTTTCTTCCACTACTTACAATGAGGACAGAATTCTGCAAGAAATGCATCAGCTTCCTCATGCTTCTTCTTAGTTGCCAATGTATCCAACTGAGTACCCATATTGTTTATAATGTCCTCCTTGAAATCTTTTAATAGATGGCTCAGTTCTAGTCTAGAAATTCCAGTTCCAGATGTTGATGATGGTGCCCCTGACTTAAATCTCCTATTCTTCTTAGAAGTAGATCTGGAATACTTCTTGCAAATTTGTCCTATTTCAGCCCAAGTAGATTGTGTAATGTCACCTCCTCCCATAAGATCTAAGGAATTGGTGCATTCATCACTGATGCCCCTCAAAAATATCAATTTGAGGGAATCTTCATTGAGAGTACTATGTTTGGACTTCTTGACACTAAACAAGAACCTTTCCAGATAATCCTCAAGACTCTCATCTTTAGTTTGTGTCATTCTAAAGATATCATCCACATGACGATTAGTACCTCTACAATAATCTTTGTATTTTGCAAGAAACAACTGTTTCATCTCATCCCATGTGTTGATTGTGTTACTACCCAAGCTCATAAACCATCTCAAGGATGACTCCTTCAAAGTGGCTGGAAAAATTTTGAGTCTATGGGCATCTATAGTATAGTCAAAACTCCTACAGAGAACATCAAACTCAAACAGAAATGTATCCAGATCCTCTGTCACCAACCCATAGAATTTAGGAAGTGAAGATGCTGGAATGTTCTTGAGCTTAGCATTATCATGTTGGTCAAAGATGGGAAACTCAAATGTTGGACCTAGTGGTTATGGATTATTCCCACCAAGAGGAGGATTCCCTTGCATTGGACTTGTGGGGGTTGTTATTATAGGGAATTCTTCTTCTTGTGAACCAAAAAGGAACTGAAGGCTACCTTCTGGAAACTCAGACTCAGGGTGATTCAAATTCTGTGGGGCTTGGTAAAGTTCAGCAAAAGGATTTATATCTGGAAAATTATCTTCTGCATGAGTAGGATGGGTGGGCAGAAATCTACCTCTGACATCTCTTCTTCTATTATGCATGCATATTCATGAAATTTCAAACAATTAACTGGAAACTAAAATAATCATAAAAGGTTTTTAGCTTGACACCATCCTCGGCAACGGTGCCAAAAATATCTACCCCAATTATAATGATAATAATATCTCTAATTCAAATCTCAATCCGAAGTTTGGACATTCATATGGTAGAGTTTACTATTTTCATGGCTGGTGTTCATTTAGTTATCAATATAGGAATGTAAAACTTGAAATGGGTCTGCAATATATTTGCACTAAGCTCCTTAAATGATTATTCTACATTACTGCAGTAACTAACATTATGCAGAAAGGAAAGGCAAGAATGGAAATCATAAAAGGCTACATAAAAGCTTCACAAAATAATGCTGGAATGATCTAATGAAAATAACATAAATCACATCATTCTGTCTTGGTTGCAGAAATAGTCAGTGGATCTATTTCCAGTGGCTGTAGGAACAATCCAGTCATGAACTTCTACTACAACTAAGTAAAAACTAACTTCAATGATCATAAACATAGGATCACTCACCAAGTGGGCCCCCTTGGATGAGTGATATCAAACTTCTAGTAAAATACTTTTAACAGATCAGCACAACATATTCTTTATTTTTTTCTTCCTGAAAATGATTACATATTCTAAAAGCGAAAATTTAGAATGCTTGTCAAAACTTTGCTCAATTCCTTTCTATCTTGTCTAACTCTAAGAAAGAAGGAAGAGCTTATTATAAAGAAAAGATCAACTACAATGGACAACTCAAATCACACCCAGAAGAAGAGGCGGATGATTGTCAGATGAAGGAGATAACTTAGAGCTTGGCTGCAGGAACCATGGATCTGAAACCGAACCATAGTCTTTGCACGCCAAAGTGATATTTTGTGAATTCAATATGCACTAGAGTTAAACTCCCATGGTAAAGTATAACTGCTCTGATTATGCCATACATTGCGCTTGCTCAGATCCCCTTTAGTTTGATCTCCAGTTATCTGAACGTGATTATCCAGTCCTTAGGTGCGGAAGAAAATCATCCACTGCAACATCAATTATTATCTGTACTAAAACAAAAACAACACACAAGGACATGCATATGTATCTTACTCAATTAATGCATTCATTAACTCACATATGACATTATCCTAAATAATCCGCATATCACAAGGACAAATCATTTGGCTGCAGGAATAAATTGGTATGGCAGCAGGAATTAACTGACAAAGTTCAAACATGATTTCATAAGTTCAGATTTAATACATGGATTACATATAGTCAATTCACAATAATTTACTATCACAATGCAACCCAAAAGATGTCAAAAACCTAAGAGTCATGATAAAAAACATGTCAAAGCATCAACTTATCACACCTCATAGCTCCTCATTGCTTATCATTTTCTGAAAATGATGACACATCCCCGCAACATCCTCATAATGCTCCCTTACATGTTGAAGTCTCCATAAATAAAACTCGTGTCAAAGATGTGCTCACAGATGGAGGAGCTAGATTAAACATTTGTGCATTAAGTTTGATAAAAGCTTTGGGATATTCAAAGAATGCAGTAGACTTGAAAAAGAAAATAACCATCAAAGCTTATGATGAAGCAAAATGTTCTTCTAAAGGGACTGTTATGCTACCAATAAAAATAGGACCTGTGGAAAATGATACATTGTGTCAAGTTTTAGATTTGAACCTCTCCTACAATATTCTGCTGGGAAGACCATGGATTCACAAGATGCAAGCAGTTCCTTCTACATATCATCAATGTGTAAAATTTCCTCATGAAGGAAAAGAGATCACTATAATTGCAGATTCCAGTCAATATTGCAATAATTTGAAGCCAACACAAGATACAAGAGTTCCACATAATAGAGAATAAGTATATCTTACTAAGGAAATTCAAGCAAAGTTATGGGAAACTTTTGAAGAAAAGCTCAAGTTAAATTATGAAGGAATGGGAAAGTATTCTTTCCAAAATTTTCTAATTTCCCCTAAGTCATATGGAAAACCTATAGATATTCAAACAAAGGCATCAGGAAATCAAAACATATGTTTAAAGGAACCTTTGTTAGTGTTGGAACTCTTGAAGGGGAAAATGAAGACAAAGACATTCTTGGTTGGCTATACAAAGATGAAGATAAAACTATAGCAACAACAATAGAAGTCAATATTCTCATAAAACAATATGGAAAAGGATATGAAATCATGCAAAAAATGGGATATGAAGGAAAAGGACCAATTGGTATGCAACATCAAGGTATTTTAGAACCTATTTGTCCACACTCACAATCCATAGAAGATAAATCTGGGCTAAGATATCTGAAGTCTAATCAAAAGCAATATAATAATCAATAGCAAAAATGGAGAAAGAAATCAGTTTCTAAAGAAGAAAATTGGCAAGAAAAGCTACATCAAGTGACCGAAACAGTAACCAATAAACAAAAGAAGCAAGAAGAACATGAAAAGAAAGAGGAGGATATAATCATCCAAGGTGAAGAAAAATCTTGTCAAAAAGTTTTGAAAATACAAACAAAGGAAAAATCTTTACAAGATATTCCAGAAGGAGTAAAAATAGAGATGGCAAAAATCAAGGAACTCTTTGCACCATACAACATTTGAGTATGGTATAGTGGAGTAATCTTGGATCAGGATTCAGAAACAGACTCCAATGAGTATGAATGGAGTCCAGATGTCTTATCCACTACATCAATTAAAGAACATAATGAAGATCAAGTAGCTATCACGAAAGAAGACTTGTCTATAGCAGAACAAAAGATGAAGTTAGAAAGAAGGCAAGAAAAACTCAGAATCCAGAGAAAAGAGGCGTATGCAAAAAGGAAAGGAAATGACAAAGACAAAGAAGCAATGCCACAAGAAGCTCAAACATGGATTAGATATGGAAGAACCATGGAAGAGCTAAGGGATAGTCAAGTTGGACTAACTATTAGTCCAGAAGAAGTTGAGTTTGAAAGGAGACAAAATCTATTAAAAGAATCTACTTCATCATGTGCACAAATATGTCAACTCCAAAATGCAAATGAGGTCAATCAAGAAGGAATTCTCAATATCAAAGATGTGTGCATGGATATAATCCATTCATTTAAGGGACAAATGTCAGTTGAAGAACCACTTGAGTGTGAACTACCAAATGCTAATATTAATCTTGTTAAGACTAATTCAGAAATGCTTGAGAAAGACAAATCTCAAAAACATTTAATCTATGACAATACCTATTCTACACCAAGCTATGATCATTATATCATGAACATTGAAACACCTAATGATGATAGTGATTATGATTTACCCCTTCTGCATCCTGAACTAATTGATTGGGATAATTTAGACAACCCCAAACTAAATGTCTTTTCCAATGATCATGACCTAGCCGTGTACCTTAACATTGTTGAACCTATCCATCCTAAGATATCTTCCATTGCAGAATCAAGTGTTGTTTCTCGTAATTGGGAGAATGCCAAACTTTCCAGTCACAAAAGCAAAATAAAACAAGGAAAGAGACCTATTGTTAAAAACCATTTCATGGCAACATTAGATCAATCAAAAGAGAAAACAAAAGGTGTATCTGATGGTAAAAACCTCCTAGAGGCACCAGAAGATGGAAAGTTTGACATTTTTCTTGCATATTTTCAAGAAAGATCTACTATCCTAATAGAACCAACAGAAGCAGTAAACATTGATACATCAAAACATCCTAAAATACTTCATTTTGCTACCTCATTATCCGAAAGAGAGAGGAAAGAGTACATGGAATTCTTTAAGCAAAGACAAATAAATTTTGCTTGGTCTTATGCAGATATGCCAGGACTTAACCCAGATCCTATCATGCATCATCTTAATATGGATTTAAAAGAAAAACTTGTTAAGCAGAAGCTAAGAAAGATGCATCCGTATATTGCTCTCCTTGTCAAAACCGAGCTCAAGAAACTATTAGAAGTGGGTTTCATAAGACCAGTTGCTTATCCAGAATGGGTCTCAAGTATCGTACCAGTATCAAAGCCAGACAAAAGCATACGAGTTTGTACAGATCTCAGAGATCTAAATAAAACATGTCCAAAAGATGATTTCCTGTTACCAAACATTGATATCATAGTGGACTTATCAGCAGGCCATGAGATTTTTTCATTAATGGATGGCTTCTCAGGATATAATCAAATAAGAATTGCACTTGAAGATCAAGAGAAGACAACTTTCACCTGTGCATGGGAAACGTACTACTGGAATGTTATGTCATTTGGGCTTAAGAATGCAGGAGCAACTTATCAAAGGACTATGATGACAATTTTTCATGACATGATGCATACATTCATGGAAGATTATGTCAATGACATACTTGCAAAATATCACACAAGAAAAGAACATTTGAACATTTTAAGCAAGATTTTTGACAGGCTGGAAAGATATCAATTGAGATTAAATCCGAAGAAATGTGCATTTGGAGTAACCTCTGGAAAACTCCTTGGATACATTATATCAGCTCATGGCATCAAAGTAGATCCTGGAAAAGTTAAAGCTATCATGGAAATGGAGTCACCCAAGAACATAAGTCAATTGCAATCTTTACAAGGAAGGTTGCAATCAATCAGGAGATTTGTTTCTCAATTGGGTGATAGATGTCTTCCATTTACCCATCTTCTACATAAAAATGTTCCATTCAAATGGGATAAAAATGTGAAGAAACTTTCTTGCAAATAAAAGAATATCTTATGAGTCCTCCAGTACTGATATCACCAACCAAGGGGAAACCATTGTTACTCTATGTCTCAGCAACAAGTGTATCATTAGGCGCTCTCCTAGCTCAACATGATGATGAAGGAAAAGAAAGAGCAGTTTATTATATCAACAGAATGCTTGTTGGTTATGAGTTAAATTATTCCTCAATTGAAAAGATATGTCTAGCAGTTGTATTTGCAACTTAGAAGCTATGACATTATATGTTGATTCATTCTATAAAACTAATAGCAAAGATAGATCCTCTCAAATATCTATTGAGAAAGTCAACATTGACAGGGAGACTAGCCAAATGGGTTATGATACTGAGTGAATTTGACATAGAACATGTTGACTAGAAAGCTATCAAGGGACAAGTCATCGTTGATCAATTGGCTAATGCACCTCTACATAATAACATGCCTTTGCACATCGAATTTACTGATGCAGATATCTTGACAGTAAGTGCAAACTTTGGGGAATTGTACTTTGATGGTTCTTATACTCAATATGGATCAGGTGTAGGAATCCTTTTCATCACACCTCAAGGACACACAATTCCAAAATCTTATAGACTACGATTTCCATGCACTAATAATATTGCAGAGTATGAAGCATTGGCTATAGGGCTTAAAATGGCCATTGAATGGAATATCAAAGAACTCCATCTCTATGGTGATTCACAACTTGTCATAAATCAAATAAATGATGAATATCAAACAAAGGATGATAAGCTAATGCCATACAAACAACTGATAGAGGAATTTAAAACACACTTTAAAGAAATCACATTCACCTAGATTCCCAAAAATGAGAATAAAGTAGCAGATGTGATGAATACAATAGCATCTCTCTTGCAAAATAAAGAGAATCAATAGTGATACGAATTTCTCATGGAAGATATCTTAACCCCTACCATCCAATCCCAACATACCTCTCAAATTTTCCATATATCAGGAACCAGCGAATCCTTATACGGTCAAACCTACCAATATTTGAAAGATCATATCTTTCCTCTGGAATTATCTCGTAATCAATGAAGAAACTTTATTCGTCAGTTTTCCCACTATACCATTATTGCTGATATCCTATATAGGCATGGTCTAGATAGTATATTGTTTAGATGTCTTGAAAAAGATGAATCTGAGAGAGTTCTTAATGACATTCATGCGGGTATTTGCGGTACACACTCGAGTGGTTTAACATTGGCTAAGAAACTTATCTGTATGGGTTACTTTTGGCCTACTATGGAAAGAGATTCATTCACCTATGCTAGAAAATGTAAACAATGTCAAATCCATGGAAATCTAATCCATGCACTAGCACAAGAGTTATATCTTATGACAGGATCATGGCCATTTTCACAATGGGGCCTTGATTTGGTAGGAAAGATCAATCCTTCATCTTCTAATGGACATAAGTTCATTTTGATTGCTACTGAATATTTTACTGAGTGGATTGAAGTAGTGCCTTTAACAATAGTGACAGGAAAACAAATATCATCATTCATCTTGAATTGCATAATCTATCGCTATGGCATTCCTATGACCATTATTACTGATAATGGAAGACCATTCAAAAATCAAGATGTGAAAGAACTATGTGAATAGTTTCATATCCAAAATAGGTTCTCTACTCCATATTATCCACAGGGAAATGGTTAAGCTGAGGCATCAAACAAAACTATCTTGAAAATCTTGAAGAAAACAGTAAATGAAGCTGGAAAAGATTGGCACATTCAGCTAAATCCTGCTCTTTGGGCATACCGAACTAGCGTTCGCACTCCAATAGGGGCAACTCCATATTGTTTGGTCTATGGATCAAAATCTATATTACCTATAGAAGTAGAGATACCTTCTCTACGTGTATCCTTGCACGTTCTTATACCAGAAGAAGAAAAATGAGTTTCTTGACTCCAAGAACTAGAACTGATTCAGGAACGTCGTCAAAATGCAACAGAACATTTGAAAGTATACCAACAAAGAATGGCAAGAATCTATAAACATAGAGTCAAGCCGCGTATTTTCTAGATTGGAGATATAGTTCTAAGGGAGAATCCAAGAAATCAGCAAGACCGAGAAAAGAAGGGAAAATTTGAACCAAATTGGCTAGGACCTTTTGTCATAGTAGCAACATATGGACCAGGAGCATACAAGTTATCTACTCCTGAAGGTGATTGGTTTGATGAACCTATCAATTCTATCCATCTCAAGAAATTCTATGCTTGAGATATAAAGTCCTGAAAAAAATCAATAAAAAGTAGATAAAGTCTTGGAAAAATCAATAAAAAGCATATAAAGTCCCGAAATAAAATCAATAAAAAGCATATAAAATCCAAAAAATACAATAAATTTAGATGGTGAAAACCTGGTAAACATGCGCTATCTAAAAAGTGAGTTCCTCCATCTATGAGATCTCTTTGCGCACCTATCCACTACATCCTATTGCATCTATTGTTGCTATCTATTGCTAGCTTATCCATTCCGTCTTTCGCATCTATTGCTATGAACCATTTAGCAAGAAATATGCAGCTTACCAACAGTTAACCAATCTTTGACATACTTGTCGTAGTCACTATCTTAGATTTTATCAGCATCGATCAATCTGCATTTGTATCCTGCCATGGTTTGGATCTTGATCAATTAATATATCCATAATAATTTTTGTTTCCACTAGGGCAAAATCCAAATTCCTTTTGCTAAGGTGATCTTTTGAACCTTTGAAAAATCCAAAACATTAAAAAAACTTAGAAAATCAAAAACATCTAAGGTTTTGAAACTGAAAAAAAAGCAACAAAGCAATGAAAATCAAGGCATTTCATAACAACTGAATCGTCAATCTTAGAAAATGAAGAATCAACCAGCAAGCTATAAAGGATTATCAAAAATCATTCATTGTGATGATTATATTAGTTAATGACCATTAGAACATGTGAATGACATACAAGGTTCAGTGTTTATATCTTGATTTTATTGCTAATCATGTACTATATGCAACTCAAGGATATCCATGACTAGAGAAGCTATGATGGGGTATGATTATTTTCTTTGAATGATGTCTATGGTTTATCTCTTACTATGGTATGAGCTTGTCTCAGGATATGATCGGCAAAAGATCAAGGAGGACGTTCCAAGTCATGCATGAAAGGAGATAATCCTTGTCTGTTCTGCAAGCAATACTCTGGTCAACTTGATCCATTATATCAAGTTGCTTGTATTAACTTGCTATATCAAAATCCATGTAAGGAATACTCAGGTCATCTTGAATCATTATGCCAAGATGCTTGTATTTTCTTACAACATTTTAAAGCTCAATGATGAAATCAAGCACTGTTACAAGATCACATATGAAGAATGGCAGTACAATTTTTAGTTAGATCATTTCATTAGCTCATTGTTCATCTATATTATAAGCATTCATTTGTCAGTTACATTATAAGCATATCATTTCATTAAACAAATCAACAGTCATAAATAAATATTGAGTATACTTGGACACATAAAAACAATTTGCATTTTAATCATTATAGGTGAATTTTAATCATCATTCATTTCATTTAGTCGCATTTTATCATTGCATTAGTTTTCATTTAATTGAGTGCATTTCATCATATAGTGTATCATCATTATTATTTGCATTATCATTCCATTAATGATCATTTAGTTACATCTTTACACTTAGATCATAAAAATACAAAAATATTTCATATACATCATTTGCATTTACATATTCATAAATCAAAAGGAAATCAATAATTCATTTGCATTCCATATAGATCAATACATTTTCATCATTTAAGATATAAATCATTTTCATTTGCATCCAAGATCATTGAAAAAAAAAAAAAAACATATAATCACTACATCCATATAATCAAAGCATATAGATCATCAAAGCATAAAGCATCATCATCAAATAGAGTAACATGCATATAAATCATCATCATCATATAGAGTCCATATCTACATATAGATCATCATAAAATAATAAAAATTCCAAGTATACAATGATATCAGATAAACAATACAAATGCCTCATCCAATGCAAATCAAGTCAAGGCTGTCCTGTACCACTACCACCTGACTCTGTTCATCTCTATGGTTGTGGATGAGAAGATCCTCCAGATGCCTATCTCCCATGCTCACCACTCCTTTGAGGAGGTCCCATGACCCCATCACTGCTAGTATCTATCAACATAGTTGTATGATAACTACCTACTCTCTGGCTCTCTGCAACTGCCTCCTCATATCATCATCACTAGTGGGAAGTCTCCTTCCCGGCCCGAACTAGCGCTCTAACAGTATCCACCGAGAGAGTACCTAATCCAACCTATTGAATATGATCAAGAAGACCTTGAGTATCATGTTGTCTCCTAATAGCTCTATCCCGCTCAGTAATAAGAGTCTATACCTATGCTCGAAGCTGATCAATTTGTGCTCTCATACTATCAATAGTATCCTGCCCTGGCACATCATGCACTGGTGCAACCTTCTCTAGTACATCTTGCTGTAGTACATGAATCCCAATCCCCTCACCACCAACCTATCTAACTGCTGGAATCTCGGTCTGAGTAACTCTTCGCACCTGTCATCTAATCAGGGGAACATGATCCTTAGGATCCTCAACATCTCCACCATGCACTGCAATAACTCAAGAATCTGGTTGAATCTATCCAAATTCAATGCCTCTCCCATAACCCCCATCCAGTCCAGTCACCCTGCCTCCTATCAATGGAAACCCTCTCGGTGATCTCATACTAGTCCTACCATGCTCTCTCCCAATCCACCCATAGGATGTGGTCTCTTAATCCTGCCAGCCAGTTCAAATGGTCCTCCACGGACTCTCAATCAACCTCCCCTTTTTCCAGGTCTCCTACCACCACTTCCATCCCCACCATCATCTCCACCTCCCCTAGACTCCTGAGCAGCTCTAAGCTCTCATCTCTGTCCGTGTCTCCTAGAAACTAGATCATCTGAGTCATCCTCATCATCACCTAAATTGGGAGGAGGGTCTGCTGGATCAGTAATGCGAGGAAATGGATGAGCTAGTATATACTGAGCATACTCTGCAGTAACCTTAGGATCAAGAATATGTAATCTCATATCATAAGCCACTCTCAGAGTAGCAACAAACTCTGCACGAGCAATCTCAAATGACAACGAAGGTCCCCAATCTCGTCTATCTTTGTACCATCGAGCATATATCGTCACACCAATAGGCATAGGCTGGATGATACCAAACTGTCTCAAAATCCAACCAATCAACTGTCGCTCAACAATAAAAGGTGTCTGACCAATGAGATGTCTACTTTGCATAATACATGGTAATGTATGTGCATCATCCATCCATGGCTCACAATCAAGATATGGTCTCCAAGTCACGCTATCTAATGAATCTAATACCCAATGCCAATACTCCATCTTACCCAGCTTATGCTGAGTAAGGATACTTGCATAAAAATATACATATGGCTACCTCTCTCCACGAACTGTATGATGGATAGGCCGAGTAATAGCAATGTGCTCCCAACACCAGATCTGCAATAAAGTGCATCCAGTAGATAAACTCAACTCTCATCATACACTATCTAGTGAAGATCATGATATAAGTGTGCCAGCATGCAAACACCCCACGCATATCGAGTACGATGCTGAACCATACTAAGGAGAATCTCACCCCATCCAACGAAAAAACCTCGTGATCTCCTATCAGGACATATAAATCCTCCAATCAAACCAGCAAGAATAACAGGAAGAGCCTCATAGTACATCACCATATCAACCCATCAAATCTCTCCTCTACCAATGCTCTCATCAGCAAACACAACTCTGCAAGACTCTATCCCAACCCGATCCTGATAATCATACTGTACTAGCTCACCAGTCACTGGGATATGCAGAATCCTGTAGACATCCTCTAGAGTCACATTAATCTCACCCGTCGATAGGTGGAAAGTGTTATCCTCGTTGTGCCATCTCTCGGCCAATGCTGTCAACAAACCTCTGTTATGCATAATCTCAGGCATATATAACAAATGGCATAAACCATAGGCATCTATGTGTCTAATCTCAGCCTGGGTCAACTCTGGAACTAAATGACGCACTGTGGGTAATTTCTCCCGACACTGGAGATCATCAAGTTTCTCCTATTTTGTCAAGAGAAATCAATCAAATCAAATTGAATCATCAAATCTATCTATCAATCAAGCTAATCAAAGATATATATCAATCAAGCTAATCAAATCTATCTATCAAATCAAATTGAATCATCAAATCTATCTATCAATCAAGCTATTCAAAGGTATCTATCAAATCAAGCTAATCAAAGCTATCTATCAATCATGCAATCACGCAATCGCTAAATCAAGACCCTATTTCATCATCAATGCGTATTAAACATGTTAAATCTACTTATCAAAATGATTTTTAGCTTTTGCACTTATCAAAAATATCAATTTAAGAAAAAGCGCTATCCTATTGAGCATTTGTGCCAAACTACAACAAATGCACTAAAACTAAATGCAAATGTGCTAACTTAGTGCATATGCACTATCCTTTTTAACAAAAGCGCTAAAACTATAGGCATAAATGCTAATCCATGCAAAAGTGCTACCTTTCTGGGCATATGCGCTAACAAACAACACATTTGTGCTACCCTATGCATATGCGCTAACATCTTGAACATAAGTGCTAACATACCGAGCATATGCACTAATCTAAGCATTTGTGCTAAACCTACTTGCATGTGTGCTAAAACAAATTGCAAAAGTGCTAAAATAATACCGAAAAAATTGAAAAAATAAAAAAAATAAAAAAAAGCGCCTAAAACATGAAATTTTGAATTCAAACTTGAAAACAAGGCTCAGGATAAGATACATACTGGATACCCATACTCGACAGGTCGCTGGTAATGCCGAACTCGCTCAAATCGATGACACTCCACCTGAATCACCATTTCGCCACCTCAGCAAGAATATTTTCAAACAAAAAGCTGACAAGGATAACGATGAAGTTAAAATTAGCCTTGGTTAATTTTATATTTACTATTTTGAAGAGTAATTAATTTCAATGGGGCAATTTAATTTGGTTTTTTCAAATGAATTTAATTGACTAAATTTTTATTATCATGAGATCAATCGTTCAAACTAGAATTTTTGACAATTTCACGATCAATCTCTTGAGGGGGCACACAATCAAGATTTTCAATCTCTATCAGGCATTATCAAGACTTGATTTAATCTTTGAAACAATGTTGTTTTCACATCATTTCAAAGAGGGACAAAATGTATACACCTAAAAATTGGCTATGAGCAATTAAATAAATATTTTATATTTATTTAATAATTATTCTTCTATTAAATAGTTAATTTGAAAAGATTAATTTATTTAATTCATTTTCGTGTCTTTCTATTTATTAATATTTTATTAATTAATTCATCTATCCTATTCTTCTAATTAATTAAATATCTAATATTTAATTATTCCACCAAGTTAATTAAATATCTAATATTTAATTATCTCCTCCAAACAATTAAATATCCAATATTTAATAGTTATTATCCTATCCTATAGTCTCAAATATTAAATAATTCTTAAATTATTTAATCCCTTATCCAACTCACCCTTCCATCTCCACTTCATCTTCCCTTTGCCAACTCATCAAACATGTGGCTAAGGAAATTAATATTTCTTAAATATTAATTTATCATTTATCTCCAACTTCCAAACTTAATAAAAATTGTGTACGTACACATATTTCATAACCATTTCCTATATTTTCTCCAACACCCCCTACATCTTAGGAAGGACTTGAGTCCACTTGTCCTCTCATGCCTAAATTTCCTCCAACCATCCCTAGATTCCCTCAGTCACCAACCCAGTCAAGGTGAGATGAGTGACACTTGTCTTCTCCTTCCCCCTTTCTCTCAACCTTCACCTTTGCTCATAGCCATCCCAATTTGCAGATCTGATCATGACCGTTGATCTAAACCACATCATCTTATCCTCTCAAAGTCTATAAAATCAAGAGCTTCAGTTGAGAGAGAGTTAGTCTTCAAAATAGTTTTCAATCAATCAGATGCATCCATGAGTTTTTGAAGCAATTAGCAAATAGAAAATATCATTTTAGCAATATAATCATATAGCATTATCATTTTAGCATAATCATGTAGCTTTGCATATCATACTATCAGTTAACTACAAGTTATCAGTTCATTCTTTATATGCCATCTTGGAAGCCAACAATGCATTTTCTGAGAGCACACCATCTGCAACCAGGAACAGTGGAGTTAGGATACAATGAGACATAAGCCATGAAGGTGAAATAATGTTTTATTTTAGTATGTATTTCATGTAGTTTCATTGGTGGATTTTGGATTTCCTGTATGCATTTCCATTGTATTTTGTGAAACTAACTTATTACAGGTAACATTCTGAGGATGAAATTCAAGCTCACACAGTGGCCATGCCCATAGTTGTAGGGATTGCCTCTGAGGCTATGGGGATGCCTTCCCCACAGGCCACGGGGCCTCGACCCTGTGACTGTGGGGCGACCTTCCCACAGTCGTAGGGTAAGCCTTGCAGCTGTGGGTGACCTTCCCCACAAGCCATGGGGCCTCGACCCCATGACTGTGGAGCGGCCTTCCCACAGTTGCAGGGGAAGCCTTGCAACTGTGGGCGACCATGGCTCTTGTGGCCCTGCCATGAGGGTTCAACCCCCAAACATGGGGTTAGAAACCCATTTTTTTTTAAATGAAATTTTTTTGTTATATTTTTTTTATAGCAGCATAAAAAAATATATATTATATATATATATATATCAAAAAATTTATAAGGAAATGTGTATTTCTGGGTATATATTCAAATATATTTATATTTTATATGTATATATGTATATATATATATACATTTATATACATATATATACATATATACATATATATATATACTCATGTACATATATATATACTCATGCACAAAAATATTTATTCAGATTTAAATAATCTGATTTGTTTAACCAGAATATTAGATGTTACCAATACCTTTGTACAGATTAAAATAATCTATTTTTTTTTTAAATTTGAATATATATTTTTTTTGATAGGTAATTGGCCAAAGCCTAAATAGCTTTTGACTGGAGCTATGAATCAGTGGGGACATAGTAGGGGGCCCCATCCCCATTACATTTTCTTTGAATTATTATTATTATTATTATTATTATTATTATTATTATTATGATGTTTGATTAGATTGACCCTAAGACCTTCCCCATCCTATGGAAGGCTAGAAGTTAGCTTAGAATTCCTCTTTAGATGTCCCTATTGGGAGTTGAACTTGGGTCTCCACAATGAGAACCCAATGTTTTAACCAGTTAAGCTCAACCCCTTGGAATTTTAAATCTGAATATTAAATGTATGAAAAGATTTGATTTAAATGTATATGTGATCTTTTTTTTTTGACTTAGATGCAGTAACATGTCTATTTAATTTTTCTTATAACAACAGGTTAGATTGATGAAAAAATAATAGGTATTTAAAATATTTAACCCACACACACACACAACACACACACACACACACACACACACACACACACACACACACACACACATATATATATATATATTACACTAACTTAGAAACAGGTATGACAATAACATAAATAAATTATTTAACAGCTGCACTATTTCTTTCACATTTCTTTTTGATAAATTAAACAGCAAGATGAAAGTTAAAAAGAAGATTTAAGCTATCACTTAAAAGTATTTTTGCTACATTTCCTTTTAAAACTATAGACAAAAATAACTTTTTTCCCTTTTTATTTATAACTACACTTCTAATACTTATTTTTTTGCAGAATGATAAAAATAACATAATGAAGCAACTTAACTATTTTTCTATTTTCTCTTCCATCTCCAACATGCTTATCCTTTATTATCTAATACAACAGAAACAAATTTCTTTCCCATATTTTCAAGCAATAACAAATACAATGAGATAACTCAAAATCTCTTTTTTCCTCTTTACTTCTTTAAATGAACTAATCAAGTAAATATACATTTGTTACTTCATTATTTCCTTTACACAAATAGGAAGATTACAAACTCAAGCCTCTTCATTTCTACCAAATGAGGGCTTGTCAAATACATTTTCTTTTTCTTAAAACTAAATACAATAAAATAGGAACCTACAAGTAGACTCCACTCCAATCTTTATTCCAAAGCAAACCTGCAATAACATTTGTAGGTTGTGACCATGGAGGCTCATCTCCCAACCTAGGATTACATGAAGCCACCCCCGAGCTAGGAGAAGTCAGGCTAAATGAGATACAAACATGTAAACACAACACAAGAAAATTTCACAACATTTGAACTCCCAACCAAGGGTTTAAACAAAGTCACCAAGTGACTTTTCCTTTGAGGGGTGAAGGTAGACGAAGCACCTAGATGAGAATTTGCAATATGGAGAACACAATGCCTTTGCAAGGCTACCAAAATAGAACCACCACAAGTCACATACTTGTCCCAAAATACCCTTATGTCCCCCATGACATACAAGCCCAAAATCTCCCCTTATGACCCCCATTGCATAAACATAAAAACAACAATGCAGCAAGGGCCCCATAACCCTTGTGTATCACTCTCTTCCTAGAAGAGAGTCTCTACACTCTTAGGTTGTCAAGTAGCCCTTCACCCCCAAGGATACTCTACCCTCCCAAGGGTGAGTATGGCCTTGAAACACCCAAAAACATATAACATGAAACATGCAAGACAAAATACACAAGGAAGAACTCAAAATAATCTTCCCAAGCCTACAAAGAAAACAACCATAGAAAAGCACAAACAATCTTTTCACATTAACAATACAAACATATTTAAGAAATTATTTCAACCAACCTTAAAATCTTGAAATGGAAATGAGGAGAAGTTGTAGGAGAGATTCCCAATCCACCATTCTTTTTCCTTCTCAAGACTTAGCAAAATCCCACTCCAAAAAAACTAAAAACTTGAACAAAATTCTATGTCTCCAAAAATGGAAAGTGGGTGATCAAAATTCTCCCTCTCAAACCATTCCCTAAGAAGACTCTTCTCACTCTTTCCAATCCTCTTGGGAAGGGTGAGAAATTTTCATAGGTTGCTCTTCCCGACACCTTACAAGCTCTCTAAACAAGGCAACCCAAAAAGGTAAAAGAAAATGGGGAAGAGAAAATATCACTCATTTGGAAGGTTTTCTAACATAGGTGAGATCCTCAAAATTTGAAATTCATCCATCTTGAAAAACTCAACTTTTGAGGTGACTAGACAATCACTGGGGAGTGGACACATGGATAAAATTGGCCTTTACCCGTAGGTATAACATATGGCCCATTAAACATGCCCCTAACCTAGCCTTATGAGTTAGTTTAACCCTCTAGAAACTCACCCAAAGTTTACCTATGGGTCAACCTTGAGTTGACCTTTCTAATGGCTCCCTATCCAAGACTTTCTTGGGACCATACTAGGATATTTGAAAAATGCATTGGTAAAACAAATTCCCCCTAAGGGACAGGTCACTGCCAACTCACTTCACAACACGTGTCAAGTGACACCACACAATTACACAATACTTAAGTACACATGGCAATGTCCCTTTTTTGAAATTAATAAATTTAACAATTTCAAATTAAACACACATCCAAGCATAAACATTTACAAATAAAACACATTTACACATGAGGTGTTGTCTCTCCAAATAGACAACCCTTGGTTTCACAAATGCACATAGGTTTAGGCTTGATTCTCCAAATAGTTTCCATGATCACATGGATTAGTTTTTCTGCACATCTCACTTTGTACATTAGTAATTTCAATAATCACATATAATATTATCATATGAAAAGAATACAATTCAGACATTTGCATACATTTTCAATTATAATAATCAAGTTTCCAATTATCCAATAAAATCCACATAAAATAATCTACTCAATGGCATTCTCATAAACATCTTGAAATTTAATCATTTATAAAGCATGCATCCATAATTTCTAGCATCAAAATAAAGTATTGCAAATTCAGAGATAAATGACATACACCATATCAATTTTATCCAATCACTGGATCATATAAAATCTATGTCCATAATGAATCAAAATAAAGTATCAATAATAGGTCCAAAACATGAGAAATAATTGCAATGCTATGATAGCTCGAGGTAGGGCCTCACATAAATAACAACAAATTTACCAATATAGTCCTTGAGTACTTCATTCACGAGTCTCATGAATGTGATAGGAGAATTTGTGAGTCCAAGTGGCATAACAAGCCATTCATAGAGTCCTTCTGTGGTCTTGAAGGTTGTCTGCCATTCATCACCCTCCTTGATTTTGATTTGGTGGTAACCAGTCTTGAGGTCTATCTTGGTGAAATATTTAGCACCTCCTAAATAATTCATCAAGTCTTCAATTCTTCGAATGGGAAATCTATACCTGATGGTAATCTGATTTATGGCTCTAGAATCAATGTAAACTATCCAAGTACCTCCCTTCTTTGGAGCCAAAATGGTGGGTACTACACATGGGTTGATTCTCTTTCTGATTAGTCCATTGTCTAAGAGTTCTTGTATTTGCTTGGCTATCTCCTTGTTTTGATCCAGTGTCATTTTATAAGATGCCTTATTGGGAAATGAAGCTCTAGGTATGAAATCAATTTGGTGACTTATGGCACATTGAGGAGGCAATGTAGCTAGTGTTCCATCACTCATAATGTCCTTGAACTAATTTAGGACCTATTGCACTTCTTTAGGAATGCGTACCTTCTTCTCTTTGTTGTCTTCTTTTGGATTTACAATAATGGCAAACCCCACTCCTTCTCCTTCCTTGAGTGTATTGATGAACTCTTTCTCACCAACTAGAAGCACATTAGAACCTTTTGATCTTCCCTCTACTTGGTCTCCTATGGACTGACTTTTGTAGGTGGTTCCATCTTTTTGAAAGGTATAAGCATTCTTCTCTCCATGGTGTATTGCATTTCTGTCAAACTGCCATGGCCTACCTAGGAGTAGGTGGCAAGAATCCATGGGCAATATGTCACACAATATTTTGTCCTTGTAGCCTCCTATAGTGAACTCCACCCAAGTTTTCTCATTCACAAGAACATGTTTCCCTTTGTTGAGCCATGTAACTCTATAAGGATCACTATGTGGTATTCTTGGTAAGTTGAGCTTACTCATCGCTTCCTCTGACACTATGTTATCTATGGATCCTGAGTCCACCATCACTCTACATACCTTTCCCATGATCTTGCATTTTACCATAAACAAGGATCTCCTTTGGATAGGTTCCTCCTTAACCAGTTCTTTAATCAAGACTCTTCTTATCATAAGGTTCTCTCCAACCTCTCAATCTAAACTCACTTTTTATGCTTTCATGTTTGATGCATCCTCTTGAGCATTATTTACTCTCCTCTCACCTCCTTGGGATGAAAAAGACTTCTCAGGACATCTATAGGTCGGGTGTCCAATTTGATGGCAATTCTATCACTTCATTGTAGAAAAATAGGACCCTCTTCCTGATCCACTAGACCTTCCTTTGCTAGAGTTATTAGATCCCCTTCCTCTATAGCTGCTCTTTCTATTGGAATCCCCATTTTGCTCAACCAACTTGGATTCCCCTTGTGATCTTTGGTCTACACTTCTTCCACCAAAGCTACCTCTTTGACCTCTGCCATCTCTTACCCTACTCTGCCTCTGTTGCTTTACTCTTGTTTGTTTTTTCTCTTTTCCTCCACCTTCAGTGCCAATTGAGAGCACTTATACATGGTATTAGGACATAAAAAAATTAATTCTTTTTTAATATTACATCTCAAGCCATTCAAGCATCTGGATACCTTGATTCTTTCATCCTCTACCACCTTGGATCTCAGACACAACTTTTGAAATTCCTCAATGTAGCTGCTCACATCCAAGTCTCTTTGCCTCAAGTTTCATCTCCTCTTGTGCAGTTGGATCTCATAATCTTTAGGGATGTACACTTCTTTCACCTTGGCTAACATGCCTTTCCAAGTGGCTATTGGGTTCTTACCTTCTTTTTTCCTCTCTTCTTGGATAAATTTCCACCTAGTCAAGGTTTCTCCTCTCAATCTAGAATTAGCCACTTTCACCTTTTGTGCCTCACTGATCCCATCACATTCAAAGTGATTCTCCAATCCCTCAATCCATTCCATGACTACCTCCTTCCAAGGATTTTCCCCCTAAGGCTTTGATTTCTCTAAGGAAAGGTTCTTCAGGTAGAATAGGGTCTAGTTCAGGTGTACTATCCTCTTCTACAACTTCTTTACCCTTCCCTTCATTGACCTTAATTGTCACTTTCTCATTTTTGTCTTCAACTGCATCTAGTTTGCTCTCCAATTGTAGTAATATTTCCCTAAGGATCCTATTTTCTTCCTCTCAATCATATACCTTCTTGGCTAGCTCTGCATTGGTCACCATCATTATACTATTCTCTCCTATTGATTTAGCGTATGTCATGTACTGACTTCTTCCCAAATCTTGGTTGCTCTAATACCACTATGATGGGGAGGGGTACTCAAAGAGAGTCAATCCTTTTTCAAAAGGTAGTCAAGTGATGTCTTAGTGGGCTCCCTTCATTATTCACTAGTATATCAACCAAACTAAACATCCAAAATATCGAGGAGTGCTCCCAATCAGTATGTGCTCAGTGGTTGCTCAAGCATGGTTGAGATTCACAAGGGTAAATCCAACCTTACACTATCAAACTCTGATCATATACTTGTAGGGGTTGTAATAGGTGTTCATGAGGTTTTCGAAGGCCAATCAATTGGTTTTGAGTTTGGGTTTCATCCATTTCTCCATTGCTCTTTCCTTTTCCTATTTTCTAGGCCTAGTAGCCCTAGAGCCCCTATTAGCCCTACCTAACCGGTTTTTATGGATTTATTCAAAATTTTCCCAAAGACCCAAACAAAACCATTTTTGATCTGATTACCCTTTTGGAATAACTTCAAGATTCATGAAGTAAGAAAACTCAGTCTACCGTACAGGTACAAAACCCAAAAATGACTTGTTTTGAAGGGTTTTAAGGTCTTTTTCGGTCTTCTTCAAGGGTTTAATGGCCCCCCTAATCTACCACACCTCAAAACTATCACATAGGATCTACCACACCCCACTTGATCATGCCAAACACTTGGAAACTCTAAACCTGTCATCCCTGCAAGCAATTGCATAATTTCAATCACTTCCTAACCGGGCTATGACTGAGATCACCTAGGAAATAATGTCCAATGGCCTTTCAATGACCTCCAAATGAAAAAAAAGAATATGTACAATGTAAAAAAGTTTCATGCCTCAATTCCCAAGGGTTATTGAGAAGAACTCAAATGTCTTCAAGCTGGAACCATGTTTGGGCCTCTCAAACCCTTGCTCAGGCCGAGAGCTTTCAAAATCAAGAACTCAATTCAAACCTGCAACAAAACTAACCAAAATGCTTCTTGAGCACTAAAATAACATGTAAAAAACAATTATCAAATAACATCAATGCAATCAATCCATGAAGTACGGACTGCTGCTCCAAATTAGAGAAAACACAAGGTAAAAACTTAGAAAATGGTCTTCACAATGTATTAAGATCTGCTCCAGGCATTCACCAACCTCATTACATTCATAGTCAAGGAATTTATATGCCATTTTTTTGCCTAACTAAATCTCCATCAGTTTCTTAACCAACCCTTTGCTCAAAGTTGCAAAAAGTTGCTCAACGTTGCAAAATCTTGTCAAGCAACTTTGACAACATTTGCCAAAATGTGCATTTTTGTATTTCATGCTTTGTTTCTCCTTCTAAACCCCCTAGAATGACTAAAGACCAATAAAATTACATGTATCAATTCCAAATAAGGATTTTCAATAATTTTTACACCAAAATGCATGATTATGCCATTTTAGGCTTACAAGGGCTTATAAGCCAAAATTGAGCAAATGCATGATCCTATTGGCATTCATCCTACCAATGCATAGCACAAACACATGGGACCTATGAGAAGTCCATTATTCACCATCCAAAACTGAACTATGGACTAAGACACCAAAAATGAAGAAATTGCACTCAAAACTATATGCTCCTGCACCATGTATTGATAGTACAATCACACTTGATTCTAAAGAAATTGGGGATCAAACGGGAAGTGATGCAATTTGTATTGGCATTATACACTCTTATGAGAATATTTGATGTTGTCATTGATGGAAACCAACTAGCAACCAACTGATATTCATCTGGTAAGCCACCGACAGTTACCGACACCGGCAACAAACTTCTACATACATCAGCAGGCACTTCACCGGCAGTGGCAACAATGCATACTGGCACCCCAGCCGACAGGGAATAAAATTTTGTTAATTATATTTTATTGTAATTATCTTTTGTAAAAGACTCATATATATGTATGAGGTCTTATAGGTCATTTTGAGTAGTAGAGTATAGAGAGAATATATGGATAATATTTTGTATAAGGTGATATAGTTGACAACGAAGGTTTTGGTAATAGACTGAGATTAAACCGGTATTGAACCTAGTATAGTTGATGCTGACTTGAAGCAGTACATTGTATTGGATTTCATTATCCACTTTTGTAGTCAATGAGACTCTTATTGAGCAGTGAGCTCTAGGCAGTTGGCCTTCCTACATGTGGAGGCCCCTCATTGCAAGTAATATTTATTCATTGGCCAGTGAGTGAATATTGTGGGTCACAAATCCCACTAAGGTTTTTCCCATAACGGGTTTCCTCGTTAAATATCTTATGTTATGGTGTGTTTTCTATGTTTTCTCTATTGTTTATGTTTACTGTATTAATTCTTATTTACCGGTACACTGTTTTGAGATGCAAAGTACTTAATAAGGTTAAATCTTCTATAAACCAGTTAGACACTGATTCAACCCCCCTCTCAGTGTCTTTGGGACTGTCATTGATTCTAACAATTGGTATCAGAGCCTGGTCCTCTATTTTCAAAAGCCTAACAGCTTGAGGAAGATCTTGACACCGGTACAGATGGAGAACTCAAGAAAACAATTGGAAGGAGCTCTTATAGACTATGATGCACAGAAATTGAATAATATCAAACTTGAAGATGATGTGAGGACTGCACAGGAATTCATTCAAGGACTTCAGGATAATCTTACTATAGCTTGAAATAAAAGAAAATAACTTCATGAGAAGATGCAGAATGATAATGATGAAAAGGAAACTCTTAATGAACTTGTGAACAAGTTGAGACAAGAAAATAGTACTATGAAGAATGAAATGCAAAATATGACTATGTGGTTTTGTAAAGACATTGAAGACAAAAAGAAAAATGAAGATGACTTGAATAGGAGACTCAATGATGCTAGAAATGAAAATCTAAGACTTAGTCATGAAAATGATATGTTGAAGACAAATCTGATTCACATGCAACATGATAAAACTGAGCTTATGAGACAAAAGGGAATTCTGGAAAATGATTTGGCTACTGTAAATCAACACAAAGAGAAATTCAAGAAAAGTTAAGAGGGATTTGATAACATGTTGAAAAGTCAAAAACCTAATGGAGATACAAATGGACTTGGATTTGAAGTTGGAGAAAGTTCCGGTACTGCAAACAATCTAGATCAGAATAAATCGGTAAGACAACCTAATGCTTACAATTTTAATGGAAAATGTTTCAATTGCAACAAATATGGTCATAAAGCAAATCAATGTAGATTTAGAAACAATCAGAATATTAATGCACCCACCAATCAATGTTCCAAATGCAACAAAGTTGGTCATCATTTAGAAAACTGTAGAATGAATGTGAAATGTTATGTTTGTGAAAGATATGGACACTTATCTAATCAATGCAGAACACAAACCGACATAGGATATGGAAAATCTATTCAGAGGAATAATGTGATTTGTTATGCTTGTAACAAAATTGGACATATTGCAAAATTTTGTAGAAGCAAGACTTCATTGGAAAATAATAAAGGATCCAGTTTGAAAGGCAAAGAAAAGGTAGATGAGATAAAGCAAGAATTTTCAAAACAATCGATTAGGAAGAGTGATCAGAATGTTGATGAGACTATTTCTTCACCAGTAGAATAGAGTAACCCTCCACCAGTAGGGGAATCTTCATCCAATTGAGAAGTAACCCTTTGGGGGTATTGCAGCAAATTGAATATCATGCTGATTACCCTCGGTTGATGGTGAGAAGATAGATTTCTTCTTTACCGGTAGATGTGTTAAGTTTTCACTTAACCGACGAGCATTTAATGCGGTTGGTAAGAGAAAAGTCATTATGAATCATCGTATTTTCCTCATTTTTGATTCACCAAGCATTCAAATTAGTAGAGAGCATGAAAAAGAGCAAAAGTATTCAAGGCGAATGTGTGAAGTGATCTTTTCAAGCATTCAAAATACTTTAAGGCAGCTAAAGGTATTTTTCAATGGCTTCTTCTTCTGCTCTCAAGTTTATTGTGAACCTTACTATTGTGGAAAACGTAAAATGCCCTAGGCCCGTGTTTAAAATAATTCCCAAAGTAGCTAAGCAAGATGATTCCGTAAGAGCATTTTCAAAAATTCCTAAAGGTGTAGCTTATGTTAAAGACCCTAGGATGTATATACATTGCAATATAGAAGAACTAGGTTCTGAAGATTTGATGAGAATGTTTACCAATGTAATTTGTGATGAACATGGCGTGGTTAAACCCGAGCACAAGATTGTAGAAACTCTAGGTTTTGTGGAAATACTGAACATTCCCCAATTTTTAGAAGTAGTGAGAATTGCCCTAAGTAGAGCACATGGAGAATTTCTATGGTTGGATTCTGTCTGCAAATCTACCCGGGAAGCAATTAGGGAAGTAACTAGTTTACCCTCAACTGACAGTAGACCTGACAAAAGAAAAGAAAGTTCCTAACAACAAAGTAATGACCCTAACTGGACCAACATCTGATAGTAGATCACTAAGAGTGAATGATATTAGAGACATCAATGTGAGATTCATAAGTATGGTACTAGGTTACAGGACTACACATGCAAACAGGCTTAATTCAGTTTCTAGTCTTTGCATTAACAATGCTTTTGAGATGATTAACAACAATGCAATGATAGATGTGTGTGAATGGCTGAAAGATGAACTCATAGATAATTTGGAAAAGACTAAAGGAGATAAGAAAGGGACATTTGGCTTTGGTAATCTTTTAGTATGCTTAATGTTGCATTTCAGTAAGGAAAACCCCAGTATAGGACCAAAAGGATTTGGATATGACATACCGGTAGGAAAATAATTATAGGAAGCTTTTATCAGCATGGGAACTATAAAGGACAACAACATAACTGAATACTTTAAAGCTTTTCAAGCTAAAATGAAAACTAGAGAAAGACTACCACAGAGTGTAGTGGACAAATATGACAAAGAAATATGTTTTGTTATCAAGAAGGATGAGACATGGATGGAAGTTGTACTCCCTAGGACTGTATGGGTAACTGAAATGGGATATGAGGTAGATCTCAACATTATTGAGACTTATGCAAAAGCTTTGTTAGATGCACCAAGAGAACCAACAAAACAAGTTTTTGGCAGTGCAGAAACTATTGAAAGTGATGTGAAAACAATGAAGCAAAGGAAGAGAAGAGAAAAATATATGAGATGATTCAAAGAAGGTACAAGAAATCAAAGAAAATGTAATGAACATCAGTGGGATATCAGCTAGTGAGCTAGAAGGACTGCAACTGGAGGCACACATTACACCGGTTGGCACATCTTCTGACAATGAGAAACCAACAAATTTCAAGAGAGTTGAGAGGAAGAGAAAACCTTCACCGGTACCCTCTCCTTCTCCCAAAAGAAAAATGACTTTAAGGAAGAAACAATAGGCAGTAAGGGGACCACCAAAGGAATTAACTCCTAAGAAGAAATAGAAACCGGTCACCCCTTCATTGGATGATTTGTTGAATGAAATAATTGATGATGGCAATCTGGCTAATGTGAGCAAACTGTATAACACATTCAATTATTCAGACAAGGAAAGCATTGAGAACAATATTATCTTATACTTGGACATATATAAGAAAGTTTTAATTGAAGTAGTGGATGATTTACCAAATGAACTGTATAGAAGATTGGATGCAAAAAGGATAGCCGTGATGGAATTGGATAAGAAACTAAAAGTTGAGAAACTTCTAGTTGTACATCTTGTGAACTCAAAAGAAGAAATTGATGAACTAATCTCAGAGGCTAACTGATCTATTTTTGCGAGTGGTCACCAACAAGTAAGTTTAATGGCAGGTAGAGTAAATGAGATTGCAGAGGAAACTGCTGATAAATGGGATATATTCTTTGTGGAGAAGGAAAAACAAGAGGAAATGAACAGGCCAAAGAAAACATTCAAAGTATATCAGAAGGATAAGGATAAGGTAAAAGGTAAAGTTAGTGGAATTCCGAACATCAATATTACTGATAATATACTACCACCACCTTTAGATACTGCACTGGTACATACTGATGATCCACGAGTTATTGACATTGAAGATGTCACACATGATGATACAAATCCTAAATCTGAGATACTATTCACCATGAATGTGGATACTCAAAAAGTGAATATTGTTGTGGACAAGGATAGTACAGAGGTTAAGGATGAAAATGTTGACTATGGCAACATGGCAGAGAAACCGGTAGAGACTGTTGAGGTTAAGATCCCAACCCAAATAGAGAAATCATTACAAATAGAGCAACCATTGGATACTGGGAAGAATACTGAAGTTATAGATGCTGGCACAAGGCCACCAGAGACAGAGATACTGATAGCAGAACTTACTAAAAAATCGACAGAGGTAGAGGTACATAATGAGACAAAGAAATCGACAATCACTATGACATCTAAGCAATCTGAGAAACCCTTGCTAGTTGAGATGCAAACACATATTGATCCACCAAAGGTAAACACAAGAAAAATGGTCACTAATGATGGAAGCATAGAGGTAATAAAGGCAATTGGTCAGACATTCGACACTTCATCAAGTGAATTCAGACCTACTAATGTAATAAAAGCACTCCTGGATTCAATAAAAAAGATAATGGATTGCAATGCTTTGGCTTACAAATCAATTGATGACACCATACCAATTCTTAAATTGATTGCACCAAAATGTAACATAGATCATGTTAAGGATTCTTTAGGTAAATTGGACACATTGTCCAAATTTATTGCTGACAATGGAATAACGTTTGATAAAGTGAATAAGGATACAATAAAGGATAGAGTTGAAAAGGAGAAGAACAAATTATTTGATGACACCATAAAGAAGTGCACAGAACACATGAATACATTATTACCAACACTGAACTCTACAATTTTGGAATACCAAGAGTTGTACAGAGAAACATGCAAACCACACATTCTGGCAGAGGATATAGACAAGGAAATCAGTAAAATTCAAAAAGAAATTGAAGACATAGCTGATAACATAATTGGCTCATCTAGCCACATGTCAGTTTTTTAGCAAGAAATGGCAGGCTTTGAAGAAAAACTAGACAAACTTGAGAAAGAAAAGGCAAGGATTAAGTCTAATGCCAGAGAACTGAAAAACAAACTTGGTCCTAAGTAGGACAATCTTATCTCTCAGAGAATCGAAATATCCAAGCCATTACTTCAAGGAGAACGATCACCGGAAGAGTACATGCATCATCTCACCAGCACAATCCAACAGACTGAGGTAACCTTAAATGATAGCAAAAGGTATATGCAGAGTCTTAATTTGGTTTTAGCATATATCTTTCAGATTGTAACCAATCGATTACATGCCTTGAGGTAAATTTTTGCACTCGTTTGACAATTTTTGACAACCTTTGTCATTGATGTCAAAGGGGGAGTAGTGGAGAGAAAAATGTTTATTTAGAGGAGATCATTTGCTCAGGGGGAGCACATATTTTTGGAAACTTTTTTGGACTTCAATTTTTGGAATAGTTTTTGGATTTTTCTCATGAGTGTTGCCATCAATGCCAAAGGGGGAGATTGTTGGCACTATACACTCTTATGAGAATAGTTGATGTTGTCATTGATGGAAACCAACTGGCAACCAACTAGTATTCATCTGGTAAGCCACCGACAGCTACTGGCAATAGACTTCTACATACACTGGTAGGCACTTCACCAACAACAGCAACAATGCATACTGATGCCCCAGCCGACAAGGAATAAACTTTTGTTTATTATATTTTATTGTAATTATATTTTGTAAAAGCCAACATAGCATATTGTAAAAGACTCATATATATGTATGAAATCTTATAGGTCATTTTGAGTAGTAGAGTATAGAGAGAATATATGGATAATATATTGTATAAGGTGATATAGTTGACATCAAAGGTTTTGGTAATAGACTGAGCTTAAACCAGTACTGAACCTGGCATAGTTGATGCTGATTTGAAGCAGTACATTGTATTGGATTTCATTATCCACTTTTGTAGTCAGTGATACTATTATTGAGCAGTGAGCTCTAGGCAGTTGGCCTTCCTGCATGTGCAGGCCCCTCATTGTAAGTAATATTTATTCATTGGCCAGTGAGTGAATATTGTGGGTCACAAATCCCACCAAGGTTTTTCCCACAGTGGGTTTCCTCATTAAATATCTTGTGTTATGGTGTGTTTTCTATGTTGTCTCTATTGTTTCTATTTACTATATTAATTCTTATTTACCATTATACTATTGTGTGATGCAAAGTACTTAATAAGGTAAGGAAAGGATGTCAACTGGGAAGTGATGTATTGACATGGAGAATTCAGATCAACCAAGTGAGTGGTTGTCAGTCTGCAAAGGTCATGACTAGTGTACAAGCAGGATGAGCAAGGTACTTAGATTTTGTTTGTTATGAAGAGGTAGAATGTTACCTAAATCACATCAACACTGGAGGAGAAGAATGAAAAGGTTACAGGTATGCTGTGAGGTTGTAGAATAGCAGGACTCCCACCTGATGAAAATGCAGTCATCATGAGAAGAAATGACTGATAGTGAATGTGCCCACACCAGATCACAAATGGCCTGATTGAAGATAGAGTTTGTTGAGGGTTGATGACATGGTGTCATCATTAGGTTTTACCAGTATGAATGTTCAATGGTAATATGGACAAGGTGCAGATGAAGAAGACTCCCCATCTAATGAAGTTGTGCTTAAGGCAGGTTAGCAAGAGTGCTGACTGATTGAGGAGTCCACTGGAAGAGAAGAAGAATACAAGGTTGATGATAGACCAATCTGAGGGTTTAACTGAAAAGGTTAGTAAACTGGTAGAAGAGAAGAACTGATTGTGTGTTTAGTCGGTGATTCCTGAACTGACACACCGATCCAAGCTCGTTGTTGGTCAACTTGGATGCCACAAAGAGATGAAGTGGTAAGCATGCAGAGGTTGGTGGAGTGCCATGTAGAGATAGGCATATCTACTGTTGTGCATTCATTATGGATACCAGGATTTATGGATCGGATCAGAAGAGTGCGGCTCGAGAAAGAATGAGCGATAGAGACAAATAAAGGGAGTTGTTGGCCCTTGGATCTAAACAAGAAGATCATATTGTGAGAAGACCTCTAGAAGGAAAC
Source organism: Cryptomeria japonica (assembly GCF_030272615.1). Taxonomy (NCBI): domain Eukaryota; kingdom Viridiplantae; phylum Streptophyta; class Pinopsida; order Cupressales; family Cupressaceae; genus Cryptomeria; species Cryptomeria japonica. The sequence goes on from NC_081413.1 coordinate 351,245,201, forward strand.
AACAAAAACATTAATGGCATCTTGACAAAGGCAGGTCGAGAGATGAGGTCATGGTTGCTAAGATTAGAAGATGTGTATTGGAAGGCGCATTAATGGCGAAGATATAAAATTGGCTATCTAGGAGATCAGATTGGACATGATCTGATTGGATTTGGTTTGCCTTGAGGTTGATGAGGAAACCCTAACCACCTGAGATTTGAATTGGATTTTGGTGGGAAAACTAGGCTACAAATATGCAAGCCAAAGATATTGTTAAGGGCTGCTCAACAGAAGAAGATAGTGCTACTGCAAAGTGATTTGAGTGTTACTTTTGCATGTGAGAGAAAATCAATCAAGTACTCAATGAGTATTTGAGAAGAGACTGAGTGTGAGGGAGAACCAGGTTGAAGTGTTCAAACTAGTAGCAGTGTAGAAGCGATAGTGTCCATATCGATAGAGCAGAAGTGAAGGAAGCTACAGAGAAGGCAGATATAGAACCGACAGAGTTTAGTATTAGTAAAGAGTAGATCAGTGAGGAGAAGATCCAATAGAGAAGAATAGAGGAGAGGTGAACCGGAAGAGTTTACCAGCAATGCAACAACAGATGAGAGCAGCAAAAGAGTGAACTGGTGTAGCAGAGAAGGTGTCTCATCGACAAAAGGAAGTTATGTGCAGAGGTTGCAAAATTCTTTTGTAACCAGGATATTACTTTTGTATTCAAATGTTTATTGTGATCACTGAGTTGTAGCTCGGTGTAGGGGTTGTGTCTCATTTGGGTTGTAGACCATAAATCAGTGAGGGGTTGGTGCTCCTTGGGTTGGTGTCCTAATTCAGTGGTTCTAGCTCCTTGGGTTGGTTCCCTAAACATTGTAACATTGTTTTGATTGTGAGGGTGGGTTGGAGCAGTAGACTCCAATAGCATTGCTCACCGAGGTTTTTCCCATCTTGGGTTTTCCTTCTACATACTGGTGTTATGTGATGTCCCTTTGTGTGTTTGCATTTGATTTGGTCTCCCCACTAACTGGTAAGTCTATTTTGAGTTAGATCTAAAAACCGGTATGCTCACATAAGATAGTTTAAGGGAAAATTTTGAGAACCACTTATTCATCCCCCTCTCAGTGGTGCATTGTGTCTAACACATTGGTATCCAGCTTCTGCAAAACATCAATGGACATCAAAATTAGATTTTTATCTTCAATCTCACATTTCAAAAGGTCTTGGCTAGCTTGAGCTTGGACTACACTAGCAAGCATAAGCTTCTCTGCAGGAGACATCTTGCCAAGATCAACTGACCCATCAAGATTGATTTGAGGTGGGATCCTTGTTACCAGAGGAGTGGAAATTATCGGATCAGCTATGCCTTTACCTTTGGCCACCTTGGATACCTCAGCTTCTCCAAACTCAACATCCTTCTTCTCACCCTTGTCCCTAGTATCAATTTGTTGAATTTTAGGGGCTGCAGTGATGTTAGTCACCAAAGGATTGTCACTGGTCTTAGCATCAATTATGATATTTTCTTGGTCTTTTAGTTGATCTTCAGACTAATTCTCAACCTTCTGAGTTCTAGAATCACCTTGCTTGTCTTCCGGCTAAGCTGATTTAAAGGCATCCTTATAGAGGGTCATTCTAAATAATCTTCTTCCATATTTTCTTTGTTTCTTTTCTAGCCTCCTCTACATTACCAATCATCAACCTGTTTATTCTGTTCTTACTTCTGAATTTCTTTTTATTGGCTTCTTCAATCAATTTGTTAACTTCATCATGAGTAATACATGTACATCTATTTACAAGTTCTATTTCCTTGATTTCTATATCTATTTTACTTGCATTCATCCTTCTAGCATCTATTATACTTTACGGGTCCTTTGGAATGGATTTCTCTAATTCAATCAATGTCTTACTAAAATTGTGTAAATATAATACTACTGCTTCCTATACTTTTCTTTGATCACCATCATCAAAATTGTCAAAATTTTCTTGAAGATTCATTAAATTTCCTTCGACCAATATCTCATCTATCAATTGATCTACTGATAGTGGAGGAATTATTTTGTACTTACCTTCTATATTTCCAGATTCAAGATCCTTTTCCAATTGACTTTTGACCTATCTACTTCTTTGGGGTCTTCCGAAGGGAGCATGATCTGACTTGGATTTTTTGCAGCACTGTGCTCCATTAGATTGAGGCTTTCTCACCTGTCTGACAATTTCACCTCTTTTCTTTGCTCTTCCTACCTCTTCCTCAGATTCTATTTCTAAGGCCATCGAAGATACAACAACATTAGTTCTTTTGGGTTAGGTCTTTTTATTTAAATGTCCCAAATCTCCCTTCTTTGGGATCTATCAGTTGAATCAGAAGATGTTGTGCATACGCTTCAAGTGTAACAAAGTCAACTTCATACCCCATAGGCATTATCCAGACTATCTGTGGCTCCACTTCTTCCATTAGGCATTGATCCTTATCCACCATGAAGAAAATGGTTTGCTCATACTTCTTAACCACCTCCTTAGGAATCCTTTCCCTATTCTTCATTGCAAATTGGAACGTTTTGAAGTATCCTCAGAGGGAAGATATTCTCATGGTAGCATCACCAATTCCCCATAGACCTTCCTTGATATGCATAGCCACCAATCTATCATAGGCCCATTAGACCTTTCCATTTATATCAGGTATCTCTTGGAAGAAGGATAGTGCCAGGCAAATAAGGAGTGTACCATACTTAAAAGTATGTTTTTGGTCCTTCTTTATCTTCTTTATATTTCTCAATAATTTATTTATAATTTGTGTGCACAAATCATACCTCTTGTCTTCTTTAAGCATTTGATATGTGGAGTAGATGGTGGTACCTGAGATAGAGTTGTACTGGCTAGACTAGTAGACCTTGTATCCGACTACCATTGAAGCAAAATTTACATCATTCTCCAAAATATCATTTACAGTCATGGCTCTACTATCAAACTTTGATCCAATGGTAGCTATGAAGGTGTCATTTGAAACCATTCTTAGGCTGCGTACATCACCAGTTTCAGCCAGACCAGTTACAACATAGATTGTCTGCTTGGTAATTTTGTGGGGTTTATCAAGCCATATGAATTTATCATGCATGCGGCTCAAAATTTAGTAGATCCACTCTACCAAATCAAACAATGAGAAATGTACAAACTGAGAGACATGATCATCATGCAACTCCTTATATTCGAGTTTGAGATTTCCCAAATCGTCGGCCAAATGTTTATTGTAAAGGTCCAACATATTGATGGAATTCATGACCTCCTCAAGGTCACAGTGAATGTAGGCCCTGGTATCCTCGTTGTGCAGCATGTCGTAGGGCATGGATGAGAATGCACCTACCAGATCATCTATGATCAATTTGAATGGATGTTTCTTGAATATTGGACGAGCTCTATCCTTGATCTCAACCACCAAAGGAGTTGCAATACTAGAAACTGAAGCAATTTCGAATCCTAGGGTTTCGAAAAAACTGAATAGATAAGTACCTTGCTTCACAACCAGGTGCTAGAATTCACTCAGAAGTTATTGAAATTGTTGTTAAGATTGCCAAGTTGTTTACTCTTGCTTTTCTCTTATTCGCTTGATCTCATTGTGACGAATGAAGTCTTGAAATGCACTTTTATCCTTTGAAAACCTAATTTTTTACTGTAATAAATGCAACAATCGGTTATCATGATCTTCATGAAATTTCATACCAAAGCACAAAATCATTTGGAAACTTCTAGATATCAGCTACACATATGAATCAGTCCCTCTGCAACCTTTTGGAATTGATTGCAGACCACCGAAGAGGGGTTTCTTAGAATCTGCATGAAGATCTCCCCCTAAGGCATAAAGTCCTAGCTGTCCGTTGAAGATCCAACACCAAATTTAGGTGTAGACTCATTGTTAGCTCGGGATTCATCCTTTCTCACCCACATCTTCTCATTCTTCTCCTTGATCTCTTCTACCTTTTCTTTCCCTTTCCCATCTCATTTATTCTTGTCTATCAGAGCACTATTCTTGCTTCTGCAATACTTTGTAATGTGACCTATTTTGTTGCATGCTTGGCAAACAACATTATTTTTCATAGGTTTGAAGTTCATCTAATTCTATCTTGATCAGCACTGTTTAGAAATATGTCCAAACATTCCATAAGCATAACATCTTTTTTTTTGAAAGTTATTTTTTAATTCTCTACACACATTTGACTTGTATCCAAAATTATTGCATATGAAACACTGACCAGTAAAGGTAGAAACATTATTCATGTTGTTCATCATACCATTATTCATCCTACTTCTACACTGACTCACCATATGACCAAATTTGTTGCAAGTAAAGCATCTACCATTAAATTTATGAGCATTAGGCTATATTACCAGAGGATTTTTACTCTTCTTTTGATCAGGTTTAGCATTGCCTTGTCCAAATCCGGAGGATTCAGCTTTCTCAAATCGTAGACATTGCATATCCTTTCCATGTCTCTGACTTTTCATCATCTCATCAAGTCTTGTTGAACTAGCTTTGAATTTTTCCTTGTACTCATTGGCAGTAGCAAGTTCATCCCTCAAGGTATCAACCTATCTTTCAAGTTCTTGACCATTATTCCTTAATTGAGTCAACTCAAGCTTCAATTGATCATTCTCATAGGTAAGCCTGAAGCATTCATCAACTCTTTCCTTCAATGATTGTGCTAGATTATTTTCAATCTTCTTCCATTCCTCACTTTCCTTAGTCAGTCTCATCACAATGGATTGCATCTCATTCTTCAAAGAAGCACTCTCTCTCTCAAGCTTGTTAACCTCATCAACTTTGTCCTGGTATTCCATGATCTAATCTGATCTTGTTAACCTCATCATCTTTGTCCTTCATCTTTGTCCATTAATTCCTTCCTCTTTTCTCTACAAACACTTGCTTGATCCTTTAGCTATCTAATGAATTCATCAACAACATTCAATTTCTTCTTCAAGGTACAAACCTCACTTCTAGCTGCATCAAGATCCTCAAGTGCCACATTGAGTTGTCTCTAAAAACCAGAATCCATTGAATCACTCCCAGATCTTCCTCAAGTGGTTAAGCTTCCTCAGAGGAACTAGGCTCAGATACCAATTGTTAGAATCAAATATCACTAAGAGGGGGGTGTGAATTAGTGACCTACCATAAATTAAAACCACAAAATTATTCTTTATCCACTGGTTAACAATGCATAATACAAAAGAACATAAACATGAAACAAAGAATACACAAGTCCACAACACTGAAATTTTTACGTGGAAACCCAAAAAGGGAAAAACCATAGTAGGGATGGAACCCACAATATTCATATACCATGGCCAGGAGTTCATAAATATTACATATATGGGGAATGCACTTGCATTTAGGCTCACTGCCTAGAGCTCACTACTCAAATAAAGTTTCCTAGAGGGCTAAAACCCTTAGGGAAGTCTCACTGACTTAAAATTTGATTACAATGAGTAAATACAATGAATGAACTCTTAATTAGCATCTAACTATGCAAAAATGATTTCCAGTTAAGCTCTGAATCTCTGACTGTCTTTGCTCTGTTGAATACTCTGTTTCTGTCTCAGTCAGCTACTGGTTGGTCTGAAAGAAAAATGTGCATGTGAAACCACACTCAATCTCACCAAAATGGATCACCACATCTCTAACATACCAAAAATGAATTGCCAATTCGATCTTATATATCTGGTCATAATACAAAAGCAATCTCCTTCAAGTCGGCTTCAAGAGATGTAATGTGTAGCTCAAAGTTGGCTTCAATCTTGAATAAAACATAGCACTAAACCAAAATATTATAATAAAACACTTCCCAAAGGTCTTCCCTATCACTGAGATCACAAAAACAAACACCAAAAACACTGCAATCATCAAAAATCTATCTGGACCAACATGTTACTAAAATACCTTGTTTTACCCTATTTTACCGATTAACTAGCTACCAGTTAACACCAACTTCCGAATAAGATGAATCACGATGGCTAGATAAAATCACTACAAAGATTTGTGAAGAGTTTCCATCAATGACAACTTTGAATAAACAATCAACCACCAGAAGTCACCTAAAATCACCGAGTGAGTGTCAATTGCCAACAATGTCATCTCCTAGCACGGGGGGTGGTTCCTATTTCATTCCACATAGCTAGGTGGTTTGATGCCTTCTTCCATTGTGATGTTCTTTGTTGATGCTAGTGTGCATGGCTATGAATTCTATGATTCTTCATTATTCTATGTATGTGCAACTAATTTCTATGTACTGAGATTGTAATGCATATTCATGATAGCATTGTAAATGTAAAGAAGACTATGTACTTGTATCTTGTACCCTTGATGTAAATACTATGATGTTGTAATAATATAAGATGACATATTATCTTATGCTTCATGTTATGGATATGATCATTAAGTAGGATTGGAATCTTGTGATGAATTAAAGAAATGGATGATTATATTTCATGTATTTTTGTCATGTTATATGATTCTTGCTTCCCTAATCTCATATACATGTATATGGTTAATAATATTAATGCATAGAAAGAAGGTTAATCTTAAGGAAATGATCTAGATTCCTTTTAGGAGAAAGATGTATGTAGTTCATGATGAAGGATTAATGTGGGGATAAGAAAATTTGATTTGGTACTTTAAAATGAACCCAGGAAGTTAATGAAGTTATGGAAATATGCATGGGTATACCGTAATATCATGATACAAAGGTATGAAAAGAACTTAATGTATTGCATGTTATGGTTTGCTTGATGTATCTATGTTAGTGTTATTACTTGTAAGTAGTGATGTTAAGGTACCCTAGGGAAAGAATGAATGGATATTAGATGTCTTATGATTAAAATATTGATTCTGCTTGCGTTAATTGTTATAATTGGATATGGTCATGTTCACATTGTTTTAAGCATTCTTATGAAGTTAAATTATGTTTATAAGATTTGATAGTTTACTTTGTTTCAATATAGATCATTTTTTTTAAAAAAAATAATCTCTATTTGTTAGTTACTTTTTTTAATTTTCTCTAGGGTATTTTGGTAGACATTACATCTGGTATCAGAGCCTATGTTCATACACTAGGTACTTTGGTTTCACATGAGCCCATTATGCATATTATCACTTATCATGGGGTAGTTGAGTGGTTTATCCTTTCTTTTTATCTCTTTTACATTTGTTGTCTTAGTTTTAGCTTATAGATTCTTTTTCATCTTGGTTAGACAAGATGCCTACTAGAGGTAGAGGTTGTGGTCATGGTCATGGTCATGGTGGTCATATGGGTACTCGACGAAATCCTTGTCTCTAGGTTTCTGAAGAGTCACACCATGAGGAGCAGTAGAAGGATCAACATGGTGGTGATGTGATTCCACAGTTGGTTAATGTACATTATAATCTTCTTGATCATTTAGGACCAAAACAATAGGAGAATCAACAGGAGAAGTCTCACCATTCTAGTCATCAGGAGAGAGAGCGATCACATTTGCCTCATAGGAGAGTCGATGTTGTTGTGGATCAGGATGCAGTTGTGGATAGTTACATGAGAGATCTTTTGAGAACTCATCCCTCTACTTTTGATGGATCTAGAAATAGCATGGAGGCAGAGACTTGGCTTCTTGACTTGGGTAGGTATTTTAAAATTCATTTGTATAGTAGTAGCACCAAGGCTAGGTGTGTTATTATGCATCTTCATGACTTTTCTTCAACATGGTGGCATACAAAGGAGAAAATTATGTGTTTAGATATTCCGACGATTTCTTGGGAGTGGTTTCATGCTCAATTCTTCTAAGATCATTGGAGGTAGAGGAACATACATGAGTTTCATGATTTGAGATAGCAGAATATGACAGTTGAGTGGTATGAGTGTAAGTTATTTAAAATTAAGAAGTACGTTGGGGTAGTAGATGATGAGCCTATGTTGATTCAACATTTTGTTAGAGGGCTTAGTGACTGCATCAGTGGAGGGGTTTGACTTCTCAAGCCTAATATTTTGGAGATAGTTGTGGAGAAGGCATGGATAGCCAAGGAGAATCTAACTTTTTCTTTAGGAGCTATGCCAGGTGTGCAGACAGTTACTGCTTTTGTTATAGGAACAGTTGTAAGAGGTGCTCAGATATAGTTTTTCGAGATAGGCTAGGAGTCATCGTTCAAATTTCGAGAGTATACAACAATATTGGAAGAGGTTTGTGTGGAATCAGGATCTTGCACATGGTTCTAGAGCTCAACAGGATAGAGATTGTGCCAGGCAACATGATAGGTGATTAGTTCCCTCTCAACAAACACAAAGTTTCTAGTAGTTGAGTAGAAGTAGTTCTCACCAATCCAATGCACCTTCGGTTACACGAGGGTTTCGTAGAGGGAGTTTATTCACATGTGGAAAACAAGGTCATTACTCTTCTTAGTGTCCTCTGAGATCCACATAGACATTAAGATAGAGGCCAACAACTTATGAGCATTATGTTGGCAATGCAGGGCTATCACATCATGTATTTGCAATGGTTGATAACCGTTAGGCTGAGCACTAGGCTACAATTGTTAAGACTATAGGTGAGATATGTGGTATCTGTTGTTTAGTACTATTTGATTCAGGTTCTTTTGATTCTTTCATTTCTCCTTCAGTAGTAGAGAAATGTGGTATTTCTATGGAAAAGCATGGTGATAGGTGGCAGGTTGAGTTTGCTATGGGTCCAAGGTGACAGTTGATTCCATTTTGCATGGTTGTGAATTGGATTTAGGAGTTTGTACCACCTCAGTGGACCTTCTTGTTCTCTCTTTGGGTTCTTATGGTGTTGTGTTGGGCATGGATTCACTTGAGTCTCATTAGGATAGTATTGTCTATCATGGCAAGAGGGTGCAATGTTTAGATGATAGTGGAAGGAGTGTGGAGATAGTGGGTGTTCAAAGACCTATTTCTCTTTGCAAGATTCCCACTATTCAATTGAACCAGTATGCGCGATAGGGTTGCCAGTTGTTTGTAGTGAGAGTAGATGATTTGGATAAAGGAGGGAATCATGATGATCTCTTTTGTTATCATCCCCTGCTTCAGGAGTTTTTAGATGTTTTCCCTAGTGAGATTCCAGGTATGTTACTGAAGTGCGATATTGATTTTTGGATAGGTTTGATTCCAGAAGAAGAGCCTACATCTAAGGATCCTTATCAGATGACTACTTAGGAGTTGAGAGAGTTGAGATTAAATTTGGAGGAGTTATTGGCTAAGGGATTCATTCACTCTAGTGTCTCTCCATGGGGTGCATCAATATTATTTGTGAAGAAGAAATATGGATCTCTTAGGTTGTGCATTGATAATAGACAACTTAATAAGGTGATAGTGAAGAACCGATATCCTTTGTTGAGGATTGATGACTTGTTTGATCATATTAAGGATGCAAAGGTCCTCTCCAAGATATTAGACCTTAAGTCTGGGTATCACCAGATGAGGATTCATGAGGTAGATATTAATCATACAACATTTCACACTAGATATGGATATTATGAGTTCATAATGGTACCTTTTGGTCTCACTAATGATCCATCAATCTTCATGAGCTTGATGAATGGAGTTCTTAGGACTTATCTCAATGGGTTTGTGCTTGTTTTCTTGGATGATGTATTGGTTTTATTGAGATCAGTGGAGGAGCATGAGGAACACATGAGATAGGTTTTTTAGTGCCTATGGGACAATCACTTGTATGACAATATGGCGAAGTGTGAGTTCTTCCAGAAAGAGGTGAGATACCTTGGTCATGTTATTTCAGGAGAGGGTATCATAGTAGATCCCTTTAAGATTCAAGCTATAGTGGATTGGCCAACACCCATGAATGTGGGCAAGGTTCATAACTTCGTGAGACTTATAGGTTATTATCACAAATTTATTCAAGATTTATCAAGGATTGCTCACCCTATCACTTCTCTTCAGAGGAAAGGGAAGAAATTTGTGTGGTCAGATCAGTATGAGATGGCTTTTCAGATCCTTAAGGAGTGTCTAACTAGTGCACCTATTCTAGTAGTGTCAAATCCTTTGCGTGACTTTGTGGTGTGCATGAATGTGTCTTTAGAGGGGCTTGGAGTAGTTTTGTTGCAAGATGGTAGAGCGATAGCATACAAGTCACATAAGCTCAAAGATCATGAGTTGAATTATCTCACTCATGATCTAGAGCTAGCAGCAGTGGTGCATGCTTTGGTTCTTTGGAGACATTTTCTTCTTGGGCATCGGTTCAAGTTGCACAATGATCATCGTAGTTTTTAGTATATTTTCACGTAGCCAAACTTGAATGCTAGGCAACAACATTGGATGGAGTTCTTGTGTGAGTATGATTTTGAGGTGAGATACATTCAGGACAAGGAGAATGTGGTAGAAGATGCCTTGAGTTGCAATAGGCATGAGGCTTTAGTGATGATCCTCACTATAGATTTGAGGAGCAAGATACTTAGTGCCCTTCCTTTAGATAGTTGGTATCAGGAAGTCAGAGTAGAGATACCATCAGGGAGAGCTTTAGATGGAAGATATGAAGGATACTCTTTGGATTCCAATGGTTTTCTTTGACAATTGGGACATATATATGTTCCACCTTCATATGGTTTATGAGCATTGATCTTGTTAGAGGCTCATCATGCACTTTACTCGGCACATCCTGGTGTCAAGAAGATGCATACAAATTTGCGACAATTATATCATTGGGCAAGAATGAGGAGAGATATAGCAGATTATGTGTCATGTTGTTTAGAGTGTCAGCAGGTGAAGGCAAAACACCAACATCCGACAGGTTTGTTGCAGTCAAACCTAGTTCCAAAGTGGAAATGGGATATTATATCTATGGATTTTATTGTTGGATTGCCTATGTCTTAACATCGTCATGATGCTATCATGGTCAACATTGATAGGTTGTCTAAGGTGGCACATTTCTTGCTGATCAAATCTTCCTACACAGTAGTGACTGTGGCTCGCATTTTCATGGAACATATAGTGAGGTTGCATGGTATCCATCGATGGATTATATCAGATTGTGATCCAGTGTTCACTTTAGCATTATGGACTTCCCTTCAACATGACTTAGGAGAGGAGTTGAAATTTAGTTCAATATATAATCTTGAGATAAATGGTCAGACGAAGAGGGTCAATTAGGTCTTGGAGGATATGTTCAGGATGTATGTCATGGATCAATAGTCCATATAGGATGATTGCATTTATTTGGTGGAGTTTGTGTATAATAATAACTATCATAGTTTAATTGGCATGTCTCCTTTCTAGTCATTATATGGTAGACTGAGTCAGACACCCTTGAGTTGGGATCGATTGGAGGACAGAGTACTCCTTCATTTAGAGATGTTGTAGGACATGGAGCAGAAGGTGAGGTGTATTAGAGAGAATTTGTTAGTGGCACAGGATAGACAGAAGAAATATGGAGATGATCATCATGTGGATAGGTAGTTTTTAGTTGGAAACAAGGTGTTTTTGAGAGTGCATCCACAAAAGAGTCCCATCCGTTATGGAAAAGGCTCTAGGTTGGCACCCTGATTTGTTGGACCTTTTGAGATTTTGAAACGGATTGGTCTGGTAGCATATCACCTTGCCTTGTAACCTAACTTGTCTCATATCCATGATGTGTTCCATATGTCTATTTTGAGACCTTGTCATCCTGATATATCGCATGTTTTGGATTGGCATTCATTGCAGGTCGAGGATGAGAAACATTTTTTGGAGCCCATGCGCATTCTTCCATATCAAAGGTGGACCCTCGCGGGTCAAGACATAGAGAAGGTAAGGTTCCAATGGGACCCAAGTGATGATTCTTCAATGACATGGGAGGATGCTGCACAGAGGAGAGAGGTTTACCCTTATTTGTCCTCTGGCTTCCAAGAGTAAGCCTAGGCAAAGGTGGGGGGTGTCCCTCCTATTCTCAAATTTTGATTTATACCTTGATAGACCTATCTAGACTTATGATTGATGTTTTGATAAAATTTGATCGATACTTATGATCTTATTCATACTCTAGATGCTCATGTGTAATGATACATTCTAGATTAATTGATCTTATTCAAACTTTATATGATTGATGATACATTCTTGATTAATTGATGGATGGATTTACATTAGATGTATTATATGCACTTGATATTCCTATATGGACTATATTATTTATGATGTTATGATAGTTCTAACCCCTATTTATTGATTATGGTTCATGCGATGCATTGATGTTGCTATTGTGTGACTTTATTCATGAGACGGGCGATGTATTATCACCCATTGTGAGTATGATATGGTGTTGTGATTCTCTTTTCACTTGCCTATTTTATCATGATGTATATATATATATATATATATATATCGTATTGTTCTTTAGTGGTGGTTGCAAGATTGCAGATACCAAACATCGACTCCACCTGGTCTCATAGGTTTGAGTGTGTCCTATCCCAATGGAAAGTTGTTGGAGATGACATGTCTTTCCCTCTCGTACTCTAGGCGTAGTTATTCACCTTGTCAATTGTGTTGTGGCGTAAGTGTTGGTTAGAGTCTTGTATCGTTGTGGACCCTTTTGTCGAGTTGTTTGAGGTGATGCAAGCGTATGTTGTTATTTAATTAATAATTGGTTAATGTGATTTATTAATGTTTACATTAATTTATTTAATTTAATATATGGTATGGGTATTTAATTATTTAGACTATTTATTATTGAGGCTTCATTGATGTTATTGAGTTTGATTTTCTTAATTTATTAATTTATTGTTGAGATTGATTTATTTAATTTATTTGATTTATTGTTTAATTGATTATTCGATTAATTGATTTGATACTAATTATTTATTGTTTTATTATTTATTAAGTTACTAATTATTTAATGTTTATGTTTTATTATTGATATGATTTTTATATTTATTTATTAGTTCTATTTTTACAAGAAATTAATTTATTGATTTATTATTTGAGATTTGGTTTACTATTATTACCCCATTTGTATTTGTATTTCTACATTAATGTTATTTTTATAATTGGATATAATATACAGTTTACCTACCCCCTTATTTCTATTGGTTAATTTTGAATAGGTAGGTAAATAATATATTGAATAATACTTACCTTGGTAATGTGCATGGTAGGTATAAGCCGATGGTTTTCTATAGTTTGGAGTTTAATTTTTTTATTTATTGGAGATTTGTCATGCGTTGCTGGGTTGGCATCTCTGCAATTTTGAATTGAAGCTTTTGATTTTTGATTGAGTTTGGATTGGATTGCTGGAGTTGATTTTGAAGATTTGGATTTTGAAGTGGTTGGATTGATTGCTCTTCGTTAGATACTTTGTCGGGATTGTGATTTCTAGGTTGGAGTTCCTTATTTTTTCCTCTTTGCAAATCATTTCAAAAAGATTGTTTGCAATGGTGTTTGTTGAATGATTGTGTGTGGGAAAGGATTCGATGATAATAATTTTGAATATGGTTTTGGAGGGGAAATTTTGGTGTGTAAATATGTATTATGGAATTTGGGAAATTCTAGAAATATTGTTTTGTTGGGGATGTTTTTCATGTACTCTTTTTGTTTGATTCTTGTTTTCAAATCTCTGTGGCTTGATTGAGTTTGGTTGATTTTGGGATTGAAATTGTATTCCTTAAGTCTATGCATATATAATTATTCTCTAAGAGCATCTGCAGTAAGGATTTCCTCTTCTTGTAGTTTTGTCGGTAGTTGAGTTATGGATATGTTTTGTCATAATCATTTTTGTGATTGAACTATGTTTGTATGGGCATAAAAATGCCTTAGGGAAGTTTTAATGAGCTTACTATACAATTATTGTATCTTCTATGTCATGCCCAAACTTTTGGGCAAAAACGGAACAACAAATTTTTTTTTAAAACAACAAAAATTCATTAAATAATCTACATTAAAAGAAATCAAATAAGTTTTGTCTTAACTAAGGGTTAACTCTGGGTTAAATAGAGTTGTTTACTAAAGTTGATTTAATTAACTAAATCAATATAGCGACAATAATTAGAGAAGACTAATTATTCCCTAAGAGGGTCATCGCAACTTAATTAATTAGTCTAATTAATTTCCTCTAATCAAAATCAAGAGATATTAAATATCTCAATAGCATTTAAAATACTCAAGGCTAAATAAAATGATGATAATGTTATCTCAAATTAAAATTAATGAATTAAGCGCACACAAATTCACTTTTTAAATATAACCATTAAGGTTAACTAATTCAATGATGATATTGGCCAAATAAATATAATTTATATTAAAGTCAATTTTAAATCCCCTAAAACATTCAAATTTTGACCTCAGGCTAGATTCTGTTGGGGTTGAGAAAATACAACACCATAGGAGCCCAAATGACCTCTGCAAGCTGAAAAACCTGTTACAAGGAGAAGCAAGGAAGCAAATCACAGAAGAAAGAAATACACAAAAAATATGCTCAAAAAGAGAGAGCTCAATATTCACAAAAAGTGTAATGTAATAATCCTTCTTCTTACAATGAAAAGAAAGAACTCAACCTTTAATAGGTCAAAAAACCCTAAAAGGGAAAACCTAGGTTTGCACATAATAATTAATAAAAGAATTAATTATTATGAACCTAAAGTTAGCTTAAGTGTAAAAGAGATATAGGGAACTTAAATAATTAAACAAATATTTTTTAATTAATCAAGTAGATACCCGAATACTCTAACACCCCCCCTTAAGCTAGACTTAGGGAGAAGCTAAAACCTAAAACAACTACTGAAAGAAGGAAAGATGGGTCCCGACAACAAGGCCTAATCAGGTACCCAAATACAATGAAATCTCTATGAACTGGAGAAATAGAGAAAACCACGTGGGAAAAAACTCCTCCAAAAAGAGATGGAAAAGAACACCATTGAAGCATGAAGAACCTGCAAACTCTGTCAAAGAATAACTGCTGATCTGAAGAACCTCCACTGAAATAGAACATGACCAAGTAGAGAAGATTGTAATCTGTATGAGTGCCTTCAAATGACACTAATCGAATCAGAAGGCAAACAAGGCAAACAACTGAAATCAAAGATAAAGATGGCATGAAAAGACCAAAGCTTGAAGAGCTTATCAATCAAACCACGGAAGAATTAGAACCAACAGGACAAACCTCCCCATAATGTTGAAGAGGGAGAGGGACAGGAACACTGAAAATAATAGCCTAGAATAACTGCATGACGAAGAACCAGGAACATCAAAGGTGCTGAGAAAAGTATAGGGTGTCGTGGAAGGAATACTCACTTAACACACAACATGAGGCGAATTTCATGGAAGGAACACTCACTTGACAAAGGTGGATGGCAAACAAGGCAAACATCAACCCCCTCATGGCACTTTATAAGTAGTGCATGTACAACAAGGCACAAGATGTGCAAGATCCCAAGTAAACAATGCATGATGGCACTTTATCTCACTGCGTTTGCATAAATACAATGCTAGAATGATAAGAAGACTAGAAATAGAAAGGAGAACCAAAATAGAGATATCCTACCCAGAGAAGAGATCCCAAGACCTGAAACAACCAAGATATCCACTAGAGTGTTGAAAAGAAAAAACCTGAATAAAATATGCATGGAATAGAATCTAGAAATAAAACTTAGATGGCTAGAAAGTACACAACACATGCTTTTCAAAAATATAAACTTTTTGTAAAACAGAGTTTGGATGCTCATTCTACATCCCCTGGAGTGCAAAAAAGAGACCCCACTTTGACTGGAAAAAAACATAGGCAAACAAAAAAATTGGAAAAAAATACTAGCATCACAAGGTCCGGCTCGGAACCATCTTTTTGATGCCTATTTGTTTCTGAAAAAATGACTCTGTATGCCCAAGATATGACCAAAAAGCCAAACCCCCCTTCAAAACAAGAGGAAGGGGTAGTTTGGTGTCTCTGGCGAGCAGAGGTGGCTAGTGAGCGGTGCTCTGGTGGTGGGATGGTGGCACCCTGGTGGTTCTCCAGTAGTGGAGCAGCCGCCGAGTGGCGGGGCTGAGGGTCCGATGAGGAAGCAGGCAGCGGCGGCGCTACGAAGCGGAGCTGAGAAAGCTGAGCAGCGCGGCGGTTCCTAGCGGCGATGGCGCCAACAAGGGCCGGGCGAGGAGCAAGGTGCCGAGCGGGGAGCTATGTCGGGCAGCGGCCGAGGAAGTGCAATGGTCGGCAGTGCGGCGGCAGTGGCAGGGGCCACAGGGAGGTGGAGGCTAGGAAGCAAGGTCACCGAGAGGCAGGGCTGCCGGGGACGCGACGGCAGGGGGCCAGCGGCCAGCAAGGCGCTAGAGGATGGTGGCATGGGGCTTGAGGCCTGGGTAGCGTCAGGGGCCGTACTAACACCTGCAGGGGCCCCACAGCACCCTGCGTACTGTGGGAGCCCCAAAAAATATTTTTTTTTACACAAAAAAAACTTTCGCCTTTGTAAAAAAAAAAAAAATTTTAAATTTTTTTTGAAGATTTTTTCAAAATATCAAAATCTGGCCTGCATGCCATAAAAAGGCAAAAATATTTTTTTTTTGAATTTTTTTTCTCGAACTGCGTGCCAGGGTCGTATGGCCTGGATCTGGAGAAAAAATACTCCCAGAGGCTCAGGAACCAAAATAGGTCAAATTTTATATGACCATAGGGGTTTTCGGGCCTTTTGAGCACGATGGTGAGGTCCGTTTAGGCCCAAAGTTCTCAAAAAAAAAATTATCCCTAGGTGCATAAAAAACTTTCTGAAACCCCAGATTTGCTTCCAATGCAAAAAATTCTCAAAACAAGAACAGATATCTACAGATCTAAAGCTCTAATACCATGTTGGAGTTGAGAAAATACAACACCACAGGAGCCCAAATGATCTCTGCAAGCTGAAAAACCTGTTACAAGGAGAAGCAAGGAAGCAAATCACAGAAGAAAGAAATACACAGAAAATATGCTCAAAAAGAGAGAGTTGAATATTCACAAAAAGTGTAATGTAATAATCCTTCTTCTTACAATGAAAAGAAAGAAATCGACCTTTAATAGGTCAAGAAACCCTAAAAGGGAAAACCTAGGTTTGCACATAATAATTAATAAAAGAATTAATTATTATGTACCTAAAGTTAGCTTAAGTGTAAAAGAGATAAAGGGAACTTAAAATAATTAAACAAATATTATTTAATTAATCAAGTAAATACACGAATACTCTAACAGATTTCGCATAAAACAATTAATAATATTCATTAATAAATTCCCCCAAATTAAATTTAACCTAATGTCCATATTTAATTAAATATGGAAAATAACTATATAATATTCCTCATTAATAACCCAAGTTAATAAAATTAAAACAATAATTGCGATTAATATATCTATATAAAATTAATCCCCAATTTTAATTATGCCTTGATAAAAAGACTATATTAAAATTAATTTTCTCCCTAGTCAATATTAGGAGTTTAAATTAATTTCACATATAGCTATAATTAAATGGGGGGGGGAATTCTTTTTCAAATTTTAAAAAGAATTCCCCCTCTTTTTATTTTAATTATATATAATTTCAAACCATAATTAGGGTTGAGTTATATTTTTTTATTTTATTTTAAATATCAACCCTAATATTTTTTATAATTTCTAATTGCTAACCCTAACCCGAATATGGGCCAGGGCTGCATATCTTATTTTTTGTTTCTTTTATTTAAATGCTAACCCTAACCTAGAATTGGGTTAGGGTTGCATATTTTATCTAAATTAATTCTTTCTTATCTTTTTTTTGTTTGCTAGGGTTTTTGTGTGTGTGTGTGTGTTTTGTGTGTGTGTATAGGGTTCAAGGTGGCGAAGGAGGCCGAGCAAGGGAATGGTCGTAGTGCAAAGGAGGCGGTAGCAGATAGCACGGGAGATTAATCCACAAGGTGAAGGAGGCAGTGGCGGCCACTGCGATGGCCACCACTGGGGGTCACCACTCACAGTGGCACCGCGGGTGCCCCTGTGGGTCTCAGCCCGCAGTGGTGGTCGAGGCTGCCCCTGCGGGTCCCGGCCCGCAGTGGCGCTACGGCATCCCTGCGGGTCTTGACCCGCAGTGGCGGTTGAGGCTGCCCCTACGGGTCACGGCCTGCAGTGGTGCCGCGGGCACCCCTGTGGGCTTCAGCCCACAAAGGGAGCCCAAGCCGCCAACGAGAACCCTAGGAGCTTTGGCTCCAATACGCTAGGGTTTGCAATTTTTTTGGTTTTTTATTATTATTTGTTTTTAAATATTTATAATAGGAAGTATATATATATATATATATATATATATATATATATATATATATATATATATGTTTTTGTTTTTTTGTATATGCAGAATTTAATATGACTGTCAAAAAGATAAATGAATAGAACAGAATATCAAATAGATAAATATTTCATTTTCAATAGATTTAAAGTATTAAATATATATGCCTATGTTTGTTATTTTAAAATATGAAGGCATTTAAAACTAACTCTTTTTTTTATAGCAGCATATATATTTATTTTCCTCTTAGTTTAACAACCACTTAGTTGAACTAAAACAATAGTTAATATGTCTATATAATATACACACACACACACACACACACACACACACACACACACACACACATATATATATATATATATATATATATATATATCATGAAGTTCTCTTATTTTTTCTTGAAATAAAATAACTAGATTTATCTTACTGCATTTACAAAATAGAAAAAAAATAGCAGAAATTAATTTATTACAACTGCAACTAATAATGTCTAAAATCATTTAATCCATAGACAACATAATGAGATGCAATACTAACATACACTCTAAATCCTATTTCCATTATTTTGCAATATGAACAATAGATAGAAATAAATGTTTATTTTCTCTTACTAACATCTATACTTCTACATTTTATCTATTTCCTTTCTTTTACAATATGCTACGAGGAAGAAATAATTTTTATTTCAAGAAGAAAATACAAGTAAATAATATCTCACTAACTATAGAAACATACTTCAAGTTTTATTTTATTTCTTTCTTGCAGGATCAAAATCTAAGAAAAGAATACCTCTTAATTCATGATAAAAGATAGTTTAAAGAATACATTTATTACATCATGGTAAACTTTACAAATAGATAGATACCCAACTTAGCCTCTCATTTCTACTAAATGAGGGCTTCCAAAATAAATACATTTTTTTTTTTGCAACTAAAAACAAAGAACAATAGGATCAACTCCTAGCTTTTTCTTTCCATCATTTCCCAAGCAAACCTACAATAAAAAGCTTTTAGGTTGTGACCATAGAGGCTCACTTCCCAACCTAGGCTTAATAGAAGCCACCCCCGAGCTTGGAGAACCAAGACCTAAATGAGATACACACAAGAAATACACAAAAAGCAAGACAAACTTCACAACATTCACATTCCCATCCCAAGGCTAAACAATGTCACTTATGTGATTTTTTAAGTGGGGTGAAGGTGGACTAAATACCCTTGAGGAGAATTCTGCAAATAGTGCACATAATGCCATAACATGGATGCAAATATAACATATCCACAAGTTCCAAACTTGTCCCCTAAATTCCTTATGACCCCCAAGGCATACAAGCCTACAACTCCCCTTATGACCCCCATTTTATAAACATAAAAAATATGCAGCAAGGGCCACAAAAATCGCTTGAGAATCACTCTCTTCCAAAGAGATCCTCTCACTCAAAAGGGTTGTCAAACAACCCTTCACCCCAAGGTCACTCTACCCTCCCAAGGGTGAGTTTGGCCTTGAAAACTCCCATAAACAAGACATAAAAATACAACAAAAACAACAAATGGAAGGAATCCACATCTTCCTACACATACATAAAAACAACAAGGAAAAAGCAACAAAGGAAACAATGCAACAAACAATCTTTTCAAATGCAAACAACCTCATATAATAGTTAGAAATTTAACCAACCTTAAGCTGCCAAAAAGGTAAGGAAATTTGTAGGAGAGCTGCCCAAATCCACAACTTTTCTCCTTCCAAACTTAGTCAAAAATCTTCCCAATCCTACCCAAAATTTCTACAAATTCCAAGTCTCAAAAAAGGAGATTGGGTGATCAAACTTTTCCCTCCCAAACTATTCCCTATGAAGCCACACCTCTCACTCTTTCCAACCCACTTGGGAAGGGTGAAGGATGCTCATTGGTTGGTCTTCACAAAGCCTTACATACTCCCTAACCAAAGCACCTCAAAAAAGGAAATGGAATGGGGAAAAGGAATGACACTCATGAAGTGGGTTACCTAACCAAAGAATGCTCTTCTAAAGATGAAATTCGGCCAACTTGAGAAACTCACTTTTTGGGGAGGTTAAACAAGTCCTAGGGAGTGGACACATGGCCAAATTTGGCCTTCATCCATAGGTACACCATATGACCCACTAAAAGTGTCCCAAACTTGACCCCAGGAGTTAGTTTAACCCCTTGGAAGTCCACCCAAAGTATACCTACTAGTCAACTTTGAGTTGACCCCCTCTAATGGATCACTATCCTAGGTTTACTTGGGACTATCTAGGATAATTTAAAATATAAAAATTCGTAAAATAAATTCCTCAAAAAGAGACATGACAATGCCAACTCAACTTACAACACATGTGTCAAGTGACACTTCAAAAATAATTACACATCACCAAAACACACCTGGCAAATGTCTCTTTGAAATTTATAAATTAAACAAATTTTCCAATTAAATACTCATCCAAGCATAACATTTACAAACAAGGGGTTGTCTCTCCAGATAGACAACCCCTGGCTTCACAATCGCACATAGGCCTAGGCTTGATTCTCCAAATAATTTCCATGGTCACATGGATAATTTTCCTGCACATCTCACTTGCACATTAGTAATTTCATAATCACGTATAATATTATCAAAAGAATACAATTCAAACATCGCATAAATTTTCAATTATAAAATCAAGTATCCAATTATTTGATAACATCCACATACAATCATCTACTAAATGGCATCATCCTCATAAACATGGAATTAAATCATTTATATAACATGCATCCATAATTTCTAGTATAAAATGAAGTACTGCAAATCAAAGTAAATGACATAATCATATCAATGTTATCCATAACACAAGATCATATAGAATTCGGGTCCATAATGTGTCAAAATATAGTATCCAAAATAGGTCCAACATGAAAATAATAGAAATGCTATGACGGCTCGGGGTAGGGCCTCACATTCTATATTATTGTATGTCTTCGTACAACTCTGTATGTTTCTGAGTGTGTTTTGGTTAAGAATCATTGTAGATTTCTTTTGAAAAGTTAATTATTCATCTTGCTCTTACTCTTCATTCACAATATGAGAAATGAATGACTGAAATGCCCTTTTTAACCTAATTTTGAGTTGTAATAAATGCTCAACCTTAAAGGCTTTCGGTTGCCATGAAATTGCCTTCTGAAATATAAAGTCTCCATGAAGTCTTCTGGATATCATCTGTATATCCAATCTAGATCTTCTAAAACCTTCTAGAACTGGTTACAAATCTCTAAATGGGGTTCAATGGATCTGCATGATAATCTGCCCCCTAAGGCTAGAATGCCTTAGTTAGCGGATGATGTTCCAGCACCAGATTCAAGTGTGGATCCATTTTGCACATTTGAATCTTCCTTTTTCACCCACATATTCTTATGTTGATCTCTAATCTCTTCTACCTTAGCTTTGCCCTTTTCATCTGATTTATTCTTGTTCATTGGAGCATTCCTACTTTTGCAATATCTTGCAATATGACTAGGTTTGTTACATGTATGAAAAACAACACTCCTTTGCATAGGCTTGACGTTCATCTAATTTGGTCTCATCCTTCATTGGTTAGATATATGTCCAAACATCCCACAAGAATATAATCTCTTGTTCTAAAAGTTATTTATCACCATTCTACACATGTTTGACTTATGACCATTTTTTTTGCATATGAAACATTGACCGATAAATGCAAAACCATTGTTCATCACTTTATTCATCATTCCATTATTAAACCTAATTCTGCATTGATTTGCCATATGACCAAATTTACCACAAACAAAACATTTACCATTGAATTTATAAGCATTAGGATGTCTTACTAGAGGTTTCTTGTCCTTCTGATAATTAGGTCTTGCATTGCTCTATCCAAAACCGAAGGATTCTCCCCTTTCAAATCCAAGTCCTCGCATGTCTTTCCCATGTCTCTAACTTTCCAGGATCTCATCCAACTAGCTTGAACTAGATTTAAACTTTTCTTTGTACTCATTAGCAGTAGTCAACTCATCTCTCAAAATTATTATTTGTCTTTCAAATTCTTTCCCATCATTCTTTGTTTGCGCCAATTCAAGATTCGACTGATCATTCTCATAAGTCAGTCTGCAACATTCATCAGATTTGTCCTTCAATGACTGAGTTGGGGTTTCTTCATTTTTCTTCCAGTATTCAATCTCCTTTGTCAGCTTCATGAAAATAGATTGCATCTCATTCCTACAAACTGTATTCTCCTTAGCCAACTTCTGACATTCATCTATCTTGTCTTGTAGAACTTGATTATCAATGATTTGTTCTTCTTTCTCCTTCAGCTTGTCCATCATCTCCTTCCTCTTATCTCTAGAATTTCTCACTTTATCTTTTAGTATCTCAATGAAATCTTTAGCTACATTCAAGGAACTTGCTTCTATTCTTTCTGCATCAAGATCTTCAAGTGCCACACTATCCTGTCTCAGCAAACCAGAGTCCATTGATTCAATCTTCCATATCTTCCTCAAGTTGTTAGGATTCTTTCAAGGCATAACGATCTGATATAAATTGTTAGAATCAATGAACACTAAGAGGGGGGGTGAATCAGTTCTCTGCAATTTACAAATTTATTAAGTTGTTTCTTTAACCATCAGATGCAAAGAATAGAAAATATAATGTAGAAACACAAAGAAAATAACCACACAACCATAACATAACTTTTTTAATGTGGAAACCCGGAAAGGGAAAAACCACAGTGGGATTGGGTACCCACAATATTATTATACTATGGCCAATAGTAAAACAATATAACAAAAGTGGAATGCACTTACATTTAGGCTCACTGCCTAGAGCTCACTGTTCAATTACAAAATAGGGCTACAACCCCAGAGGACTCACTACAATACAAATGAGATATTTAAGAAAATACAATGTCTAAACTAGAGTATAGCATCTACAAATGCCAAGAATCAATTCCGGTTAAGCTCAGAATGATCTACTGCCACTGATCTAGAAAACTGCTATGTTCTTCTTTGTTTCCAAATACGGATCATCAAAACTCAATATGCGCATGTGAAACTACGCTCAATCACACTCAAAATGATTTACTCCACACCTTCTATATGCAAACTCATCATCCAAGTTGATCTTATATATCCACACCACCAAAATAGATCTCCATCAAGTCGGCTTCACACAACTACAAAATATGAAACGTATAGTTTCATGTTGGCTCAAATCATCACAAATCCATATACCGAACCTAAAACATGTTATCAAAAGCTTCCCATAATTCATCTCAATAACCTTGAACTCACCAACATCCACCAGAATCATCCTAAATAATCTAAACCAAATGTTACACATCAAGCATAATGATAACTATGTTCTTCCTCCATTACCAAATACCAGACCAAGAAACTTGCACTAGAATCAACACGAGAGGCTAGAATTACAAGATAATCTAACTTAAACAACCAATCAACTATCCTAATCACTACAACCAAAACTGCATCACCAAAAATGAGTTGTGCCTACTAAATCTGTACGCCCTGTTCATACTCTATTGGACTAATGTCTAAAATCAATATGTCTTCTGGTAGATCAAATCTACAAGTACCAGATAGGATTACCAAGTTGAGTTGCCAATGAATGACAACCCCTAAGTAATCTCCATGCATCAAACATAATTAATCTTCACCAGAGCATCACTGGAACAGTGTCTTATGCCAACAACATGTTGAAAGAGGAACTCAGAAGTGCAGATAAGGGCAGGCTTACTCTATTTGTTAGGTTGCATTACCTTTCCCAAGACTTAGACAAACCTAAATTCAAAATGAGACAACTCTTGGATTGCTTCATAAAGGAGGATGTACAAGATGGTTTGGGAAGTTTATCATAGAGAAACAAATTTGTGCAAATGTTAAATGTTCAAGATAAAACTTTGAAGACACTAGACATGAAGATCTCAAGCATGGTTACATTTTTGCAGACCTCTATTCAAGTTGAACTTGAATTTTCTCTTCCTTGGGAGTATGGTGCGGGAGCACCCTAGGAGCTTATGTGTGTTCAACATGGCCAAATTTGAAATTTTGTGTGCTTTTGTGTTATTTTATGTAAATAAGGTCATTTTTGACCATTTGGGATCATGTGGACCCATTTTTGGAGTGTTATAGGGTCATTGGTTACAAATTTGTAAATATTGTCAATGTTGCTAAAAAAAACAATCGTCAAGCAACTTTTGCAAAAAGTGTCAAATTGGTGTTTTGTTAGTAAACTAATCAAAAGGTGGTTGCCAATAGTTGTGAATGTATTAAAAAACCCTCCAAACTCAAACTGAGGGTGGGAGGCATTGTAATTGAAGATTTTGATGAATGGAGCAATCATTTCTGGGCATTTTCCTAGTGTTCAATCATGTTCTATTATTTGGTATGGACTATAAGGTTCACATATCAATCTAAAACCAATTGAATTGTGTAGCAACGTGATTTTCTTCAAGTCTCATCAAATTTCTTTAAGATTTAAATAAGTTATGACCATTTTGGTGAAGGCATCTTGATTCTGACAGTTTTCTAGAATTTGTAGCAAGAAAACATGATAGTACGACCATGTACGAGCTGGTACGAGTCTAAAACTTGGATGAATGGAAGGGGCTTGGTGTTAAAAAAAAAATCTTTTTTACCAATAGTATTAAAAATGTTGGCAATTTGGCATTAAGTTGTCATTGATGTCAACCAGTTTGGCAAGGTGATAGGTATGCTAGCATACACATGAGAGTGTGCAAACAGAAGAAAGGCTTACTAGTAAGGCATAAACCGGGATGAAGATTGTTTGTGTGTTATGAAGGCACAACAACTAGTGAACAGAACAAAAAGGATGGTTGATGGTCATACCGGTAAAATAAGCTAAACCGGTAGTCAACCTTGGACAACAAAGAATGTCAAACTAACATAGGAGTCCAAGAAGAGGTGGATGTCAACAAGCATGATAGTTGGATGCCACATGGAGGTACCGCACAGGTCAGTGGAGTGTTCATCGACACAACAATATGTGAGCATTGTTGGCTTTAATGAGGAACATGCAAGTCACGGAGAATGCCAGAAGATTGCGGCTTGAGGAAGGCAAGATGGAAAAGCTACTGCACTAATCCTGTAAGAAGATTTGAGCTTCGTACCTGTTAGGTGAACGAAATAGAAAAAACCATTTATAACAAGTGATAGAGAAAAGAAAAAAAGTGTGGTGTAGACCTCCAGATTTAGAAAATGCACATTGGAATGTGAAGTTCAATCGATGATTGATCGTTGTCATAAATAACAGATCCCTAAAAAGCAGATCAAATCAAAGGGGATTCAGATTGAGCTAGAAAAGGAAAACCTAACATGACAATATTTGAATGCATTCTTGGTGGGAATCCATGTTTATAAATACATATGCTCGAAACAAAAAATGATGATGTTTGAGGAGAAGAAGAAGAGTGAAGAGAGCTTGAGTGCAGAGAAGAATCATCTTCCTCAGAATTTATTCTAAAAAGGTTGTAGAGTGAGTCAACAAGCGAGCCGGTGAGAGGTTTTAGCTACCAGTGATTAAGTATCAGTAGAACTATAGCAGGTCCAACAATTGAGAAAACCAGTGAGGTGTGGTAGAGCAAGGTGGAATCCAAGTGTGACATAGTGAGTTATGAGACTATGTGAGAGAGAGAGAGAAGAGAGGCCAAGAATCAGAGAGAGTGATCTCATAACTGGTAGTATGATATCCACTAGAGAAGGAAAGACTGTCAACCGGCAGTAACCTATTTGATTAAGAGTTGCAAAACTCATTTGCAACAAGAAGCTATAACTGTATCAAAATTGTATTTCAATATACATCGCCAATTTGGAGCTTGGTGCAAGGGTTGGTGCTCCTTGGGTTGGTGCCCTAAATAAGAAGGGGTTGGTGCCCTAAATCTTTGTAATTTAGTGTGTTACTTGTGAGCCTAGATTGGAGCAGTAGTCTCCAGTGCATTTCTCACCGAGGTTTTTCCCATATTGGATTTTCCTCGTACATCTGGTGTTGTGGGTTGCATCTATGTGATTGTCTTCTTTGATCTCCTCATTTGCTTTACTAGTTTGATTGTTTAGTTTTTAAGATAACAACTAGTATACTCAATTTTCCTTAAAAGAGAAAATAGTTTAGGAACCACTGATTCACCCCTTCTCAATGGTACTTTATGTTCAACAACTGGTATTAAAGCCTAGGTTCTCGGTTATCTCTAAACCTTGGGTAGATTCTAGACTTAGAACACAATGGCAAGAAATGAGTCTGCTTCCTCAAAATTCCCCATGTTTAATGGATCCTGTTAGACAGTTCAAATAACTGGAAGACAATTGAGAGGGGGGGGCGGGGGGTTGAAGCAGTTGTCACAGATTACCGAAAGCATTATCAGATAAAACAACAATATCGGAATAGCAGTTAATCCAATTAAGCATAGACAATAGTCATAGAATAAAATCTAGTCACACAACACCAAGATTTGTACATGGAAAACCTGGCAAAGGGAAAAACAATGGTGGGAATCCTACCCACAGTCAGATAATACTTTTGTAGTAAGTATGTGAATTTACAATGAAGGGGCCTGCACTTGTAGTAAGGTCAATAGCCTAGAGAACACTGCTCATCACAAAAGGAGTGTCAGTGACTACATACAAATCCAGACTACAATCTGGAGAAGTGTTTAACTACAAAAGATATCATCTCCTATGCCTGAGTATAGTTTCGATTAGGCTCAATAACGGAGGACTAAATCCTATTACAAACCCAGTTCAATCTCCATTGATCGACCAAATCCTCTATCTGAATAATATTAAAATATTTGCATATTACATTCCTTGACCATGACCTCTTACAATAACCATGATGATCTACAATGAGATCTTAAATCTTATTTATGCAAACCCTCGACCATAAACAATCAAGTCGGCTACTAGACAATAAACCAATTATATCATTACAAACCATGTCGACCTTGGACTAAAAAAAAAATATCCAACACATAAGATATCTCAAAAATACAATAATAATTCCTATCCACATGTTACATTAATGTCGATCCATAACCTAGATCAACCAGGACCAATTATAGGTCCATACACTTTAGCAATGATCTCCAAATGCCAAGTCTCAAACAAGATTACCAACAACATCCTGAAACTCCATCAGAAGCTGCACCAACACCAATTATGCACTGCATCAAATTTCTCCACCAAAAGATCTTCCGGTGAAACCCTCGCCAAAACCAGAAACCAATATTTTGTATAAGCAAGATAGCATCCAATCACCAGATTGAAACCAATTGAAAAAATATGAGTATAGGCATTATGAACAACCCAATTCCATCACCAAATTATACTAGAGTTAACCAAATCATGTCCAATCCAAGTTAACCAAAAAACCACTCAACCCACCGGGACTAGAAGGGTGCCGGTAAAGCATCCAAACAGCTAGTGTTGACATCAATGCAACACATAATCAATTCCATCAAATGGCCAACAATCTCCCCCTTTGGCATTGATGGCAAGACTAGATGTTAAAAACATCTAAGTACCAAGAAATGCCAAACAAGTTTCCCTCTATGGAAGACAACCAACAATCTCCTACATATAGCTCTAAATATCAATGTCTCTCCCCCTATGAATAATATCTTTGTAAAGTTATGACTTTCTTTTTCACATCGCAATCTCTCCCCCTTTAACATCAATGCCAAAAATCTGACAGAAATATCAAAGCAAAAACATAAGCCTCTCAATCTCAAAGCTAACTACTCCCCTTGAGCAGTAGCATCCTACATCAATGCCAGAATGAATATTGTCTCTAATAATGCATACCAGACTGATGCCAAAATCACATCAATCTAGTCTCTGTTGGAGGGGCAAAAATTTCTCCATAATCAATTCCTTCCTTCTAAGAATATCCTTTACAAACCAATCTAGCCTTATTCCTTATAACTTTACCATCCTCATTCAATTTATTCCTAAAAACCCATTTAGTTCCAATAACCTTTTTATTTTTAGGCCGGGGAACCAAAGTCCATGTGTTATTTTTCTCAGTCTAATCTAATTCTTCTTCCATAGCTTTTAACCAAAATTCATCTTTACATGCCTCAATTACTGATACCAGTTCAACTTGTGAAATTAAACATACCTCATTAGTTGTCAGCCTTCTTCTTATCATCACTCTATTGCTCTTATCCCCAATAATTTGATCTTCAGAATGATCCAATCTCACATACCTAGGAGTCTTCTAACTCTTTGTTCCTCTTCCTTGTTCTTCAGTTACTATAGAATTTTTTGATGCTGCCAGAGTAACTGGTTCAACTCTTTATTCCGATAAAGGTGCTATTGGTTTAGATATAATCATTTCTACTACCAGTTCCTTCTCATAAATTTTGATTTGAATTTTTCTCAACTCATCTACTTTGACATTAGCACTCTCCACTATTTTCTGCAATCTCTTGTTATAACATCTATATGCTTTTCTTTCATTATAATAACCAAGAAATATGCCTTCATCACTTCTAGGATCAAATTTCTCAATAGCATCATCTCTCCTAATATAACATTTACTACCAAAGATTATGAAATACTTAATTATAGGTGAATTGCCAAACCATAATTCATAAGGTGTCTTACCAGTTTCTCCTTTGATATGTACTTTGTTAAATATATAAACCATTGTACTAATTGCTTCTCTCCAATAGATATGAGGTAGATTAGCTTCCATCATCATTGTTCTAAAAGCATCCAAGATAGTTCTGGTTATCCTTTCCACAACTCCATTATGCTAAGGTGTCTGGGGAGCATAAAATTGTTCTGATACCATGCATGTCACAAAATTTATTAAACATCGAATGTGAATTCTCCACCATGATCTGATCTCAAACATTTAATCTTCAATCTTGTCTCAGTTTCCACTTTAGCCTTAAGGATTTTAAATTTTTCAAATGCTTCATATTTTTCTCTCAAAAAAGTAACCCACATCATTCTAGAATAGTCATCAATGATTAGCATGAAATATCTATCACCATGAAAACTTTTAACTCTAGAAGGGCCACACAAATCAGTGTGAATAAGATCAAGAACATCATTTGATTTGTCTTGTATACTCCTAAAAGAGGTTCTGGCCTATTTACCCAATTGACATTCTTGACATACCAGATTATAAGGCTTCATAATCTTAGGTATACCTCTAACAGCCTTAGTTGAACTGATCTTCACAATGCAATCAAAATTTACATGACACAACCTTTTATGTCATAACCAACTTTCATCAATCTGTGTAATCAAACATGTCTTCTCACTGGAGATCAAATGAAATATGTTACCTTTTGTCTATGTACTGGTTGCAATCTCAAAGCCAGATCTGTTGATGATTTTGCATTTTTCATCCTTGAACTGTAATTGACAAACCTTATCTACCAATTGTCCTACACTCAAAAGATTATGCTTCAAACCTTCAACATAATAAACATTGTCAGTATTGTTCTTACCATCCAATGATATAGTTCCTTTTCCCTTAATAATACGACTTGTCATCTCCAAATCTAACTAATCCACCATCAATTTCTTGCAAAGACAGAAACTTTCCTTTATCTCCAGTCATATGATGTGCACAACCACTGTCAATTACCCATTCATCCTTATCCTCAATTTTAGCAGCAAGTGCCTTCTCCTCAGGTACATTCTCTTCCAATGCGATATCATCTTCCTTGATAGCCAAGAATACCCATTCTTTCGCACTATCAGATCCACTAGCAAAGTCTTCTACCAGTTCATCATCTGAATCAGTAATGCCTTCCTCATCCACTATGTAGCATAATTTGTTTTTCTCAAATCTAAACTTGTTCAGATTAGGCTTAAATGATCTCTTAAATCTTTCTTCAAATCTTAAATTCCTTTCAGGATTTCTAGATGCAAAATTACCAATCTTATTACATGCAAAACATTTAAAAGGTTATTTTCCTTCATACTTACTTCCTACCGGTCCTTTCGGTTCTCTTCTAGCAAATAGTGCTTCAAGTTTCTTAAACTCTTCATCTTCTCTCTTCATATCTTCTAATTTTTTTGCATATAAAACCATAGTGGGAAGCCTACCCACACTCAAATAATACTTTTGCAATAAGTATGTGAATTTACAATGAAGGGGCATGCACTTGCAAGAAGGCAAACAACCTACAGCACACTACTAATCACAAAAGGAGTCTCACTGACTACATACAAATACATACTACAATCCGGAGATGTGTTGAACTGCAAAAGATAGCATCTCCTATGCTTGAGTACAGTTTTGATTAAGCTCAATACCAGAGGACTAAATCCTCTTACAAACCCAATTCAATCTCCATTGATTGACCAACTCCTTTGTCTAAATGATATTACAATATTCACATATTACATTCCTTGACTATGACCTCTTACAATAACCATGATGATCTATAATGAGATCTTACATCTTATTTATAGAAACCCTCAGCCATAAACAATCAAGTCGGCTACTAGACAATAAACCAATTACATCATTACAAATCATGTCGGCCTTAGACTAATAACAAGAAATTAAGTTAACCTACTTTACTGGGTCAGATGTCATGAGTTGAGTTAGATGTTAAGTTGCATAATCATGTTGGGAAACTCCTTTAGTATTGTTTAGTCTTCCGTTGTGTTATTGGAACCTTTGATAACTCATTGTATCATTACATTGTGTCTTATTTAAATATATATATATATATATATATATATATATATATATATATTTGCACTCCATTTGTGTGTTTTAGCTTTATCCCTTCGGGGTTTCCTAGCGGGGCATTACATTAAATAAATAATATCCAACACATAGGACATCCCGAAAATAAAACAATAATTCTTGTCCACACATTACATTAATGTCGGTCCATAACCTAGATCAACCGGGACCAAGTATAGGTCCATACACTTCAGCAATGATCTCCAAATGCCAAATCTCAAACAAGATTACCAATAACATCCTGAAACTCCATCAGAAGCTGCACCAACACCAATTATGCAATGCATCAAACATCTCCACCAAAAGATCTGCTAGTGAAACCCTCACTAGAACCAAAAGGATAGCATCCAATCACCAAACTAAAACCAACTGGCCAAATATGAGTATAGGCATTATGAAGATGCCAGTTCCATCACCAGATTATATTAGAGTTAACCAGATCATGTCGGATCCAAGTTAACCATAAAAACACTCAACCTATCAGGACCAGAAGGGTGCCAGTAAAGCATCCAAACAACTAGTGTTGACATCAATGACAAAACATCAATTCAACACATCAATGCAACACATAATCAATTCCACCAAATGGCCAATAGATCCAACTATTCCTTTTGGAGTAGAAGATTGGAGACCTATATTTCCTCACTTGGTTTTGATGTGTGGATGTCTGTCAAGAGTGGGTATGTTTTCCCTAGTGTTCCTCCCATTGATCTGGAGGCCAAGAAAGAGTATGAGAATAATGCAAAAGTCCAAACATGCTATTTTGAGCTGGCTATCTGATAATGAGTTTTTCAAGGTCATGCATTGTGCATTTGCCAAGGAGACCTGGGATAAAATACAATGGTTATTTGAAGGGGATGTGAAATTCAAAGAGGCTAAGATGCAAGCACTACGGGGCCAACTTGAGGGCATCAAGATGAAGGATGATGAAAATATTGTAGAGTACCTTCACAAATTTGATGAAACTATGAATACCATCAAAGGACTTGGAGAAGATATTGTAGATGAGATCCTTGTCAAGAAGGTACTTAGGTCTCTTACACCAAAGTATGATACAAAGGTGTTTGCCATAGAAGAAGCCAAGGATCTGAATATCTTTTCAATGAATGAACTATTGGCTCACTAACAACCTATGGGATGAGAATGACCAGTGATGCTTCCTTAAGGAAAGAAGCAACGTTCAACACCGCCCAAAAGGGAAAAGAAGTAGTTAATCATAAAGGATCTAGTGAAGAATCTGATACAGAGGTAGAAATCTTTGTCAAAAATCTCAAAAGAGGATCTAACAAGTATAAAGGAAAGCTACCACTCAAATGTTTCAACTGTGGTGAGGTTGGAAACTTTGCTACAAAATTTCCTTACAATGAAACCAATGGGGATGAGTCAAGAGAGTTTAGCAAATCTACTGGCAAAGATAGAGAAAGAAATGTCTACCAGAAAGGAAGAAGAGGCTACCAGAAGAAGAAAAACCTCTATACTATTGAGGATGATGCCATATATGAAGAAAGTGCATCATAAGGTGATTACCATGAGAATGATAGAAAAGTTATTCTCTTTATGACACTTGATGAACTGGTTGGTGAAGATGAGGAAGATGAGGATATTGAGGTTGAAGTGGATTTATAAGGAGAGCTTATAAGTGCTCTTAAGGAACTAAGTAAAACAAGAAGAGAACTCAAGAAGGTCAAGCATGTTGCAGTTGATGAACAAGGTCTATTGAATCAATCCTTGGATGAGTCCAATCAAGTCATATCTGACTTGAAACTGCACCTGGAAGAAACCAAGAGAATATGTGAAGTTACATCCTCTGATCTGATGAAGAAGGAAAAGGAGCATCAAGATCTGAAAGCAGAAATAGTGAATCTCATAAAGGAGCTTGAATAAAGTAAGGAAGAAATAAAAGTAAGGAGCAAATATGAAGGCAACACTGAAGCCTTATACAAGATGTTGAGCAAACAAAAGCAATCCATAGATACTGGTGGCTTAGGCTTTGAAGAAGGCCAAAGTTCAAATAGAAAAGAAACATCCAGTAAAGAAATTAAGTTCACCTCTTCAAATGAAGGTGAAGAAAAGAAGACATTCACTGTAGGCAAGGATACTGATAAAAAGACATATGCAGATGCAGTTGGAAATCGCCACACAAACTGGTATACAAAAGCAATGAACCAGAGGCCACACTCATCGTATCGGCATGCAGATCCAAGGAGAAATGAAAGAGGTGACCATGAAGGATTCACCAGAGTCAATAGTATGAAGAGAAGACCCCCAGTGAGGCAGTCCTTTCCTAACCAATATGTTTCAAACTTTCATGGTTACTATTACCGATGTAACAAATTTGGGCATAGAATATTTGTTTCTAGATTAACCAACAAGCCCTCTATGAGTTATGAAATTAGAAATCCATTTAATGCACCTTGGTATATGAATGTTGTTGGTTATCAGTGCTATGGATATGGTCATAGGAGTTTTGAATATAGGAAGAATAAACCGGTGCCCCACAATAATTTTAAGGATTTATCTTTAAATGAAAATGTGAAATGCTATAATTGTCAAGAGTTTGGACGCATAGCAAGGTTTTGTAAAAACAGGAAGATCAAGCGGAAGAAGGCAAATCTTGATCAAGAACTGGTAGTTGAACCTGAGCACAAAATAGCAGCTAACAAGAAGAAGGAAACCAAACCGATATGGGTTGAGAAAGAAAAAGAAAAGGCAGAATCAAGTTTGATAGTGTAGACTGCCTTACATGCTAATAGGAAAAATATGTGGGTTGTAGATAGTGGTTGTTCCAACCACATGGCTAGTGATAAAAAGAAATTTATCAAACTTGAAGAATAGAATGGTGGTTCAATAAGATTTGGAGATAACTCATCCATCAAAATAAAGGGAAAAGGTACTCCAAGTATTGGTGGAAAATTAAAGGCACACAATGTATATTATGTAGAAGGCCTAAAGCACAACCTACTGAGTGTGATCCAGATGCATGGCAAAGGTTATAAATTCACCTTTGACTCAACCGGTTGTTAGATAAAGAAAGATAGTACCAATCAGGTTGTGGCAGAAAGCAGAAAGGGGTGTGTTAGGAATATTCCACCCATCATCAAATTGGTAAGCACATTTTGTGATGACTGTGTGAAAGGAAAGAAAACTAAGGTGAGATTCAGGACAAAAGAGCACAACACCTCCCTATCACTTGAAATTGTGCACATAGATCTGTGTGGTCCAACTAGGACTAGAGAATTTGCAGGTGAAAGATATTTTATGCTTTTTATTGATGATTACTCAAGAATGGCATTGGTCACCTTCCTGCAAGATAAGTCACAAGCATTTGATAGATTCAAGATCTTTAGGAACATGGTGGAGATAGAAAGTTGGTGCAAGATAAAATGTCTAAGATCAGACTGAGGTGGAGAGTTTACATCAAATAAATTTGAAGATTATTGTGAAAAACATAGAATTAAAAGGCAATACTCAGCCCCCAAGACACCATAGCAAAATGGTGTGGTAGAAAGGAAGAACATGACAGTTAAGGAGATGGCTAGAACCATGTTAAATGAGGCAAGTCTTCTAGAAACATATTGGAAGGAAGTTGTTCATACTGTTGCATATACCTTGAACCAGGTTCAATTAAGAACAAACATCAAAATGATACCTTATGAGTTGTGGTATGACCAGAAGCCATCAGTCAAATACTTCAAAGTATTTGGAAGTAAATTCTTTATCAAGAGAGATATGGATGGTCTAGGAAGCTTTGACTTGAGGAGTGATGAAGGAATCTTCCCTAGTTACTTATCTAACAACAAGGCCTACAAATGCTACAACAAAAGACTAAGAAGAGTCATTGAGAGTGTGCATGTAAAATTTGATGAGGATATGCACAAAGGAAGTCAACCATAGGTGAACTGGTATGATGATTCCAGTGATGAAGGTGATGAAGCTTAGTCAGACAATGAACCAGAAGAAGCATCAAAGAAGGCTCTCAACCGGTATGTGCAGTTGAATCACCCGGAAGATAAAATTTTAGGAAATAAGAGTGATGGTGTGTAGACTAGAAGAAGACTTGCCCAGAATGATGAACAAGTCAACTTCTGCCTCATGACTGAACTAGAACCTAAAACATTCAATGAGGCCAGCAAAAGAAAAGAATGGATGGATGTCATGGAAGAAGAACTGCAATAGATTGAGAAGAATAAGAGTTGGGAATTAGTCCCTAGACCGGAAGACAATAACATCATTGGCTCTAAATGGGTCTACCATAATAAGATGAATGAAGAAGGTAAAATTTTTAGGCATAAAGATAGACTAGTGTGCAAAGGATACTCTCAGGTAGAGTGAATTGACTTTGAAGAAACATTTGCACCGTTAGCTAGATTAGAAGCAATTAGAATGTTCCTATCTTTTACTGCCTACAAGGGTTATAAAGTATATCAAATGGATGTAAAATCTGCCTTCCTAAATGGAAATTTGGAAGAAGCATACATGGAGCAACCATAAGGGTTTTTTCTACATGATAATGACACATTTGTGTGCTGGTTGAAGGCCTTGTATGGTTTAAGGTAAGATCCTAGAGCATGGTATTCAAGATTAGATCAGTACCTGAAGGAGCAGGGATTCAAAAAGGGAAGTGATGACAATAATTTATACATAAAGAAAGAAGGAAACCACATGATCATTATGGTTGTGTATGTAGATGACATTATCTTTGGAGGAAACAAGGACACCCTCTGCAAAGAATTTGCTAATCAGATGCAGTCAAAATTTGAGATGTCAATGCTTGGTGAACTAACACACTTCCTTGATTTGCAGATACTACAACAAGATAATGGAATCTTTATCTCACAAATTAAGTATGCAAAGGAAATGTTGAATAAATTTCAACTAGAGGATTGCAAACTAGTAAGTACCCCCATGGTGATCGGAAGTAAATTAAGTAAGGATGACGAATCACCGGTGGTGGATCAGACTTTGTATAGATCCATGATAGGTAGCCTATTGTATCTAATTGCTTCTAGACCAGATATAGTATAGATAGTGTCCATGGTGGCCATATTCCAAGCTACACATAAGCAGTCACATATGAATGTTGTAAGAATAATCTTTAGGTACCTAGATGGGACACTCAATTATGGATTGTGATACCCTAAACAAGGGGAATCCATATTGGAAGCATATACTGATGTTGGTTGGGCAAGATGCATTGATGACCGAAAGAGCACAAGTGGTGGTGCATTCTTCCTAGGTGACCAGTTGGTCTCATGGCATAGAAAGAAGCAAGACTCAATCTCTCTATCAACTGTTAAAGAAAAATATAATGTTGTTTCTACATGCTTCTCTTAGGTGCTTTGGATGAAGCATACCCTTAAAGACATACAAGTGGAAATCATTGCTCCTATACTCATTAGGTGTGATAATTTGAGTGAATCAGCATAGCAAAGAATCTGGCGATGCATTCTAGAATAAAGCACATTTCTATCAAGTATCATTTTCTCAAAGAGAAGGTTGAAGGAAGTAAGGATGGATTATGTTCCTACTGAAGAACAAGTAGCATACATTTTCACTAAACCATTACCGGTAAGCACCTTTGAGTACCTAAGACACAAGTTGGTAGTTGTGTCATCTGACTTCTGCACTTGAGAAAAGAAGGATTTATGTGGTTTGGGGGGAGCTCACATCAGTCTAAGGGGGAGCTCGGTATTGATCTAAGGGGAAGAGTATAGTACCCTTTGTCACTGTGTCAAAGGGGGAGAAATGTACCATTATGAAGTGTTTTGCAGTAAGTTGACATCAATGCCAAAGGGGGAGATTGTTGGCAATTTGGCATTAAGTTGTCATTGTCGTCAACCGGTTTGGCAAGGTGATCGGTATGATGGCAATAGATATGAGAGTATGCAGACATAAGAAAGGCTTATCGGTGAGGCATAAACAAAGATGAAGGTTGTTTGTGTGTTATGAGGGCACAACATGTTAGATATTAGATCAGTCTCAAAGATACTGAGAGGGGGGGTGAATCAGTGTCTAACCAGTTTACAAAATATGTAAATTTGTTTGCAACTTTATAACCCAAATTAATGTACTGATAAACAAGAAATAAAGCAATAAAGAGAAATAAGAGAGACAACATCAATGCACACCATAACAAAAGATATTTTGGCAAGGAAACCCGGTAGGGGAAAAACCTTGGTGGGATTTGTGACCCACAATATTTACTCACTAGCCAATATGAATAAATATTATTGATACAATAGGGGCCTGCACATGCAGGAAGGCCAACTACCTAGAGCTCACTGCTCAATCACAAAAAGGAGTCACACTGACTACAAAATTGGATCATTAAATATAATGACAATGTACTGCTCAAAATAGCATCTGCAATGCTAGATTCAATATCAGTTTAAGCTCTGTCAAATACTTATACCATAAACCTTTCTTCGCTCTACTATCCTCTTATTCGCTCATCAAAATTATTACATCAAAATGCATATACAGATATTCGCTTTCATATTCCACTTGCATTACCTAATTACATTCCATCTAAATACTTACAAAATGTCCTATAAGATCTCATACATATATGAGTCATTACAATACATCATGTCGGCTATACAATATAATTACAATACAAAACAATATAATTTCCACGTCGGTTTGGTTGTCGATAAGATCTTCTGTCGGTGTAGACTGGGGCCGGTGAGAATAATCTTTGTTGTGTCTGCCGATGTTGGTAGATGATGTTTGTGTTGCCGATGTAACCTGTGAACCATAATACTAGTTGGTTTCCATCAATGACAACATCAACTATTCTCATTTGAGTGTAGAATACCAACAATCTCCCCCTTTGTCATTGATGGCAACACTCGTGAGAAAAATCCAAAAACGGTTATCCAAAAATGAAGTCCAAAACTGATCCAAAAATAGGAGTTCTCCCCTTGAGAAAATGATCTCTTCTATACATTTTTCTCCACACTACTACTCCCCCTTTGACATCAATGACAAAGGATGTCAAAAAGAATAAAAATTTCTACCTCATAGCCTGTATCCGGTTATGTACAATTTGAAAGATATCCGCCAAAATCAGATTAAGACTCTGCATGATTTTAGTGTTGTCAAAGATAGTGGTTCCAACCTATTGGATCATATCGGTCAGATAATGCATCTGTTGCTTCGGTGGTCTTTCTCCTTGAATTGTTGCTTTGGATAGCTCAAACCACTGAATTATAAGGTTGTCCAATCTAGAACCAAGTTTTTTTTTCAGCTCCTAGGCCTTCATTCTTATCCTTGCCTTTTCTTTTTCTAGTTTCTCAATCTTCTCTTCAAAAACTGCCATTTCTTGATCAAAAACTGAAGTAAGTTTTGAAGAACTTATCATGTTGTCTACTATATCATTAATCTCTTTTTGTGTTTTCTTTATCTCCTCATCAATGTCTTCTATCAGGTTGTGAGGCTTTCATTCTTCCTTGTATAATTATTTATATTCCAAAATAGTGGAATTAAGTGCTGATAGTAATGAATCAATATGCTCAGTACAATCCTTTATAGTATTATCAAAGAATTCACCTTTTTCCTTATTTATCCTTTCCTTAATAGTCTCTTCATTAATCTTATCTACAGTTAGAATATTTGAAGCAATGAATTTGGACAATGTGTCCAATTTACCTAAAGATCCATCAATATGATCTTTCTTATATGCCGGTGCAATCATTTTCAAAATAGGTAAGGTATCATCAATGGCCTTAAATACTAAGGCATTGCAATCTGTGATCCTCTTTATGGAGTCCAAAAGTACATTTGTTACATTGGTAGGTCTGTATATGGTGAAAATGGATAACAATAATAACAATATTGAAAGGCTAAATGAATTCAACCACCAAACCCTAGCCTAACAATCAACAAAGATCCACCATAACATATGAAGATTATCTAAGACAATGCAAATAAAATGAAATCACAAAGATTATACCATCACATGTCCAATAGGGTTTTGATCTCCATTCTTCCTATCTCCATTGATCTTGCTTGATATATTTGCTCTTAGATTTTATGTGCACAAGAGCTCAACAAAGAACGGAATGTGGTTGCAAGTAGGATCGTAGTGTAGTCAAGTGATCAAAAATAGTTCATTAGGGTTTGACAATGAAGGAAGCATCTTCTTATATAAAAGACACAATAAGAAATGGAGGGATAAGATTGAGAGGTGTAAAAGGAGGTCGGCTATGATTAGAGAGTAGGTAAAAGAAATAATAAAATAATGAGAGGGGTAGGTAGTGTATGAATTAAGAGATGAATGACATGTGTCATAGGTAGAAAAGGTTAATGAATTAATTAAATAAATAAAGATTTATTTAATTAATAGAAGAAGTGGGATAATTAAATAAATAAGATATTTATTTAATTTAGGAAAAGGATAATTTAAATAAATAAATGTATTTATTTAAATGAGAAATAAGGCTAGAAGAGGATAAATGAATTAATTAAATAAATAAATATTTATTTAATTAATAGAAGAATTAGGCTTAGATAATTAAATAAATAAAATATTTATTTAATTAGACATGACAATTTTAGGTGTCTACATTTTGCCCCTCTTTGAGACAATGCGGCTTGTCGCGTTGTTTCAAAGAAGATAAGATGAACTAATACAGAGTTGTCCCAGAATGGGAATGATATGCCCCCTCGAGAGATTGGATGAAAATGTTTGAAAAGATTGCAGACAATCTCTCGATAAGAAAGAAAGGATAGAATGGATTGACCAGCTAAAGTGACAAAGTCACGGGATAATGAAGACTGACTCGGGAAATGAAGGCGAGGGCTAGGGTAGGCTATAAGATAGACCACGGGGGAAAATACATCCTCATTGTCATCTACACATCCACAAGAGCATATTGCAGAGCGAAAATAGAGCAGGAGCAGTCAGCAGCGATGGCTTTGGTTCATAGATTTGACCGCATTCGCCGATTTCAGAGGCCAGTAGAGGCAGGAGAGCCGGTAAGTACCACCAAACCTCCTCGTACTTTGACGCATTTAATTTTTGTCATTAATGCAAGTTGAATAGGGCAATAAATGCACTTAGAAGTAGAGTTGAAAAATGTCAAAAACTGTCTAACCGCGTCTGCGTCGGTGCCAGGCACGTCTGTGTCTGCCAGGCACGTCTGTGTCTGCCAGGCACGTCTGTGTCTGCCAGGCACGTCTGTGTCAGATAGGCACGCCTGTGTAATGTAAGCACGTTTGCGTTTAAAAAGTATGAATTTGCATCTTCTAGGTCAAATCGACAGTTCTGTGATGAACATACGTTGTCGATTGGATAAGCTGCTGAGAGGATACACTCAAGCAGGTCCTCTAGGAAGACTAGGATAGATCAAGGCACTTTATGATGAATAGTGAGTACCAAGATAGAGTACTTTGTGATGAACAGGGAGTACCCAAAGTATGAGCAGCACTTTGTGATGAACAGGGAGTGCAAATGTGAGTAACACTTTGTGATGAATAGGGAGTGTCACACACGTAGTACTTTGTGATGAACAGGGAGTACCACTAGGATAGATAGCCATATGCATTTAGATAACGAGTAGCATTTTGTGATAAACAGTGAATGCCACTATGACTGACATGATTGATTTGCTTGACTGCAGGAGTATTTGCCGATGTTAGAGTCACGGGAGAGATTCCCATTGACGCAGAGGTTGCGACCTGAGTTGTCGTTTCAAGATAGAGCTGCCATCGAGGAGATGGGTCTGAGACATATATTGTATGTGCCTGAGTTTTGGGCAAACATGGGTTTGCTGACTGCGCTTGCTGAGAGATGGCACTCTGAGACGTGCACATTCCATTTGCCGATGGGTGAGATGACAGTCACCCTGGAGGATGTATACAGGATTCTACAGGTGCCGATCGATGGGGAGCTGATCCCATACGATCGAGATGGTGACAGAGAGGCATTGAGATGGGTGTTTCAGGACCCTAGATTGGAGATGAGGGCAGGACACGTGGCCTGGGATACCATGACAACCATAGGTTTAGCATTGTCGGCGGTGATCGGAGGAGCTATCAGTGGTTTCCTATGTCCAGATAGGGCGACACGGGGATTGGCTGTGGGCTGGGGGGGAGCACTGGAGACACTGATGACACAGCATACCAGATATGCCTGGGGACCGTGTGTGCTGGCACACTTGTACTATGAGCTGCATCAGTTTGTGTATCATGGATCAGTTGGATTGGGCTGCGGGGTGACACTATTGCAGGTTTGGGCTTATGAGCATCTGCCAGTGACAAGGCCGATACACTTCAGAGGCAGGGGACATGGATGCAGTTTTGTGCACCTGTATGATATGATCACCTCGCAGCCACGGATTGGCAGGCTAGAGTGCTGGCGACGAGTGCTAGATGATATTGATGAGGTCATATGGCGACCTTATCTGGGCTGCGAGTAGTGGGAGGATGATGCAGTCGAGCTACCGTAC
This sequence comes from Cryptomeria japonica, assembly GCF_030272615.1. Classification (NCBI taxonomy): domain Eukaryota; kingdom Viridiplantae; phylum Streptophyta; class Pinopsida; order Cupressales; family Cupressaceae; genus Cryptomeria; species Cryptomeria japonica. Next base: position 351,286,604 of record NC_081413.1, read on the forward strand.
ACCTTTTGGAGTAGGTACCTGATTGGGCAGATGCCCTATGTGCTAGAGAGGTAGCTGGTAGATAGGATTGGCCGACAGTTTGGCCAGATTCAGAGGATGTCGCGGGGCTCAGGCATGTATGCCCGCACCGTCAGAGATCAGGCACAGTTTGGGCCGCTACTGTCGTATGATCAAGCAGTGACTCAGCTGGTGGAGATGATACCTCTTCCTTGGGACATGTGGCCTGAGATTGAGGACACCGGGATGGATGCAGAGTATACAACGTATTGGGCAGAGCATCCATTCCCATGGTTGACAGATCCAAGAGAGGCACTGGAGGGAGATGGTGGTGGTGAGGAGGATGATGATGGAGGAGGCAATGGGGGCAGAGGCCAATGGAGGAGGAGAGGAGTAGTGGGAGAGAGGCGAGTTGCACCTCAGAGGGAGGGTGGGGAGGAGAGGCAGGCTCAGGTGGTGAGGGGTCGCGGCGGATTGCCCCTACAGGTACCAGCAGCACAGGGTCCCAGGCAGGTATAGAGACAGGGACAGGTACAGGGATAGGTGTCAGTACAGGCACAGGAGCAGGGATGGAGACAGGGATAGGTACCCATACAGGCACTAGTACGGGTACAGGTATAGGGGCAGGCACCTGTAGAGGAGGAGCCACAGGCAGAAGCAGAGGGGGCTGACCCAGAGGAGGATGAGCTGATTGAGCTTAGGGAGATCTGCCAGGGCCAGGCAAATGAGATACAAGAGCTGGAGAGGGAGAGAGATTGGCTCAGGATGAGGCTCAGAGATACTGAGTGGGAGAGAGATTAGGCTATCTAGCGCTATACAGAGGTTGAGACAGTGCTGAGGGCAGGGAGACAGGCAGCGAAGGACACCGGGGTAGGATATGCATATGTCCTGCGGGCCGAAGAGGAGATAGGGTACTGGAGGGACCTCTACTATGGTGCAGTGCCAGTAGATCAGCGAGCAAGGAGCTTCCATAGACTATCGCATACAGCGACAGCTACGGGAGGGAGTCGGAGGAGGCAGGCATCTAGTGGTGGGGTCATGGGTCCACCACCACCACCAGATAGAGGAGATAGGCAGGGTGATCCTGGGGGGGGTACCTTAGGGGCTCAGGTCCCACCGAGGCTAGGTGGCTCTGAGGGAGGGAGTTCATCATAGCCATAGAGGGCTCCCATTGTATCGGTGTTGTACCATTCTTTTTGTATTGTAGACACATGCGGGTGATTGTAGCCATATGTATTTTTGACATCATTGTATCATGACACTTATGATTATATATATGAGATGATTCATTTTTGCGGCAGCTATATGCATGTGTACCTATGTGATGAGATGTTCTTATGTGATGCTTATGATATGGATGCAAATATGTTATGATGCAATGCAATATATTTTGTTCTTTTATGTTTTATATGCGTATGCATGATGCAAATGTGAATGTAAGTAATGCAGATGAATATGATAATGCAAATGTAAATTGTGCTAACAGGTGTTGTGTGCAGGATGTGATGCAGTTGTGATATCTATATGTATGTATGAAATGGTTATATGTGGTAATACAGGTGCAACTACATGAAATGCAAATGTTTTTGGTGTGTCATTATACTCAGTCATGTGATAGCAGGCTACACGGACTCGAGAAGGATGATGGAAGTCAATCAAGAAAGGGGGATGAAAGATAGAAGATATGAAAGTGAAAGAGCTTCTTGTGCATTATCATCATTGAGCTTTATTATGGCAAGTAGGTTATGACAATCGAGGCATTTGTTCAACCCCGAACGTCATTGTACCTGTTTGCATGGAGGTAAGACAGTCACAAACAAGGAATGCCCCAATTCATACTATACTCACAGTGTCCTCATATCCTTGGACAAGTCATAGTATTACTAAAAGACAATCCACAGATAGCAAATACAAGTAGGTGACGATACCCCATCCTCGCCTTTCTAGTCAAAGACATCCTGGAGATAGAATCTCTAGTCAGAGACATCCCAGAAAAGCTAAAAGACATGTCACCAAAAAAGGATGAAATCAAAAGAAAACCAAGACTCGACACCAACATCCACTGTAGTCCTCAAGTTTAGTGTCTCTTGTCACTTGTATAAGTCTTATTTGATTGTGGTCATAACGTTTACTTTCATAGAAAGGATAGATAGCACTGAACCATAATGTTGTCTAAGTCTGTTGAAAAGATCTGATTTGTTGAAGCTCATTGTTGTTGTTGTCTCATCTGAAACTGACTGAATCCATGAAGCTAATACTTTATTGTGGAGAAGATGAAACTTTATTGCGGACTGGCGATGCAAATGCTGCTTTATTGCGGATTGTGCGCGAATAGACTGAAGAAAGCTGGAAGAAACTTTACTCCCTGAAACATGTGATGTTCTCAGTTCCACACCCATTACTAGACGTAGGATTTTGCCTTAGCCACAGATAGGATCTGATTTATTATGAATGGAAAGGGAGGTGAAAAGGGAGGTTTATTATGAATGGCTAACCAATCTTGGGTAGATCAATAACAAGCCATGATGGGACTGGGTAAGTTTATTATGGATGAATAGGTTGTGAGTGTGTGCAAAGTGAAAGGATGAAAGTGAATCCTGAAGGAGGGAGGAGAAATGTCTCTACGCATGGTGTTGGTGACCCAGTTTTCACCATGGTACTTGCCCAGGGCGCCACCGAAGTGGTTTTCACCGTTGGATGAAATTATTTCTCTTTACTTTTTTCGATTTTTTGAATTTTTCAATGTTTTCTGTGTCACAAGGCACCTGTTTGCCAAGTTTTCACCAAGTAACGATTTTTTTTATTTTATAATTTTTTTGTATTTTTGAATTAGGATATTCTAAAGAGCTATGTGTAGAACCTGCGAAGGTGCATGTTGTTGATAGGATCCTCCAAAGGTTCACCTTCTGTAGTTGAGAGCTGATATGCCCCAGAGCCATATACTGCTGCGATGATATAAGGACCAAGCCAATTTGGTTTGAACTTTCCCTTCTTCTCTCTGTCTTGTTGATTTTTAGGATTTTCTCTGAGAACCAAGTCACCTACCTCAAATGTGCGAGACTTGACTTTGTGATTGTAGCTGTGACTCTTCGTTGTTGGTAAGCCTTGAGATGATTAAAAGCAGTTTGTCTCCGTTCATCTAGCAGTTCTAGTTCTTGTAAGCGAGAGACTCTGTAATCTTCATCAGTGATGATGTTTTGCAAAGAGACCCGTAAAGAGGGTAACTCGACCTCAATAGGCAAGATGGCTTCAGCGCCATAAACAAGTGAATAGGGTGTAGCTCTTGTAGGTGTACGAACACTTGTGTGGTAGGCCCAAAGTGTAGGATTGAGTTGGATATGCCAATTACGGCCAGCGTCATCGACTATCTTCTTGAGGATTTTAAGGATTGTTTTATTAGATGCCTCAGCTTCGCCATTACCTTGGGGGTAATACAGTGTGGAGAAACGATGGGAAATATGGAAGCGGTCACAGAGTTCATGAACATCCTGATTTTTGAAGGGACGCTCGTTATCAGTAATAATGGAAACAAGAATACCATATCGGCATATGATATAGTTAAGGATGAAGGTAACAATCTGTTTTCCAGTGACTTGTGTGAGAGGCACAACTTCAATCCATTTTGTGAAATACTCTGTGGCTGTGATAATAAATTTATGACCATTAGAGGAAGGAGGGTGAATCTTGCCTATGAGATCGAGTCCCCACTGACAAAAGGGCCAAGGAGACGCAAGTGGTTGTAGTTCTTGTGCTGGCGCATGTATGAGGTCTCCATGAATTTGACATTGCTTACATTTCTTGACAAACTGATATGAGTTTTTTTCCATATTGGGCAAGTAATATCCAGTCCTAATGAGTTTCTTGGCCAAGGTAGGACCACTAGCATGTGGACCACATATCCCTTCATGCACTTCATGTAACGCAATTTGAGCTTCATCGCTTTCTAGACATCTAAGAAGAGTGCCATCTAGACCTCTCCAGTATAGGGTATCAGCTAAAATGATATATCGAGAGGATTGATGAATGAAGGTGCGATGTTGGTTATTTGATAGACCAGGGGGTAGGATATTGTCACGAAGGTATGTGAAGATAGAACCATATAACTGGGATTCGGGACCAACAACGCATATCATTTCAGTAGGAGTGATCTCGTATGATGGAACCAACAGGTTATCCACCAAGAACTCATAGCAGGTCTCATTTTGAGGTAGATCAATCAGTGAAGCAATTGTAGCCATGGCATCTGCAGCATGATTCTGCTCTCTTGGTATCTGCTCAAAATCTATCTTTGTGAAGTGTTGTTTCAAATCATCCACCATTTGCTTGTAAGGCAGTAATTTTTCATCTTTTGTTTGGTAATCATCAGTTGCTTGATAGATGACAAGTTGGGAATCCCCAAAAACATGAAGTTCCTGGATCTTCCACTGAACTGCAATTCGTAATCCAGTTGTTAATGCCTCATATTCCGCTATATTGTTAGTGCAAGGAAATGATAAGAGGTATGATTTTGGTATAGACTCTCCTTGAGGAGTTATAAAGAGAATACCAGCTCCTGCCCCATGCTGTGTATATGAGCCGTCAAAGTATAGTTGCCATGGCTTTGCATGTGATATTGTTAAAATGGATTTGTCTGGAAATTCTGAATTTAGAGGAACATCATCAATCATGGGGGCATCTACTAATTGATCCGCGATGGCTTGTCCTTTTATTTCTTTTCTGTCCACATACTCGATGTCAAATTCACTCAGTATCATTACCCATTAGGCCAGTCGCCCAGTAAGCGTTGCCTTATTGAGAAGGTATTTCAACGGATCTATCCTTGCAACTAACTTTGTCTTATGAGTAAGCATGTAATGTCATAATTTTTGTGAAGCAAAGACCACGGCGAGGCATGCACGCTCGATTGGTGTGTAGTTTAGCTCATATCCCACCAATGTGCGACTGATATAATATACTACTTTTTCCTTGCCTTCAGCAATTTGTTGTGCTAAGAGTGCCCCCAGTGTTGTTGGAGTAGCTGAAATGTATAATAACAGTGGTTGATCTAGAACTGGTGGCATCAGAACTGGCGGATTTAGAAGATAATCTTTGAGCGTCTGGAAAGCCTATTGACAGTTGTAATCCCATTTAAATTTGATGTTTTTATGTAGCAAGTGTTGAAAAGGATTGCACTTATCTGCAAGTTGTGCTATGAATCTTCATATAGACTGGACTCTCCCTTGTAAGGATCGAAGTTGACTGATATTTCTGGGTGGCGGCATGTCCAAGATAGCCTTGACTTTTGCTGGATCGGCTTCGATTCCTCTTTTGGACACAATGAATCCTAGGAGCTTCCCGGAGGTTACTCCAAAGACACATTTTTTGGGATTTAATCTTACTTTGTATTTTTCCAACTGATCAAAGACGACTGAAAGTATGTCCAAATGTGTATCTCTGTCTACTGATTTACCCAAGAGATCATCAACATAATCTTCCACAGTTATGTGCATGAGATCATGGAAGATAGTGGTCATTGCTCTTTGATATGTAGCACCTGCATTTTTTAGCCCAAAGGGCATGACATTCCAGCAGAAAGTTCCCCAAGGATAAGTGAATGATGTTTTATGTTGATCCTCGGGTGCAATTCTGATTTGATTATAACCAGAAAATCCATCCATCAATGATAACATTTCGTGACCTGCCATGAGATCAACAATCAAGTCAATATTTGGTAATGGGAAGTCATCTTTTGGACAAGCTTTGTTGATGTCTCTAAAATCTGTACATATTCTGATACTGCGATCTGGTTTACTGACAGGTACTAAATTGGAGATCCATTCAGGATAATCAATTGGGTGTATGAATCCAACATCGAGTAACTTCTCTAGCTCTGCTTTGACTAGTAATGCCACTTGTGGATGCATTTTTCTTAATTTTTGTTTCACTGGCTTTGCCCCCGGTTTGACTGTCAAATGATGCATTACCAAATCCGGATCTAGTCCAGGCATATCAGCGTATGACCATGCAAAGTTGATTTGTCGTTCCTTGAAGAAACTTATGAACTATGACCTTTCAAACTCTGTCAATGATTTAGCCAGGAATATGTTGTGTGGAACCTCTTCCATACCAATGTTTGTTTTGATAGTCTCCTCTACCAGCATGGATGACTTTTCCTCATACAAGGCTGGAAGAATGTCGAGCCTTCCATCTTTGGGTGCCTCAGAGAGGTTCTCACCCTCAGATACGTCCTTTCTTTTTATTTTTTTGGGATCAGATAGCGCCACAGTGTGGTTTTCGCCATAAGACCCTTGATTTGTTCTTATTTTCACATTTTTGCGATTGGAAGGTCCGACACCCTCACCAAAATATGCCATGTTGTTGAGTTCTATAGTGTATCCTGCTTTATGGTCCCCAAGGGGAAGATCATCTCGTATGCCAAGATAGTCAATAACAGTTTCATCATTTTGGAATGTGTCAAACTGTGTTGGTCCTTCATAATCCCAGTCAATGAGTTGGTGGTGAACAAGGGGAAGGCCTTTAATGTTTTCGGAGTTTGCAGGGTTAAGAGTGAAGATGTAGTTATATTCAGGTATGTCAAGGTAATTATCGAGGTCATTGATGGCACTCTCCTCATCAGTCTCGATCACGAACGAATCCAAATTATCATCACTAGTAGTGCATTCTGGAACAGGTGTTCTCATCCTATGTGATTTCAACCTAGAACCTTGAGACAAGGACTGTGTAGACTCCTCATGGGTTGTTTCTTGACCAACTCTGAATTTGTTATAAAACTCCTCCTCTTCTGTGGGTTCATCTGGCTCTTTGAATGTCTCAGTGAGCTCATATTCACTTGAGGATTTGTCTGAACCCCATTCCCATTCGTTGGAGTCTCTGGAATAGCGATCCTCTTGTTGAATTTTGGCAATTTTGATTCGTGATGCCTCTTCTGTCCTTTTAGTGTGGATCTTGGAAGTCAGAAAACCAAGTCCCTTCAAGCGTTCCCTTTTTATAGTCAATTCAGGTTGTAAGGGCTCCATAATGCCTTCTTTTCGTAACCCAAGAGGGCTTTTTCCATCATACCTGAATTTTTGTAGAATCTTGAAGCCTTTGCCATATTTCTCATAGGGTATATTGATCTGATCTTGTGTGTCATCTTCAATGTCTTTGTAGAGCATTTTGTATAAACCTTCCTCTTCCAGTTCGCCCCATCTTTGAAAGGTAGTAGGATCCCATTTGAATACTATGATGGATATTTGCTTGTTAGGATGTGGTCTTCCATATTCTTTTGGAGAGCTCATGACTTGTCGTAAATATATGGTCTGATTTAAAGTGTATTCTCCCATGCCTTTGTCCTGAAATCTGCCTTTAAGTTCACCCTGTTTTGATGTCGAAGGTTTCAATGACTCAGGGTCAATGTATGCCAAAGAAGGAACAGCTTCACGATTACTGGGAATGATGGTTTCTGTATGTGATCTCAGGTTATTGCAATATATGAACGGATTAGGATCACCGTTAACTGTTACTTCGACTCCATTGTGAGGAAACTTAATGCATTGGTGATATGTTGATGGGACTGCCCTCATTTCATGAATCCAAGGACGTCCTAGCAATATATTATAAGTAAGGTCTAGATCTAGGACTTGACAAACCACATCCTTTGTAACTGGCCCAATTCTTAGAGGTAAGGTGACTGTGCCCTTGAATGAGCGCTCTTCATCATCATATGCCTTGATGGTGATTTGATTTGTTGAATTCATAGCTTTATCGGAATATCCCAATTGTTTAATGGTGCTCAATGTACAAATGTTTAGACCAGCTCCTCCATCTATCAGGACTCGCTTTATTCGATGTTTGTGTATGAAGGCTTCAATATGTAATGGTGCATTATGTGGCTGACTTACGGAGGCGTCATTGGCTTCTGTGAATGTAAGGGAATGTGGAATGGAAAGGTATCCCACCATGGCTTGAAACTGGTCCACGTTCAGATCAGTAGGAATGGCAGTGTCTCTCAAGATTTTGTCAAGAATAGCTTTATGAGCGGGGGATATGCGTAAGAGTTCAAGTATGGAGATGAGCACGGGCATCTTCCCTAACTGTTGTACAAGGTCATACTCAGGTTTGGTTGATGAAGAAGCAGTGTTTTTAGTTGAAGCACCTGGCAAAGTAATTTTACCTCGACGAGTTGTAACATGACATTCAGAGGTAGGCTCGGAAGAAGATCCAACACCTCTTAGGACAATCTTGGGTCACTGAGGAGGATTCTCAAGGTTTTTTTTCTTGATGGTAATAGTAGAGATATGATTGTCCATCAAGATATGATTGATAGTTGAATCATAGTTGTAAGGTGCTCTAGTATAGTTGGCTTGATCATCTGTGACTTTAGCTTTTCCCTTGTCATGCTTTGGGAATGGTTCCTTAAACATCTCATGTTCTTGATTGGATGAGTGTCCCTCAATCTCAATGTCACCTCTATCAATGAGATCTTGCACAATATTCTTCAGTCGATGACAATTTCCTATCTTATGACCCTTGCTCTTATGAAATTCACAATACTCATCATCGTTCCACCAATTTGGTTTAACCTTTGGTTCATATGGAGGAAAATCTGGGACTGTGATTACCTTGTTTGCCACTAGCTTCTTGAAAACTGACTCAAGTGGTTCTCCCAATTGGGTATACTTCCTTCGTGATCTAGAAGTTGTTTGAGTATTCACTTGATTGTTTGTAGAACTTGATCCTGAAAAGATGACTTTGGGTTGCACTATGTTGGCATCAACAACACCATCATTGACTGTGTTCTTGTTTTTATTCCAAAATCTTGGCTTGTCTTTTCCTTTAAAGTCATCTTTGTTTTCCTTGAATATCTTAATGACTCCTTGTTCAATTAGGACCTTTTCTGTTGCTAAGCCCTTTTCAATGACATCCTTGAAGGTGGACAAACAAGCTTTTCTTAGATCATAACCAATGTCTTTGTTAACATTTTGTGTGAACATTTCTACCATTTGTTTTTTTGGAATTTCACAAGAGCATCTGCTGGCTAGATTTCTCCATCTTTGTAAAAATGATGCAAAAGATTCTCCCTCTTTTTGCTTGGTGTTGCACAAAGTAGTGACTGATATGTCTGTCTTTATGTTGTAGAAGAAATGTTGAATAAATGCCTCTGCTAAGTCACCCCATGACTTAATACCAGGTGGAAGTTGGGAGAACCATTCCATAGCTTGATCGCCTAAGCTTTGTGGGAATAATCTCATCAAATATGTCTCTTCTGAAGCTACTTCAATGCAAGCTATGAAAAACTGTCTTATGTGTGCCTTAGGATCCCCTTTTCCTCTATACTTGTCAAATTTAGGCATCACAAAATGTGTAGGAAATGGAGGCATTGGAATGCTCTTGTCAAATGGATAAGGACATATGTCTCTCATTGTGTATGTTGGCTTCGGTGTATTTATGTCCTCCATTTTCTTTTGTAAGTCCCTGATTTGTTGCTCCAAATTGCTCTTAGGTGGAGATCGACTTCTTGGACCATATCCTATGTTTGAGGTACCCATTGGAGGAGGTGCATGTTGCATATATGGACGATATTGATCATACAAATGTTCATATGGAGGAGGTCTATATTGATACGGCATATATGGAGCACTTGGTATAGATTCATGTTGAGGAACACCATATCTATTTTGCGCATGTATACCATATTCTACAGGCATGTCATGTTCCATTGTGTTGCCCCCAAATTTGACATGAGGTTTCCTTGTGTCCAAACTTTGAGCATGCCTTTGAACATCCAATTGTTTTGGTGGTTGATCCTTAGCATTAGCATATCTGTCTGCATAAGACTTCCATACTGGTCTATGAAGGTAAGTATCATATGCTTGACCATGTGTATGTGGGACCTCTGGTTTTTGAAGCAAAGATGATGGTGATTCAGGCACCATATATGGTCCTCTATTTCCTCCACTATTAGGTCTCCTTTGATCCATGTTGGAGTGAGTTTGTTGCAAAGGTCGGTTTTCCATTATTTGAGACATGTCAAAATCATGAGGTATCTTGGCTCCACTTTGTGCCATCATGTGTAAGAAGTATTGTCTATCCCTCCTCATTATTTCCTCAACCAATCGATTGAAATGGGGATTCATAATGGATTCTTCCACATCTGCTGAATGTATTGATAAGTTGTCCAAATTGTCATTGTGTGTAACATTGTTGTTTGTAGTGCCTGTGTTTTCAACATTTGGAATGTTTCTATAGACATCCATGTCAGGTAATGTAGTGTGATCAGTATTGAAAAATAAATCATTGTCATACTCATAAGAACTCATGTTTGCGGACTCTTGAGCCTCTTTAGTTTCTCTCCTAGATTTTTGAAGACGGGTTTCAACCATGAACTAGGAATTGACCAAGATGTGTAAGACTAGATGAAAATGGAAAAAGTATGGAAGACTAAGAGTTGTATGGAGTGTAAATGAATCTAAGGTGTACTTGCAATTGTCCAAAGTGTAAGACCAAGTATGTATGTAGTAGAGTAGGTGTGACTTCCAAAGAGAGGATAGTTTCTCTTGATGAGGTAAGCTGACCTTGACCCTAAGTAAGACCAAATGAGACCCAAAGGTAAGAAATCTTGATGAGGGACCACTTAGCAAAGTGTTGTTGTATGTAGTGTGTTGACAAAGTATGATGAGGACAAGGAAGTGACCTTTTGACCCAAGTTTAGACAAGTATGAATATAAAATGAGATGTGAAGCAATGATGGACTATGTGAGACCCAAAGACAGGTTGAATGCTAGATGAAACCTTAGAGAGATGACCTAGGAAGCTCAAGATTTCTGAAACTGATTGTGTTTGCTTGCTGGACTGTAACAGTTTTTCAATTTTGGACACAGACGTGACTGTATACTTCACAGATGCAGTTCCTTGACATAGACGCTACTCTATTTAGCACAGACACGCTTCTGAGATTTTCTTGTTTATGTTTGCTGGACTGTAAAAAAAAAAAAAATTCAATTTTGAACACGGACGCGCCTGTATACTACATAGACGTGGTTACCCGACACAGACGTGTTTCTATTCAACACAGACGTTGTTATAAACACAGACACTATTCTTCCCTTCACAGACGCGTTTATATGACTCAGACACGGTTAAAACAGATACAGACACGTTTCTGTAAAATTTGTGCAATTTTTTTTTTCCAATCTGTGAAGTCGTTTTGTTGTGACCAAATCTGATTGTTTGACTGTTTTTCGTGACAAGAGGACACAATGTTGATGAGGACTCAATGTTTGCAAGTGTTTAGACTCCAAAATGACTCCAAGAAAAGTGTGTTGTTTGATGTAAAAATTGTTTTGCATACACTTGAAGACACAAAAGACACAATGTTTTGCTGTTTGGTCTTAAATGTTTTGAATGTTTAACATAAGTCAAGCACAATTCTTATGGCTGGCCAAGACAATAGTTGTTGATCCCACATGGGGTTTTACCCCCGAGGCTACGCTATTCAAAGCGGATACTTAGATGCTTGACCTCACTGGCTCCACCCTCGGCACTCACTTCTCGAGTCAGCCAAGCATCAGTCCCCATGAAAACTCCCCATGGCAAACTTTGTATCTCTACTAAGAACCATATGTGTGTGGGCCGCTACCAGAGGTCCGACCTCCTGCCCCAACAACTAGAAGGTTTTGGGCCTCTAAAACAAAATGGTGCTAGTAAGGGCATCCGCTCGTGTGGCCATACATGCGGCACTTTCAGCTCTGTAAATACAGAAGGCTCCCAGCCGGTAGGGGTTATGCCCTACAAATGATCAAATAAATTTGATCAAACGGGTTTATGGGGAGACATAGTGTCGGTATGAACTAATCAGCACACGTTATCCATAGTTTTCACCATGAATACATTTGATTATAGTGGTTCGGATGAGGTGGGTTTTCCTCGCTACCACTTGGGTCGTTCTCTTCTCACTAGTAGTCCTAATGATCACACGGGAAGACAGGCCCTCTAAAGATTAAAAAAAAAGAGCCTATTGCTCAAGACACAAAAGACAATGATTCAATTTTAGTGCACCAATGGAAGTGTTTGCTAGTCTATGAAAACAAGGCACACAATAAAAATCAAAAACTCTTGCCAAGGACCTACAACAAAGAGTTGTTAGTAGTTTGGATTGTTTGAAATAATCACCCCTTCCTGCAAATACACAAGTTAGGTAAATTTTAAAACCCAAAAGACTTTGTGAAAATAGGGGCCTTCAACCAAATGATTTAGCTTCCAAGGCAAGCTGCACCAATTGTGTTAGCTAGATCTGAAAATGTTAGTCCAAAAATAAACCAGATCTGAAACCCTAAATGCAAAATCTGAAAACCGAATCAATAAAATTTCCAAAATTTTGAAACAGGCAATACACAAATGCAATTACCGCCTACGCAGATGCGACTCCGAAACAGAAACGTGGTTCTGTGAGACACAGACGCGATTAAAAACCACAGACTCGCTTTCTGTACGCAGATGCGGGTGAAACCAACACAGACGCGTTTCAGTAACACAGACGCGCCTCCCTGGAATCCTTCAAAATGAAATATGACCAAAACACAGATGCAGATCCAGCTGTCTCAGACGCGCCAAAAAATAAAAAATGCGATCCGAAAGCACGCAGACGCGAAAATACCAAAAATGCTGCCGAAAATTGTCCGATCTGCAACTTCAAAAACACAAGATCTGCAACAAGGAGGTTAAATGCAAAGGGACAAGAGTCCCACCGGGCGTGCCAAAATGTATATGGTGAAAATGGATAACAATAATAACAATATTGAAAGGCTAAATGAATTCAACCACCAAACCCTAGCCTAACAATCAACAAAGATCCACCATAACATATGAAGATTACCTAAGACAATGCAAATCAAATGAAATCACAAAGATTATACCATCACATGTCCAATAGGGTTTTGATCTCCATTCTTCCTATCTCCATTGATCTTGCTTGATATATTTGCTCTCAGATTTTATGTGCACAAGAGCTCAACAAAGAACAGAACGTGGTTGCAAGTAGGATCGTAGTGTAGTCAAGTGATCAAAAATAGTTCATTAGGGTTTGACAATGAAGGAAGCATCTTCTTATATAGAAGACACAATAAGAAATGGAGGGATAAGATTGAGAGGTGTAAAAGGAGGTCGACTATGATTAGAGGGTAGGTAAAAGAAATAATAAAATAATGAGAGGGGTAGGTAGTGTATGAATTAAGAGATGAATGACATGTGTCATAGGTAGAAAAGGCTAATGAATTAATTAAATAAATAAAGATTTATTTAATTAATAGAAGAAGTGGGATAATTAAATAAATAAGATATTTATTTAATTTAGGAAAAGGATAATTTAAATAAATAAATGTATTTATTTAAATGAGAAATAAGGCTAGAAGAGGATAAATGAATTAATTAAATAAATAAATATTTATTTAATTAATAGAAGAATTAGGCTTAGATAATTAAATAAATAAAATATTTATTTAATTAGACATGACAATTTTAGGTGTCTACAAGGTCTATAATCCATGGTGGAAGTGCTAGGCTCTACAATAACTTTCTTTTCTTCTGATACTTGACCAATTGCCTTAATCACTTCAACTATCTTGCTTCCATTATTGACATTTTCCTTGTCCATTGTTTCTTCCTTTTGCTTATTATGTCTTTCAACTTTGTTTTCAACCTTACTGTCATCATTTCTTCATGCCTTGCTGTCTGTCGGTTCATCTATACTCTATTCTTGTCCTTTTCTAGTTTCAGTTTGTGCTTTTATCTCTTCTTCTCCTTCTACTGGTTTCTCAGTGTTAAGATGAGTAACATCAGGGATGGTATCTGGTTTCTCAACTTCAGCTGGTATCTCAATATTCTGAGAGTCAATAGTGTTGACCAGTGACTCAGAGATTCCAATATTTGTATCATCAGTTGTGTTAACCTTTGTAGTCTCTTTATCCATGACAACGTTGAAGTCCTATGTATCCACCAGCATGGTAAAAAGAATTTCAGATACTGGATTAGTGTCATCTTGTGTTGTTTCATCTACCTTCTCTTTTGGTTGACTATCAGTTTGTACAAGTGCCTCTGCACTTATTGGAGGGGTGTCCTATGTCAGTGGAGGAAGGTTATCCTTGATCTTTATATCAGGTACACTACCAATTTTACCTTTACCTTTATCCTTCTGATATACCTTTGCAAAAGACATCCATTTTCTATCTATCTTTTTCTTCTTTCTTTTCTCTTTTCACAAAAAATATATCCCATTTGTCTGCTATTTCTTTCACTCAACCTGCCATAAGGCTAACCAGCTGGTGATCACTTACAAAAAATGACTGATTGGCTTCTGCAATCAATTCATCAATTTCCTGTCGAGAATTGACAAGGTGAACCACCAACACTGCTTCAACCTTTAATTTCTTATCTAATACCATTACGAACATCCTTTTAGCTTCTAACCTCAAATATAAATTGTTAGGCAGATCATCTACAACCTCAATGAGAACTTTCTTGTAGATATCAAGGTGCAAAATAATGCTTTCCTCTATAGTGTTTTTATTTGATTCCTTGAAATAATGATAAACTTTATTTACATTACTAAGGTTACCTTCTTGTGTAATTTCATTGATCAATTCCTCCAGTGTATTAGTATCTGGTGCTTTAGGTTCTTATTTCTTATTTGGAGTTACCTTCTTCTTCGAACCACTAGGCTCTCTTACAGCCTATTGCTTCTTTCTTTGAGTTCTTGACTTCTTTGGAGATGGAGCAGGTGCCGGTGAAGGTTTTCTTTTATTTCTTTCAACTCTCTTAAATTCAGCTGATCTATCACTTTTTGTCTCAGAAGAAGTAACAACCAGGGAAACATGAGCTACCGGTATCTACTCTAACTGGCTTTCTTTCACACTAGCAATGATACCACTAAGATTCATTAACCCTTCTGTAACATAATTTACCATTTTTGAAGCATCTTTCATGAACTTATCTATTTTCTTCCTCTCCTTCATCATAGCTACACCACTCTCAATGGTTCTAGCATTGCTAAATATTTCCTTTGTTGGTTCCGGTGGTGTATCTAGGAGTATTTTTGCATATGAGTCCAAGATGTGAGAATCTACCTCTTATCCCATTTCAGTAATCCATATAGTTCTGGGTGTAACTACTTCCATCCAGATTTCATCTCTCTTTATTACAAAGCATATTTGTTTATCATATTTATCTAAAATGCTTTGGGAAATTATTTCTCTCTGTTTCATTCTGGTTTGGAAATTCTTGAAGTAGTTTTTAACCAACTCAACACTATTAGCTCCCATACTGGTGATTGCCTCCTTTATCTATTTTCCAACAAAAATATCATAGGCAAAATCCTTATGACCCATACTAGGGATTTCCTTTAAAAAGTAAAGCATTAAACATATTAACAAATTTCTAAATTTGAATGTTCCTTTCTTGTCACCTTTTATCTTATCCAAATTTTCTAGCAACTCATCCTTCAACCATTCACAAATATCAATCTTTGCATTGTTTATAATCATCTCATGTGCACTGTGAATGCATGAACTTGACACATAATTCAACCTATTTGTGTGACCAACTTTATATCCAATTGTCATGCTAGCAAATTTAACATTTTTATCCTTTATGTCATTAACCCTAAGTGACCAGTTGCCATATGCAGCATCGTTTAAGCTCATAACTTCCTTGTTAGGGATTTTCTTCTTCTTGTCAGGTCTAGTACCAGTGGAGGGTGAACCAGTAACAACTCTAATAGCTTCCTTGGTAATCTTGAATACTGAGTCCAACCACATAAATTCTCCGTGAGCCCTACTAAGGGCATAGCGGACGGCTTCATCTGAGAATTTTGGCATATGGAGGATGTCTATGAAACCTAAATCCTCAACTACCTTATATTCTGGTTTCACTATCCTATCCTTGTCAATAATCACATTCATGTACATGTTCATCAAATATTCGGACCCTAAACTTTCTATGTTCCAATGTATGTATGCCCTAGGGTCTTCAGTGAACGTGACTCCCTTCGAGATTTAAAAAAATGCACCAATAGAGTCTTCATGTTTTTCTATCTTGGGAATGATCTTGAAAACGGGTCTAGGTTGCTTAATGTTATCCACTATGGTAGGGTTTGCTACGAATTCAGGAACAGAAGATGAAGATGCCATTGTAAAAGATAAATACCTTTAACTATGAAATCCTTGAATGCCCTAAAAAGACCTTTGCTGATTTGCCTTTAGAATGCCCTTCCTCAATTTTTATCTCTTTGAATGCTTGGATGCTTGGTGAATTGAAATGAGAGGTTACAATGCCTTTATAACCAAAAATTGACTTACAACCGCGATAAATGCTCACCGGTGAAGTGAAAAACTCCACATATCTGCCAGTAAAGAAGAAATATAACTTCTTACCATCAACCGAGGGTAAATGCATGAATTTCAATTTTTTGCCTTACCCCTAAGGATTATTCCTTAGTTGGATGAAGAATCTCCCGTCGGTGCAGGATTATCATGTTTTGTCGGTGCAGTGACAGATTCATCACCTCTCTAATCTCTCTTTCTAATCCATTGTTTGAAACTTTTTGCTTGATTTTAGTCACCTTCTCTTTGCCTTTGTTATTAGATCCTTTATTGTTTGCCGGTATAGTCTTGCTTCTACAAAATTCTGCAATATGCCCAATCTTGTTACATGCATAACAAGTTACATTGTTTCTCTGAATAGCCTTTCCATAACCTTGACTAGTTTGAGTTCTGCATTGATTAGATAAATGTCCAAATCTACCACAAGCATAGCATTTCAAATTCATTTTGCAATTGTTTGAGTTATGACCATTTTTATTGCATTTGGAACATTGACCGGTGGGTAAGTTTGTATTTTTTATTATTCCTAAATTTGCACCAATTTGCTCTATGACCAAATTTGTTGCAATTAAAACATTTTCCATTAAATTTATAAGCATTAGGTTGTCTTACTAGTTTGTTGTGATCATGATTGTTTGTAGTCTCGGATCTTTCTTCCATGTTCAAATCCAATTCCAATTGTTTCTCCATCAGGTTTCTGACTTTTTAGCATATCATCAAGATTATCTGAACTTTTCTTGAATTTGTCTTTGTATTCATTCGCAGTGATCAACTCACTTTCCAAAGTGCTAACTTGTCTCAAAAGTTCCTCTTTGTCATGCTGCATGTGAATCAAATCAGTTTTAAGCATATCATTTTCATAACTAAGCCTTTGAGATTCATCAGATCTTTCATTAAGTATTCTGGCCAAATCTTCTTCATTCCTCTTTCTATCTTCAATATCCTTGCATAGTCTCATGGTTAAATCTTGCATCTCATTCTTCATGTTAATGTTCTCTTGTCTCAATTTGTCTACAATATCTCTAAGAGTTTCTTTTCCTTCATCATCTTGATTTTGCAATTGCACATGTAATTCTTTTCTCTTATTCTTTGCTATAACTAGGTTATCTTGAAGTGCTTTGATAAATTCCCGAGCAGTTATGAGTTCATCTTCTAGTTTGATATTATTCAATTTTTTTGCATCAAAATATTCAAGAGCTCCTTCCAACTGTTGTCTCAAGCTTTTGATTGGTACCGGTTTCAGAATCTTCCTCAAGCTATCAGGCTTCTGTAAATAGAGGACTAGGCTCTGATACCAATTGTTAAATATTAGATCAATCCCAAGGACACTGAGAGGGGGGGTGAATCAATGTCTAACCGGTTACAAAATTTTTAAATTTGTTTGCAACTTTATAACCCAAATTAATGTACCGATAAACAAGCAATAAAGAAATAAAGATAAATAAAAGAGACATCATCAATGTACACCATAACACAAGATATTTTGGTGAGGAAACTCGGTAGAGGAAAAATCTCGGTGGGATTTGTGACCCACAATAGTTACTCACTGTCCAATATGAATAATTATTACTGATACAATAGGGGCCTACACATGCAGGACGGCTAACAACCTAGAGCTCACTGCTCAACTAGAAAAAAGAGTCACACTGACTACAAAATTGGATGATTAAATCCAATGACAATGTACTGCTCAAAATAGCATCTACAATGCTGGATTCAGTACTGGTTTAAGCTCTGTGAAATACCTCTAGCATAAACCTTTCTTTGCTCTACTCTATTCTTATTCGCTCATCAAAATTATTACATCAAAATTCATATACAAATATTCGCTTTCATATTCCACTTGCATTACCTAATTACATTCCATCTAGATACTTACAAAATGTCCTATAAGATTCATACATATATGAGTCTTTACAATACATCATGTTGGCTATACAATATAATTACAATATAAAACAATATAATTTCCAAGTCGGTTGGGGTGCCAGTAAGATCTTCTGTCGGTGTAGACTGGGGCCGGTGAAAATAATCTTCGGTGTGCCTGTCGGTGCCGGTAGATGATGTCTGTGTTTCCAGTGTAACCTGTGAACCGTAATACCAGTTGGTTACCATCAATGACAACATCAACTATTCTTATTTGAGAAGAGAATGCCAACACAACAACGAATGAACAAAACGGAAAGGATGGTTGATGGTCATACATGTAAGATAAGATAAACCAGTAGTCAACCTTGGATGACAAAGAATGTCAAACTGACATAGAAATCCAAGAAGAGGTGGATGCAGACAATCATGATAGCTGGATTCCAGGTGGAAGTACCACACAAGTTGGTGGAGTGTGCATCGACACAACAATATGTGAGTAGGTCAGCTTTAATGAGGAACCCGCAAGTCATGAAGAATGCTAGAAGATTGTGGCTCAAGGAAGGGAAGCTAGAAAAGCTACTGCACTGATCTTGCAAGAAGATTTGATCTTCATACCTATTAGTTTAAGGAAATAGTAAAACCATTAATGGTGAGTGTCAGAGAAAAGAAAAAAAGCATGGTACAGACCTCCAGATTTAGAAAATGCACATTGGAATGCGAAGTTCGGCTAGTGATTGATCATTGTCATAAAGATCATATCCCTAAAAAGAAGATCAAATCAAAGGGGATTCAAATTGAGATGGAAAAGGAAAACCTAACACAATAGTGTTTGGATACATTCTTGGCGGGAATCCATGATTATAAATACATATGCTCGAAATAGAAAATGATGATGCTTCAGGAGAACAAGAAGAGTGAAGAGAGCTTGAGTGCAGAGAAGAATCATCTTCCTTAGAATTTATTACAAAAAGATTGTAGACTAAGTCAACAAGCAAACCAGTGAGAGGTTTTAGCCGATAGTGATTGAGTACCGGTATAACTGTAGTAGGTCCAACAGTTGAGAAAACTAGTGAAGTGTGGTAGAGCAAGGCAGCATCCAAGTGTGACACAACGAGTTGTGAGACTGTGTGTGTGTGTGTGTGTGTGTGTGTGTGTGTGTGTGTGAGAGAGAGAGAGAGAGAGAGAGAGAAAGAGAGAAAGAAGAGAGACCAAGAATCAAAGAGAGTAATCTCATAACTGGTAGTGTGAGATCCAGCAGAGAAGGAAAGACTATCAACTGACAGTAACCTATTTGATTAAGAGTTGCAGAACTCATTTGCAACAAGAAGCTATAACTGTATTAAAATTATATTTTAATATACATCACCAAGTTGGATCTTGGTGTAGGGGTTGGTGCCCTAAATCAGAAGGGGTTGGTGCTCCTTGGGTTAGTGCCCTAAATCTTTGTAATTCAATGTGTTACTTGTGAGGATGGATTGGAGAAGTAGTCTCCAGCAGTATTTCTCACCGATGTTTTTCCCATATTGGGTTGTCCTCGTACATCTGGTGTTGTGGGTTGCATCTGTGTGATTGTCTTCTTTGATCTCCTTATTTGCTTTATTGGTTTGATTGTTTAGTGCTTAAGATAAAAACCGGTATATTGAAGTTGCCTTACAAGATAAAATAGTTTAGGAACCATTGATTCACCCCCCTCTCAGTGGTACTCTATGTTCAACAGAAATGCATTTTGAAGGATCAAACTAGCCTATTTCTCAAAACTGCCTGTTGTAGGTCTAAGGTTTTTAGAAAGTTAAAAAACATTCATATCTTGAGATTTAACCATTAAAAAATTCAAAAAAATTATGAAAACCTTCATTTGGATGTGGCATATGTTTCTACCAAAGGAAAATTAACAAGCCTATCACTTGAGTGGTTTACAAAGATCCATATGTGTTCACTAGCCCTAGGATTGTCAATTAGGCCTGGTAAAAAAAAGAGGACAGTCAACATTTGACCCAGTCCATACAAAGAAACCCTGTCATATTTTCAAATATGTGTTGTAAGATCCAAATGGGTATTTTAAAATGTGTTTACATTATTAATATCATGTCTTCTCCAAAATTTATGAAGGAACAAAAGTATTTGGAGGGCTACAAGGAATTAGGATGGATTGTGAAGGAATTACTTTGAATGAATACTCCAAGGACCTACCAAGTACTTTATTTGTGATATTCACATCAATTATACCCCTTCTTTGCATCAATTTATACTTATTTCAAGATATCTCTTTTACTATTATCTCCTCCTTGCCTCAAAAGATATATGCCCTCTTTGGCTTGGACTACATGTACATTGTTGACTAAAGGATGTATTCTTGGTGTTTAAGGGGATTATCATTGTTTCTATCTACATTAAGATATCAACATCATACTATGTTGAGATCTTAAGGGGGCAGGGTGGGGGGTGCGAGGAGGTGGCATACATGTGGCCTCCTAGTTGCATTTTGAATTATCAACTATCATTTACGAGATTGTCGTGTCATCTTGCTTCATCCTCATCTTATGCACCATTAATATTAGATGGGTTGTTGCATTCCTAAAACTAGAAATTTTCTATCATTTGTTTTATATAGGTTGTCGCATATTGAAAACCAAACCAAAGTCTTAGACAAGATGCTTCATTCATGAAACTAGACAACATCATAGCATGATGAGTTGACTAGCATAACACGACTTACTAGATCTTTCAACTCTTCCTTTTAGGTAGGTTGACTAGCATAACACAACTTGTTAGACCTTTCAACCTTTCCTTTTTTATTTTTTTGGGTGATTTGACTAGCATAACACAATTTGCTAGACCTTTCAACTCCTCTTTCTCTCTTTTCAGGATGAGTGGATCTATCATAACACCTTTCTATTCGACTATTCCTTCCTACATGGATCACACAACATAACATAACATGTCTCATGAGAATCCGTGCTTCCATGGATCGCCTAGCATAACACATTTTGCTAGCCTGTGTTATCCATGTTTCCTCTTTCTCTATCTCCCATAAACCTATATCATAACACGCTTTGCTAATGTAGGATCATGATCTCTTCTCCTTTCAATTGGTGTATAACTTTATATAAGTCCACTTATTCTCTTGCAATAACATGTCAAGAATGATATTAGTGGATGTGTAGTACCCCTCCTCAATCAGCCTCTTTTGTATGTTTTGAGTTACTTCAGTGACTGTTCTGTGGAACATTTTTGTATTTTGATTCAGATATTATACGATGTTATTTCATGCTTTATCTGGATTTATGGTGTATGATTTATGCAGTATCAGTATTTTAGTGCTTATGATTAATGTTATTTTATGGATCATTATCATGGATTGACACTTTTCCCTTATATTGTGATGCGTTATTTATATGTTGCGTGTTTGCAAGTGTATTGGTATGCAAGGGGATGATTTTCTTTCACTCACTCCTATGAGACAAGGAACGTCGTGATTCTCCTTCATCGGTGTGTTTACCATATCTGTATATATATTGGCCTATATGCACGTGTGGTTATTTGGTGCAGGACATTGTAGGTACTAGTACCGGGTAGGTACGGGGTATTGACTCCACCTGGTTTCGCAGGTCTGAGCATGCCTTATATATTCGATGGGAGTGGAGGAGATATTTTTTGCACCCTAGCTTGACCACAGTTACACTCGTGTGAGTGTTGTTAGTCGGTTGTGTTTCCCCCGTTTGGCTGTTATGCATGTCATGGTGCCTTGGTTTGGTCATTCGAGAGTCGTCATTTGATCTGTCTTGGTTTTGCATGTTTCTGTTTATTTAAATGGTTATTTAATTTAAATGGATGATCCTATCTTGTGTTGGCATAATCATTTAATTAATATGCTCTGTGATTATTGAGTTATTAAAATTGATGAATTGCTAGATTAAATGGTTAAATGGCTTAATTTCTTGTGTAAGTTGCATTAATATTTTTGTGAAATAAATAAATTGCCTAGCCATTTTAAAAGGTTAAATGCTTATGTTGAAGGAAGTATTTATGAAAAAAGAAATAAATGAAATTTTTCCTTTTTATTTTTCCATTTGGCCTTTTTAATTTAATCATTGGAAAGAATTATTATTTTTGGGAAAGAAATAAATTTGATTGCCTTTTTAGTTTTAAAATTTTTAAACTTGATTGGATGAAAACTTTAACCTAGAAGCTTGGGTTAAAAGATATTTTGGGCATCCATTCTAGGAATTCACGGCAAGAGAAGAAGAGGATTTTTGGAGAGAAAATTCTTGAAAAAACTTCCTGAAGGAGCTGGGAATTTCACCTAGTTGCAAGACTGGAGTTTCTTCATCTCTTTTGCTTGCTAATTGCTTCAAGGTTTGAGGTTCCCTTCTTGTTTTGAATTTGTTTTTGAATTTTTTAGTTTGCTTCTTGTGTATGGAAATTTATGTATTCTACCTATAGATTCTTTTTGGAATGTTGAAATGGAAGAAAGATTGCCTTATATAGTTGATTGTGTGATGCTATAAGCATATGGTTGCTCCAAGGAAAGGAATTTGTGCATTGCTTCTCTGTTGTGTGTTATTTGTTCATAGCAAACAATCTCTTGATTTTCCTCTTCTTTGGAAAGAAAGAATTTTAGATTGGGCTTGTCGGGTGCATCCTTGTTTCTATTCTGTCATGATTTGGCTAGCTATTCTTTCCAGTGTGTCTATTTCACCATTTACCTTGCTAGTAAACTCTTCCTTGAAATTTTGGAAATTGGCATTGTATGTGTGTGCCCGTGAAATAATTCTAGAAATGGAATGTTCAAAGTGGTAAGTGTTACCAGTTCGAAGTGGTAAGTGTTACCGGTTGGAAGTGGTAAGTGTTACCAATTGGAAGTGGTAAGTGTTACTGGTTCGAAGTGGTAAGTGTTATAGGCTGGCAGTGGTAAGTGTTACCGGTTCGAAGTGGTAAGTGTTACGGGCTGGAAGTGGTAAGTGTTACCGGTTTGAAGTGGTAAGTGTTACCGGCTGGTAGAGGTAGTGTTATCTGTTGGTAGTGGCAGTATTACTAGTGGTACCAGCACTACCAGTAAGTGGTGTCTGTTGTCCCAACAGCAGCACAACCGTGGGTTGGTTTGACCCCCACTTAGCTTTCAGCCCTCACCGATCTCCAAACCGGTTTGTGTTAAGAACTTAAATTTTATAAATGGACTATTTAAAGTGGTATTGCATAATGTAATGTGATTTTCATGTGATTTTTATTATGTGGTTGATAAATTTATCAATGAAAATTAAGGCATGAATTAGAGATTCAAATGGGTAGATTGGAATATTGATTTGGAAATTGATTAGATGTGACTACTGGAAAGGAGTGTTTTATTTAATTTTCAATCAATGATGTTGCAAGTGTTTATGATGCTGATATTTTCAAAGATTGGTTGAGTGTGGATTTGATGTATTTAGTTGTCCTTGCAAGTGTTTATTGTGATATTTTGGTATGTGGTTCAGTCATCCTATGGTCCATTGTCTTAACCATGTAGTGTCTTTGCCTTATGGTTAGTCAAGAATCAGTATGTCCTTGTTTGACCACTTGTTTCTGATAGTGGTCTTATGGCTGTCTGCTTCACCATAGGGTCCTCGAGGAGTGACCATGCTTGTGTAGTGTCCTTTGAGAGAGTGGCTTTCGCTTGGGGGTTGCACCCAAAGTGGTAGGTATTACGACCCAACGAAAGTCAAATTATAACTGGTAATCTAATGAAATGATTAGGTGGGTAGTATCATAACATTAATAAGATAATGTAACTCACACATAGGTGGGTTCTTGTATTGAGGCTCATAATGTAGTGAGAAGGCCTGGAATGGCAAACCGACCATCTTGTCTTCATGAAAGGCTGGAAGGGTCCGCATGAGACTTAGTTGGAGCCGGAGGTTCGGGAGAGGTTACCAGGACAGAGATCCCGGACCTATGAGAGCCTACCGAGGTTACCATCAAGCTATGTGATGACACTCTCTCTTTAGATTCACTTGTCTATGTGATATCAAGTCACTTGTGTTTGTGTGATGTTGAATCACCCAGATTATTGTGGAGTCTCTTGTGTTGTCATGGAGTCGTGTTGTTTTATCTACCATGTCATTCTTTTGCTTGCTTGAGGGTCCTCAAC
The DNA here is from genome assembly GCF_030272615.1 of Cryptomeria japonica. Taxonomy (NCBI): domain Eukaryota; kingdom Viridiplantae; phylum Streptophyta; class Pinopsida; order Cupressales; family Cupressaceae; genus Cryptomeria; species Cryptomeria japonica. The sequence continues at coordinate 351,310,949 of NC_081413.1, forward strand.
TATCTCCTAGCACAGTGGGGTGATTTCATTCTGGGAATTACATGGTTGGATGGTAGTGCTACTTCCCATCGGATGTTTGGATTTGTGCCTTCATGCGAGGATTGGCTTCACAGGTGTTCCTGTGCTTGGTGACTCATGCTTCATCTCATGTTTTGAAGATTATTGGTATTTTAAGACCTATGTGGTCATTGTATCATTGTAATACTTACCTTATGTAACCTTGTTTGGATGAGACCTATCCTTTATGTTTATTGAGAAGTTATGTATTGGAAGAACAATGTAATCCTATGTTTGGATGTTTTTATCAGTTTCCTTGATGATATTAGTAAATGCTTTTGAAGTGGAAATTATGTTGTATCCTTTCAATCTTTCTATGATGAATCTTTATTTTCTTATGGCTTCTTGTGATCATTGAGTTAATGATGCATATGTGGAATTTATTCTTGAAGTTAATTCTTTGTTGGTAACCCTTAAGGAATTTTGGTGTAAGTCTTATGCTTGTGTTATCGTGCATGCTAGGTCAATGCACTTATGATGTTTATACTTTAAAAAAAAATTGTTTCACCCTTGTGGTGGGTTTTCCTTCAGGGTTCCTGAGAGAGCATTACATTTGGTATCAGAGCCCATGTTTCAACACTGGGTACTTTGGGTTTGTGGTGAACCCATTTTCCTTGACCTTTTTGTGTAGGTCTTGTGGTGTGACTTCCTTGTGTCTTTCTTTGCCTTTGATCTAAACCTTTTTCTCTTGTGCAGTGTTTAGGTCATGGCTAGGAAAGCCAAGGGAGGTGGTCGCATTGGTGGTCGCACCAGAGGCAGAGGAGGAGGAAGGGGTCGAGGTTCTAATTTCCATAGTCCTTTGCCACCACCCACTCATGTGAGTGTGGATAGAGATCAGTTGGTTCATTGGGAGGAACCACCTTCAGTAGAACAGGTTCTCGAAAGGGAGGAGCTGCATCAGATGTTTCATGTGGTGCTAGCTAGACTAGGCCCCAAACTCGAGATGGATCAGCCCATCCATGGCTGGGTAGAGGAGTCACTTCAGGGGATTCCAGAGAGAGAGAGATCTCCTAGAAGGAGAGAGGTCCCAGTGGACCCGAATCTAGCTATCTTAGGGCACATGAGAGACTTGATGAGGTCCAATCCTTCCTTCTTTGATGGAAGAGGTACCGGTCTCGAGGCAGAGACTTGGCTCATCACTTTGGACCAATGTTTTGCTATGTACCCTTACAGTAGCAACACCAAGGTGAGATGTGCAATCATGCATCTTGAGAGATTTGCATCTATCTGGTGGAGGTTAAAGGAGGAGAGGATTGGTGTGAGCATTAACACCGCATCTTGGGAGATATTTTTGGAGAGGTTCAGGGCATGATTCCTCTCACCCCAGTGGATGCAGTCGCGAGCAGATGAGTTCTATGCTCTGTGCCAGTTTGGGTTGTCAGTGGATCAGTTTGAGCACAAGTTCTATGAGCTCAAATAGTATGTCAGCATCGGCAATGATGAGGCTATGCTTGTGCAACACTTCTTGAGGGGTCTTAATGACCGCATCAATGGAGGAGTGAGAGTTTTTGAGCCTGGTTCAGTACAGGTAGCCGTGGTGAAAGCCAGGTTGGTAGAGTAGAACCTTAGTCATGCTCATCGCGTCCAGTCTAGAGTTCAGATTGGGAGTGATCCTTTTAGTGGATCTTGAGGTAGAGGGAATCAGTCCTAGACTATTGCACCTTTTAGGGGTCCTTAGGCACCCACCAAGGGTGGACAGCAGTAGCAGTAGCTGCCAAGACCGAAGCAATCTTAGGGCCAGTAGGGTGGCAACTCTCAGTCCCAGAAGAGCAAGAGATGGACAAGGGGTAGGAAGACCTTTCTGTTGGGAAAAATGGTGTCTCAACCTTGCATTTATGTGAGGTTACTTTTTATAGTAAGTTTTCATTTGAGCACAAAATAGTGCGAAACTCTCCCTGAAGCTTCTGGTTGGCTAGATAAGCATTCCGGTAAAGTTTCGTCGCAAGGTCACAGCTAGTTTTGAAGATATTAAAGTTTTCATCTTGGACGGGTGCAATAAAATGTTTAAACTTAATTTTGGGGACTTTAGAGGCTCCGAAACGCCCTGAAAAGTTGTCGTAACCGGCGAAGCAGGTTACGAGGTGATAGAGCACTTCGCGAGCTTTCTGGCGCTTCAAACGGTTCGTCAATCGGACACCCGGTTCTCAAGTTATGGCCTCCGGAAGTTTGTACTCCTGAAATAGGAAAAATAATTTGTATCGAATACATAAATGAGCTGTAAAAAGGGAGCGACACGTGTTGATGTGTGCTTTAACATGTCATAGGGCATCTAGAAGGGAGATAAGGTCGGCTACACCTTATTGGGTGGTTTTAGCCCATGGTTTTGTAATACCGTTTGACAATTTCTTGTATTGTATCTCCTATTTATGACGTGTGTGAGATAGAGGTTGTGTGTAAGAGTCCTATGGCTATTGAGTTGCCTCTGAATCTCTGATTAGTGGTACTCCTGCGAAGAGCTTGCTCTGCAAGTATTTTGTAATCTGTTTTTGATTGCTGAATAAAATATTGAGCTGCTTTTGGAGGGTGGGGTTTTTCTCCCGAAAGGGTTTTCCCCACGTAAATCACTGTGTTGTGGTATGAATGCTATTATATCTATTTCTATTTTCTGTAACTGTTGTAACAATCTGAAAAAGTTTTGCATTACCCTCCTCTCAAGCTTAGTGTAGGAAGTTGTTTCCGCTACTTTACTTCCTTACAAGTGGTATCAGAGCCTGATCACCTTTGGTTTCAATTGTGGGCAGTTGGGTTTTTTGAACTAATCCAGATTTGAGTGGGAGCTTGTGCAGAAGACACTTTTTGATCTTGTTGCAGGAATATTCAGATGGCGAGTTCGTCAGGGAGAATAGAGGTGGAGAAATTTAATGGAAATAATTTTGAGATGTGGAAGCTGAAGATGGAAGATCTGCTAATAGATCGAGATCTTTGGGATGCTGTTGATGCGAATGTCCAAAGGCCCTCAGATCCTACTGCGGCAGCTCAGTATGATGTTATGGATCGAAAAGCCAAGGGTCTAATCAGACTGTGTCTGGCAGACTCTGTTCTAATCAATGTCCATGAAGAAAACTCTGCAAAGAAGCTATGGACTAAGCTTGGTGAGATGTATCAAGTGAAATCTTTATTAAATCAAATTTTCTTAAGAAAGAAATTGTATTCCTTGAAGATGGAAGAGGGTGGACGAATTGCAGACCACCTAGAAGCATTCAATATGATTGTGGCTCAATTAGTATCCGTAGGTGTTAAGATGGATGAGGAGGAGAAATGTCAGATCTTGCTTTGTTCTTTGCCTGATTCGAGGGATTCTCTTGTTATGGCTATCGGTAGTACTTCTGTTGTTTTGAAATCTGAAGACGTGGTGGGTACCCTACTCGGTGAAGAGATGCGAAGGAAGGTATCCATCAGTTCAAAGGAAGCCCTAACCATTCGTGGAAGACCTAAGGAGACAGGCAAGAAGAATGAGAAGCGCGACAAGTCCAAATCCAAAGGGAGATCGAAATCTCCTGGAAAGTCCAAAGTCATTTGCTGGAATTGCGGTAAACCGGGTCACATCCGTAAGGACTGAAAAGAAGAAAAGAAGAAGAAGAAAAAGAAAAGGTTCGATTCTGATTCTGAGTCCGACAAGGAAGATGGTGATACATTTATTGCGGCTTTGGCGACTCATGCAGGTAATGATGCTTGGCTAATTGACTCAGGTGCATCTTTTCATATGACTTCCAATAGAGATTGGTTTTCTGAATATGAAGGATTTAATGGAGGTAAGGTGTACTTGGGTGATGATTCACATCTAGACATTGTTGGTCGAGGTAAAGTTAGAATCAGGTTTTCTGATGGTAGAATAAAAAGGATTAATGGTGTGCTGCATATCCCTTGATTAAAACGAAACTTGTTATCTGTGAGCAAACTGATAGATGCGGGTGTGCAGGTAGTCTTTTCTGAAGCAGGATGTAAGATGATTAAGGGTGCTATGGTAGTTGCTAGAGGTGTCAGGTTTGGCACTTTGTATAAGCTTGAAGCATACACTGTTGAGTGTAATAGCACTTCTGTAAAAAGTAAATCTGCGGATACTTCACTGGAAGATTTGAAGGTTTCACCTTCAGCAGATGGAAATGGTTTTTGGGTACCTAAGGGTGCTCTTTCGTCTGAAGCAAAGTTACCTACAGAGAAGACTATGTTATGGCACCAGAGACTTGGCCACATTGGAGAAAAGGGTCTAAGGACCTTGAAAAATAAAAACCTTGTTGAAGGTTTGAATGACTGTAACCTTGACTTTGATTTCTGTGAGCATTGCATTTATGGAAAACAAAACCGCGTTCAGTTTTACTCGAGTTCTCATAAAACTTGTGGTGTTTTGGATCTTATCCATTCTGATGTGTTTGGTCCAGTAGATGTCTCTTCGATTGAAAAATCCACATATTATGTTTCATTTATTGATGATTTTAGTAGAAGGACATGGGTTTATTTTCTAAACAGTAAATTTGAAGTTTTTAGTCGTTTTAAAGAATTTAAAGCAATGGTTGAGTTGCAGACTGGAAAGAAAATAAAATGTTTGAGAACTGATAATGGCGGTGAGTTTTGCTCTAATGATTTTGATAGATTCTGTAAAGACTGTGGAATTAACAGGCAGAAGACAACTCCGTATTCTCCACAGCAGAATGGAGTTGCAGAAAGAATGAACAGGACACTGATGGAAAAGGCTAGGAGTATGTTGAGTGGTGCTGGTCTTGAACAAAAGTTTTGGGCTGAAGCTGTTGCCACTGCTTGCTACCTGATTAACAGGTCTCCTACATCAGCTCTTGTTGATAAAATGCCTATGGAAGCATGGTCAGGTCACAAGCCTTCATTGAGACGTCTTAGAGTTTTTGGTTGCGAGGCATATGCACATGTGCCAAAGGAGAAGCGAACAAAGTTGGAGAACAAGGCTGTGAAATGTATCTTCATCGGGTATAGTTATGGTGTGAAAGGATACAAGCTTTGGGACCCTGTTGCACAAAAGGTAATTCACAGTCGAAGTGTTATTTTTAGAGAAATTAAGTCTCTTTCTGTTACATTGCAGCCAGAACAGACTAAAAAAGAAGATGTGATTCAACTTCCTTCTACACCTGAAAGAGTTGAATCGAGACCCCTAGATAGGCAAGAATTTGAGGAGAGCTCGTCTAGCTCTGAATCTTTAGAAGAGGAGGAAGAACCTCTAACTCAGCTTGTTCGAAGGTCTACAAGACATAGACAACCACCTGAAAGGTATTCACCTAATGATTGGAGATGTATTTTTGCTCTGAATACTAGTGTGGATGAACCGAAATCTGTAGAAGAGGCATTAGGTATGAATGATGCAGAATCCTGGAAGATTGCTATGGAGGAAGAAATGGCAGCTTTGAAAAAGAATGATACATGGGATCTTGTACCATTGCCTGAAGGACGAAAACTTGTTGGTTGTAAATGGGTGTTCAAGAAAAAGATTGGTTCAGATGGAAGCATTGAGAAGTATAAAGCAAGGTTAGTTGCAAAAGGCTACTCTCAGGTTGAGGGTGTTGATTACGGTGAGATATTTTCTCCTGTTGCAAAAATGACGTCCATTAGATTTTTGCTTTCTATTGCTACTGCTTATGATTTAGAGGTTGAACAAATGGATGTGAAAACTGCTTTCCTTCATGGTGATTTGGAGGAAGATATTTATATGACACAGCCGGAGCACTATGTGGTGAAAGGCAAAAGTAATTTGGTCTGTAAATTGAAAAAATCTTTGTATGGCCTCAAACAAAGTCCTAGAATGTGGTACCAGAAATTTGATACATATGTGTTGAGTTTGGGATTTGAACGTTCTAAATCAGATCACTGTGTTTATTATAAATCTTATGGTGATCATTTCTTATTCATTGCATTGTATGTTGATGATATGTTATTCATTGGTAAAGGGAAAGGTATGATTTCAGAACTGAAGTCTCAGCTCGCTGCTAAATTTGAAATGAAAGATCTTGGTGCAGCAAAGCACATCCTTGGGACGGAAATTAGAAGAGATAGGGCGAACAGAAAGCTATGGCTAGGCCAGAGTAAGTATGTGAATTCAGTGTTACAGAGGTTCAACATGCAGAATTGTAGACCATTGAGTGTTCCTTTTTCAGTTGGAATGAAACTATCTATTTCAGATTGTCCTACATCCCCATTGGAGATGGAAGACATGAGCAGGGTGCCTTACCAGAGTGCAGTTGGAAGCTTGATGTATGCTATGGTCTGTACTAGACCAGATATTGCCCAAGAAGTGGGAGTACTTTCTAGATATATGTCTAATCCTGGTAGAGTTCATTGGGATGCAGTCAAAAGAGTCTTCAGATATTTGAAGGGTACTTCAGAGTATTCTTTGTGTTATCATGGTAATTCAGTTGGAGACATGACTTCCCTTGATATCCATGGTTATGTGGATTCAGATTGGGCAGGTGATATTGATAGCAGAAGATCCACCAGTGCTTATGTGTTTACTTTGTTTGGTGGTGCAATTAGTTGGATGAGTAAGCGACAGGCTGTGGTTGCTTTATCCACTACTGAAGCAGAGTATATGGCAGCTACTCATGCTTGTAAAGAGGCCATTTGGCTTAAGAGACTGTGTTCGGATATTGGAATAAAACAAGGTATAGTGACAGTTTACTGTGACAGTCAGAGTGCAATTAGCCTAGCTAAGAACCTGACATTTCATGCCCGGACCAAACATATTGATATTCAGTATCATTTTGTTAGAGATATGGTCGAAGATGGTAGGGTGAAGCTGGTTAAGGTGGACACTTTGATGAATGTTGCAGATGCTTTAACTAAGGCTGTGAGCACAGAGAAGTTCAGATGGTGTTCAGAGTCTATGGGCCTTATGGCCCCTAGCAATTGATTCATTGTGTTGACATTCCCTTCCGCTCATGCAAGGTGTTCGACAAGTGGGAGATTTGTTGGGAAAAATGGTGTCTCAACCTTGCATTTATGTGAGGTTACTATTTATAGTAAGTTTTCATTTGAGCACGAAATAGTGCGAAACTCTCCCTGAAGCTTCTGGTTGGCTAGATAAGAATTCCGGTAAAGTTTCGTCGCAAGGTTACAGCTAGTTTTGAAGATATTAAAGTTTTCGTCTTGGAGGGGTGCAATAAAATGTTTAAAATTAATTTTGGGGACTTTAGCGGCTCCGAAACGCCTTGAAAAGTTGTCGTAACCGGCGAAGCAGGTTACGAGGTGATAGCGCACTTCGCGAACTTTCCGGCGCTTCAAACGGTTCGTCAATCGGACACCCGGTTCTCAAGTTATGGCCTCCGGAAGTTTGTACTCCTGAAATAGGAAAAATAATTTGTATCGAATACATAAATGAGCTGTAAAAAGGGAGCGACACGTGTTGATGTGTGCTTTAACATGTCATAGGGCATCTAGAAGGGAGATAAGGTCGGCTACACATTATTGGGTGGTTTTAGCCCATGGTTTTGTAATACCGTTTGACAGTTTCTTGTATTGTATCTCCTATTTATGAGGTGTGTGAGATAGAGGTTGTGTGTAAGAGTCTTATGGCTATTGAGTTGCCTCTGAATCTCTGATTAGTGGTACTCCTGCGAAGAGCTTGCTCTGCAAGTATTTTGTAATCTGTTTTTGATTGCTGAATAAAATATTGAGCTGCTTTTGGAGGGTGGGGTTTTTCTCCCGAAAGGGTTTTTCCCACGTAAATCACTGTGTTGTGGTATGAATGCTATTATATCTATTTCTATTTTCTGTAACTGTTGTAACAATCTGAAAAATTTTTGCATTACCCTCCTCTCAAGGTTAGTGTAGGAAGTTGTTTCCGCTACTTTACTTCCTTACAAGTGGTATCAGAGCCTGATCACCTTTGGTTTCAATTGTGGGCAGTTGGGTTTTTTGAACTAATCCAGATTTGAGTGGGAGCTTGTGCAGAAGACACTTTTTGATCTTGTTGCAGGAATATTCAGATGGCGAGTTCGTCAGGGAGAATAGAGGTGGAGAAATTTAATGGAAGTAATTTTGAGATGTGGAAGCTGAAGATGGAAGATCTGCTAATAGATCGAGATCTTTGGGATGCTGTTGATGCGAATGTCCAAAGGCCCTCAGATCCTACTGCGGCAGCTCAGTATGATGTTATGGATCGAAAAGCCAAGGGTCTAATCAGACTGTGTCTGGCAGACTCTGTTCTAATCAATGTCCATGAAGAAAACTCTGCAAAGAAGCTATGGACTAAGCTTGGTGAGATGTATCAAGTGAAATCTTTATTAAATCAAATTTTCTTAAGAAAGAAATTGTATTCCTTGAAGATGGAAGAGGGTGGACGAATTGCAGACCACCTAGAAGCATTCAATATGATTGTGGCTCAATTAGTATCCATAGGTGTTAAGATGGATGAGGAGGAGAAATGTCAGATCTTGCTTTGTTCTTTGCCTGATTCGTGGGATTCTCTTGTTATGGCTATCGGTAGTACTTCTGTTGTTTTGAAATCTGAAGACGTGGTGGGTGCCCTACTCGGTGAAGAGATGCGAAGGAAGGTATCCATCAGTTCAAAGGAAGCCCTAACCATTCGTGGAAGACCTAAGGAGAAAGGCAAGAAGAATGAGAAGCGCGACAAGTCCAAATCCAAAGGGAGATCGAAATCTCCTGGAAAGTCCAAAGTCATTTGCTGGAATTGCGGTAAACCGGGTCACATCCATAAGGACTGAAAAGAAGAAAAGAAGAAGAAGAAAAAGAAAAGGTTCGATTCTGATTCTGAGTCCGACAAGGAAGATGGTGATGCATTTATTGCGGCTTTGGCGACTCATGCAGGTAATGATGCCTGGCTAATTGACTCAGGTGCATCTTTTCATATGACTTCCAATAGAGATTGGTTTTCTGAATATGAAGGATTTAATGGAGGTAAGGTGTACTTGGGTGATGATTCACATCTAGACATTGTTGGTCGAGGTAAAGTTAGAATCAGGTTTTCTGATGGTAGAATAAAAAGGATTAATGGTGTGCTGCATATCCCTGGATTAAAACGAAACTTGTTATCTGTGAGCAAACTGATAGATGCGGGTGTGCAGGTAGTCTTTTCTGAAGCAGGATGTAAGATGATTAAGGGTGCTATGGTAGTTGCTAGAGGTGTCAGGTTTGGCACTTTGTATAAGCTTGAAGCATACACTGTTGAGTGTAATAGCACTTCTGTAAAAAGTAAATCTGCGGATACTTCACTGGAAGATTTGAAGGTTTCACCTTCAGCAGATGGAAATGGTTTTTGGGTACCTAAAGGTGCTCTTTCGTCTGAAGCAAAGTTACCTGCAGAGAAGACTATGTTATGGCACCAGAGACTTGGCCACATTGGAGAAAAGGGTCTAAGGACCTTGAAAAAGAAAAACCTTGTTGAAGGTGTGAATGACTGTAACCTTGACTTTGATTTCTGTGAGCATTGCATTTATGGAAAACAAAACCGCGTTCAGTTTTACTCGAGTTCTCATAAAACTTGTGGTGTTTTGGATCTTATCCATTCTGATGTGTTTGGTCCAGTAGATGTCTCTTCGATTGGAAAATCCACATATTATGTTTCATTTATTGATGATTCTAGTAGAAGGACATGGGTTTATTTTCTAAAGAGTAAATCTGAAGTTTTTAGTCGTTTTAAAGAATTTAAAGCAATGGTTGAGTTGCAGACTGGAAAGAAAATAAAATGTTTGAGAACTGATAATGGCGGTGAGTTTTGCTCTAATGATTTTGATAGATTCTGTAAAGACTGTGGAATTAACAGGCAGAAGACAACTCCGTATTCTCCACAGCAGAATGGAGTTGCAGAAAGAATGAACAGGACACTGATGGAAAAGGCTAGGAGTATGTTGAGTGGTGCTGGTCTTGAACAAAAGTTTTGGGCTGAAGCTGTTGCCACTACTTGCTACCTGATTAACAGGTCTCCTACATCAGCTCTTGTTGATAAAATGCCTATGGAAGCATGGTCAGGTCACAAGCCTTCATTGAGACATCTTAGAGTTTTTGGTTGCGAGGCATATGCACATGTGCCAAAGGAGAAGCGAACAAAGTTGGAGAACAAGGCTGTGAAATGTATCTTCATCGGGTATAGTTATGGCGTGAAAGGATACAAGCTTTGGGACCCTGTTGCACAAAAGGTAATTCACAGTCGAAGTGTTATTTTTAGAGAAATTAAGTCTCCTTCTGTTACATTGCAGCCAGAACAGACTAAAAAAGAAGATGTGATTCAACTTCCTTCTACACCTGAAAGAGTTGAATCGAGACCCCTAGATAGGCAAGAATTTGAGGAGAGCTCGTCTAGCTCTGATCCTTCAGAAGAGGAGGAAGAACCTCCAACTCAGCTTGTTCGAAGGTCTACAAGACATAGACAACCACCTGAAAGGTATTCACCTGATGATTGGAGATGTATTTTTGCTCTGAATACTAGTGTGGATGAACCGAAATCTGTAGAAGAGGCATTAGGTATGAATGATGTAGAATCCTGGAAGATTGCTATGGAGGAAGAAATGGCAGCTTTGAAAAAGAATGATACATGGGATCTTGTACCATTGCCTGAAGGACGAAAACCTGTTGGTTGTAAATGGGTGTTCAAGAAAAAGATTGGTTCAGATGGAAGCATTGAGAAGTATAAAGCAAGGTTAGTTGCAAAAGGCTACTCTCAGGTTGAGGGTGTTGATTACGGTGAGATATTTATATGACACAGCCGGAGCACTATGTGGTGAAAGGCAAAAGTAATTTGGTCTGTAAATTGAAAAAATCTTTGTATGGCCTCAAACAAAGTCCTAGAATGTGGTACCAGAAATTTGATACATATGTGTTGAGTTTGGGATTTGAACGTTCTAAATCAGATCACTGTGTTTATTATAAATCTTATGGTGATCATTTCTTATTCATTGCATTGTATGTTGATGATATGTTATTCATTGGTAAAGGGAAAGGTATGATTTCAGAACTGAAGTCTCAGCTCGCTGCTAAATTTGAAATGAAAGATCTTGGTGCAGCAAAGCACATCCTTGGGACGGAAATTAGAAGAGATAGGGCGAACAGAAAGCTATGGCTAGGCCAGAGTAAGTATGTGAATTCAGTGTTACAGAGGTTCAACATGCAGAATTGTAGACCATTGAATGTTCCTTTTTCAGTTGGAATGAAACTATCTATTTCAGATTGTCCTACATCCCCATTGGAGATGGAAGACATGAGCAGGGTGCCTTACCAGAGTGTAGTTGGAAGCTTGATGTATGCTATGGTCTGTACTAGACCAGATATTGCCCAAGCAGTGGGAGTACTTTCTAGATATATGTCTAATCCTGGTAGAGTTCATTGGGATGCAGTCAAAAGAGTCTTCAGATATTTGAAGGGTACTTCAGAGTATTCTTTGTGTTATCATGGTAATTCAGTTGGAGACATGACTTCCCTTGATATCCATGGTTATGTGGATTCAGATTGGGCAGGTGATATTGATAGCAGAAGATCCACCAGTGCTTATGTGTTTACTTTGTTTGGTGGTGCAATTAGTTGGATGAGTAAGTGACAGGCTGTGGTTGCTTTATCCACTACTGAAGCAGAGTATATGGCAGCTACTCATGCTTGTAAAGAGGCCATTTGGCTTAAGAGACTGTGTTCGGATATTGGAATAAAACAAGGTATAGTGACAGTTTACTGTGACAGTCAGAGTGCAATTAGCCTAGCTAAGAACCCGACATTTCATGCCCGGACCAAACATATTGATATTCAGTATCATTTTGTTAGAGATATGGTCGAAGATGGTAGGGTGAAGCTGGTTAAGGTGGACACTTTGATGAATGTTGCAGATGCTTTAACTAAGGCTGTGAGCACAGAGAAGTTCAGATGGTGTTCAGAGTCTATGGGCCTTATGGCCCCTAGCAATTGATTCATTGTGTTGACATTCCCTTCCGCTCATGCAAGGTGTTCGACAAGTGGGAGATTTGTTGGGAAAAATGGTGTCTCAACCTTGCATTTATGTGAGGTTACTATTTATAGTAAGTTTTCATTTGAGCACGAAATAGTGCGAAACTCTCCCTGAAGCTTCTGGTTGGCTAGATAAGCATTCCGGTAAAGTTTCGTCGCAAGGTCACAGCTAGTTTTGAAGATATTAAAGTTTTCGTCTTGGAGGGGTGCAATAAAATGTTTAAACTTAATTTTGGGGACTTTAGAGGCTCTGAAACACCCTGAAAAGTTGTCATAACCGGCAAAGCGGGTTACAAGGTGATAGAGCACTTCACGAGCTTTCCGGCGCTTCAAACGGTTCGTCAATCGGACACCCGGTTCTCAAGTTATGGCCTCCGGAAGTTTGTACTCCTGAAATAGGAAAAATAATTTGTATCGAATACATAAATGAGCTGTAAAAAGGGAGCGACACGTGTTGATGTGTGCTTTAACATGTCATAGGGCATCTAGAAGGGAGATAAGGTCGGCTACACCTTATTGGGTGGTTTTAGCCCATGGTTTTGTAATACCGTTTGACAATTTCTTGTATTGTATCTCCTATTTATGAGGTGTGTGAGATAGAGGTTGTGTGTAAGAGTCCTATGGCTATTGAGTTGCCTCTGAATCTCTGATTAGTGGTACTCTTGCGAAGAGCTTGCTCTGCAAGTATTTTGTAATCTATTTTTGATTGCTGAATAAAATATTGAGCTGCTTTTGGAGGGTGGGGTTTTTCTCCCGAAAGGGTTTTCCCCACGTAAATCACTGTGTTGTGGTATGAATGCTATTATATCTATTTCTATTTTCTGTAACTGTTGTAACAATCTGAAAAAGTTTTGCATTACCCTCCTCTCAAGGTTAGTGTAGGAAGTTGTTTCCACTACTTTACTTCCTTACACTTTCCAGGGTAGTCTTCTTAGGGAGCATCTTAGGCCCCTAATGGGGAGAGCTTTCAGCAATCTAGTGGACCGTCTAGAAGTCGAGGACCTGGCAGTGGAGCTTGCTTTACTTGTGGTCAGTTTGGCCACAAGGTCGCTCAGTATCCTTAATGTTTGCATCAGTCGGTTAGTCAGAGGCTAGTTGTATCAAAGCCGACAGTGGGGGATGCAGGTAGATCCCATAGAGTATTTGCAGCAGTGGATGACCTCTAGGATGAGCATCAGAGTACTGTGATTGAGACCACAGGTGTGTTGCGTGGTACCCCTATCTCTATACTTTTTGATTTTGGTGCTTCAAATTCTTTTATTTCTTCATCCATTATGGAGCGGTGTGGGCTCATGTCTGCTAAGCAAGCAGATAGGCGGCAAGTAGAGCTGGCTACCGGTGTGCGAGTGTTTGTTGATGCCTTCATTCCCAGTTGTGAGTTGGACCTAGGACCCTTTGTCACCTCAGTGGACCTTCAAGTCATGCCTTTGGGATCCTATGGAGTTGTGTTGGGGATGGATTGGGTATCATCTTAGAGCACTCTTGTATACTATCACCAAAAGATAGTAGAGTGTGTAGATGACCATGGCAGGAGAGTGGGGATCATTGGGGTTCAGTGATCGATATCCTTACGTATGATTTCCACTATGCAACTTAGGTGGTGCATGCATCAAGGGTGTCAGCTTTTTGTAGTTTCTCTTGAGGATGTGGATGAGGGAGAGAGTCGATAAATTGCTCTTGATGGTCACCCTATTCTTCGAGAGTATGAGGATGTGTTTCCTTTGGATATTCCCAGTATGCCTTCGAAGCGAGACAAAGATTTTTGCATTGACTTGGTTCCTAGTGCGGAACCTATTTCGAGAGCACCATATCGGATGACTACTCAGGAGTTGAGTGAGTTGAAGTTGCAAGTTGAGGAGTTGTTGGCCAAGGGATTCATTCATCCTAGTGTTTCTCCTTGGGGTGTGTCGGTTATCTTCATCAAGAAGAAGGATGGTTCTCTTCGATTATGCATTGATTATCGACAGTTGAATAGGGTAACCATCCAGAACTGATATCCATTGCCTTGGATTGATGATCTCTTTGATCAGGTGAAGGGAGACAAGGTGTTCTCTAAGATAGACCTGAAGTCTCGGTATCATCAGTTGTGCATTCATGATGCAGACATTCATAAGACGGCATTTCGTACTCGTTATGGTCACTATGAGTTCACAGTGGTGCCATTTGGGTTGACGAGCGCACCTTCTGTGTTCATGGGTCTTATGAATGGGGTTTTTCACACCTACCTTGACCAATTTGTTCTTGTGTTCTTGGATGACATATTGATTTATTCTAGATCCATGGAAGAGCATGAGGGTCACTTGCGTCAGGTATTGCAGTGCTTGAGGGAGAATCAACTTTTTGCGAATTTGGCATAGTGTGATTTCTTCCAGTCAGAGGTGGGATATCTTGGTCATATAGTTTTGGGAGAAGGTATGTCTGTGGATCCTTCTAAGATCCAAGCCAATGTTGATTGGCTAGCGCCGACCAATGTTTCTGAAGTTTGAAGTTTCATGGGTTTGGCCAGATATTACTATCACTTTGTTGAGTTTTTCTCGGATAGGCCATCCGATTACTTCTCTTCAGAGGAAAGGGAAGAATTTTGTTTGGTCAGAGCAGTGCAAATTGGCGTTTCATACCTTGAAGGAACTCCTTGTTAGTGCTCCAATTTGGCAGTTCCTTACCCATCCAAAGATTTCATGGTATGCAGGATGGATGTGTGGTTGCCTACGAGTCTCGCAAACTCAAGGATAATGAGTTGAACTATCCAGTTCATGACTTGGAGTTGGCAGCTGTAGTGCATGTGTTGGTTCATTGGAGACATTTCCTGTTGGGGCATCGGTTTGAGTTGCATAGTGATCACCGTAGTTTGCAGTATATTTTCATGCAGCTGAACTTGAAAGCTCGACAGTGAAGATGGATGGAATTCCTCTGCGAGTATGATTTTGAGGTTTGCTATATTTAGGGGAAAGAGAATGTAGTGGTCGATGCTTTGAGTCATAGGCAGCATGAGGCTGCAGCATTGTCCCTTGGTGTGGACTTGAGTGAGAGAATTCTTGGAGTTCTTCCTCAAGACACCTCATATTAGGATGTTAGAGCCATGGCAGAGTCTAGAAGACCATTGGAGGGTAGATATTCTAGTTATACTCTTGAGTCAGATGGTCTTCTTAGACATCTTTGATGGATCTATGTACCTCCTTTGCAAGGTCTTCATGTTTTGATCATGACTGAGGCCCATCGTACACCTTATTCGGCACACCCTAGTGTCAAGAAGATGCACACAGATCTTAGACATATATATCATTGGGCTGGTATGAAACGTTACATTGCTGATTTTATTTCCAAGTGCTTGGAATGTCAATGGGTGAAGGCAGAGCATCAGCACCTTGCAGAGCTTTTACAGCCGAATTTGATACTGGATTGGAAATGGGATATCATTTTCATGGATTTCATAGTAGGGTTGCTTGTTTCTTCACGGTGTCATGATGCCATCATGGTCATTTTTGATAGATTGACCAAAGTTGCTCATTTTGTTCCTATTCGATCTTCCTACACTGCAGCAGTGGTGGCATGAGTCTTCTTGGAAGATGTGGTGAGGTTGCATGAGATCCCAAGGTGGATCATTTCTGATAGAGACCCTGTCTTTACATCGGCCTTATGGACCTCACTTTAGCATGCTTTAGGTACCCAGTTGAACTTCAGTTCAACTTACCACCCAGAGACCGATGGTCAGACTGAGCGTGTGAATCAGGTCTTGGAGGACATTCTTCACATGTATGTTATGGATCAGCAGTCGTGTTGGGAGGAATATCTTTGCCTTATGGAGTTTGCTTATAATAATGGATATCACAACTCTATAGGCATGTCGCCCTTCCAGGCATTGTATGGTTGTCCTTGTTGTACTCCTTTGAGTTGGGATCGATTGGAGGATAGGGTGTGTTTAGGCTCGGATTTGCTTCGTGAGATGGAGCAGTCGGTTGAGCAAATTCATGGGCATTTGGTTGTTGTCTAGGATAGGCAGAAGAAGTATGTCGATGCTCATAAAGTCGATTGCCAGTTTTCTGTTGGCGACTGTGTGTTCTTAAGAGTGCATCCATGGAAGAGTCTGATCTATTATGGAAAGGGTTCTAAGTTGGTGCCTTATTTTGTAGGCCCTTTTGAGATCCTTGAGAGGATAGGACCCATTGCCTACCGTCTTGCCTTGCCGCTGAGTCTATCCCGCATCCATGATGTCTTTCATGTTTTTGTTCTTCATCCTTATCATTGTGATGTGACCCATGTTCTTGATTGGAACGCTTTTGAGGTCAAGGATGGGTGGCTTTCCATGGAGCCCGTGTGCATCCTTCAGCATTGGGATTTGACCCTCAGGGGTCATACCATCGAGCATGTAAAGGTCCTATGGGACCCCAGTGATGAGTCTTGTGCGACTTGGGAAGATGCAGTGAAGATGAGAGAGATTTATTCTTATCTATTTTACGCTTCCAGGAGTAAGCCTAGGCTTGGGGGGTGAGATGTAGTACCCCTCCTCGATCAACCTCTTTTGTATGTTTTGAGTTACTTCAATGACTGTTCTGTGGAACATTTTTGTATTTTGATTTTAGATATTATGCGATGTTATTTCATGCTTTATCTGGATTTATGGTGTATGATTTGTGTAGTATTTCAGTGCTTATGATTAATGTTATTTTATGGATCATTATCATAGATTGACACTTTTCCCTTATATTGCAATGCGTTATTTATATGTTGCATGTTTGCAAGTGTATTGGGATGCGAGGGGATGATTTTCCTTCACTCACTCCAATGAGACAAGGAACATCATGATTCTCCTACATCGGTGTGTTTACCATATATGTATATATATTGGTCTATATGCACGTGTGGTTCTTTGGTGCAAGACATTGCAGGTACTAGTACCGGGTAGGTACGGGGTATTGACTCCACCTGGTTTCTCAGGTCTGAGCATGCCTTATATATATCTGATGGGAGTGGAGGAGATAGTTGTTGTACCCTATCTTGACTGCAGTTACACTCATGTGAGTGTTGTCAATCAGATGTGTTTCCCCCATCTGGTTGTTATGCGTGTCATGGTGCCTTGGTTTGGTCATTCGAGAGTCATCATTTAATCTATCTTGGTTTTGCATGTTTCCATTTATTTAAATGGCTATTTAATTTAAATGGATGATGCTATCTTGTGTTGGTGTAATCATTTAATTAATATGCTTTGTGATTATTGATTTATTTAAATTGATGAATTGTTAGATTAAATGGTTAAATGACTTAATTTCTTGTGTAAGTTGCATTAATATTTTTGTGAAATAAATAAATTGCCTAGCCATTTAAAAAGGTTAAATTCTTATGTTGAAGGAAGTATTTATGAAAAAAGAAATAAATGAAAGTTTTCCTTTTTATTTTTCCATTTGGCCTTTTTAATTTAATCATTGGAAAGAATTATAATTTTTGGGAAAGAAATAAATTTGATTGCCTTTTTAGTTTTAAAATTTTTAAACTTGATTGGATGAAAACTTTAACCTAGAAGCTTGGGTTAAAAGATATTTTGGGCATCCATTCTAGGCATTCACGGCAAGAGAAGAAGAGGATTTTTGGAGAGAAAATTCTTGAAAAAACTTCCTGAAGGAGCTGGGAATTCAACCTGGTTGCAAGATTGGAGTTTCTTCATCTCTTTTGCTTGCTAATTGCTTCAAGGTTTGAGGTTCCCTTCTTGTTTTGAATTTGTTTTTGAAATTTTCAGTTTGCTTCCTGTGTAGGGAAATTTATGTATTCTGCCTATAGATTATTTTTGGAATGTTGAAATGGAAGAAAGATTGCCTGATATAGTTGATTGTGTGATGATATAAGTATATGGTTTCTCCAAGGAAAGGAATTTGTTCATTGCTTCTTTGTTGTGTGTTATTTGTTCATAGAAAATAATCTCTTGATTTACCTCTTCTTTGGAAAGAAATAATTTTAGATTGGGCTTGTTGGGTGCATCCTTGTTTCTATTCTGTCATGATTTGGCTAGCTATTCTTTCCAGTGTGTCTATTTCACCATTTACCTTGCTGGTAAACTCTTCCTTGAAATTTTGGAAATTGGCACTGTATGTGTGTGCCCATGAAATAATTTTGGAAATGGAATGTTCGAAGTGGTAAGTGTTACCGGTTCAAAGTGGTAAGTGTTACCGGTTTGAAGTGGTAGTGTTACCGGTTCGAAGTGGTAAGTGTTACCGATTGGTAGTGGTAGTGTTGTCGGTTGGTAGCGGCAATATTACCAGTGGTAGCAGCACTCCCGGTAAGTGGTGTTTGTTGTCCCGACAACAGCACACTCACGGGTTGGTTTGACCCCTGCTTAGCTTTGAGCCTCCAAACCGGTTTGTGTTAAGAAATTAAATTTTATAAATGGAATGTTTAAAGTGGTATTGCATGATATGTGATTTTCATGTGATTTTTATTATGTGGTTAATAAATTTATCAATAAAAATTAAGGCATGAATTTGAGATTCAAATGGGTAGATTGGAATATTGATTTGGAAATTGATTAGATGTGACTGCTGGAAAGGAGTGTTTTATTTAATTTTCAATCAATGATGTTGCAAGTGTTTATGATGCTGATATTTTCAAAGATTGTCTGAGTGAGGATTTGATGTATTTAGCTGTCCTTGCAAGTGTTTATTGTGATATTTTGGTATGTGGTTCAATCATCTTGTGGTGGTGTAATTGGTACCTTTGACCAAGTGATATATGTTGGCTCCGTTGTCTTAACCATGTAGTGTCTTTGCCTTATGGTTAGTCAAGAGTCAGTATGTCCTTGTTTGACCACTTATTTCTGATAGTGGTGTTATGGTTGTCTGCTTCACCATAGGTTCCTCGGGGAGTGACCATGCTTGTGTAGTGTCCTTTGAGAGAGTAGCTTTTGCTTGGGGGTTGTACCCAAAGTGGTAGGTATTACGCCCCACAAAAAGTTAGATAATAAGTGGTAATCTAATGAATTGATTAGGTGGGTAGTAGCATAACATTAATAAGATAATGTACCTCGCACATAGGTGGGTACTTATATTGAGGCTCATAATGTAGTGAGAAGGCCTAGAATGGCAAACCAACCACCTTGTCTTCACAAAAGGCTGGAAGGGTCCGCATGAAACTTAGTTGGAGCCGGAGGTTCAGGAGAGGTTACCAGGATAGAGATCTGGGACCTATGAGAGCCTACCGAGGTAACCATCAAGTTATGCGATGACACTCTCTCTTTAGGTTCACTTGTGTGTGTGATGTCAAGTCACTTGTGTTTTTGTAATGTTGAGTCACCTGGATTATTGTGGAGTCTCTTGTGTTGTCATGGAGTTGTGTTGTTTTATCGACCATGTCATGCTTTTGCTTGCTTGAGGGTCCTCAGCTATCTCCTAGCACAGTGGTGTGATTTCATTTTGGGAATTACATGGTCGGGTGGTAGTGCCACTTCCCATCGGATGTTCAGATTTGTGCCTTCATGCGAGGATTGGCTTTGTAGGTGTTCCTGTGGTTCATGACTCATACTTCATCTCATGTTTTGAAGATTATTGGTATTTTTAGACCTATGTGGTCATTGTATCATTATAATATTGATCTTATGTAACCTTGTAATTGGATGAGACCTATCCTTTATGTTTATTGAGAAGCTATGTATTGGAAGAACAATGTAATCCTATGTTTGGATGTTTTTATCAATTTCCTTGATGATATTAGTAAATGCTTTTGAAGTGGAAATTATGTTGTATCCTTTCAGTCTTTCTATGATGAATCTTTATTTTCTTATGGCTTCTTGTGATCATTGAGTTAATGGTGCATATGTGGAATTTATTCTTGAAGTTAATTCTTCGTTGGTAACCCTTAAGGAATTCTGGTGTAAGTCTTGTTAGGCCCAATATGGAAAGCTAATGTATAGAGAGGGGAGGGATGAATCAGTACTTCAAATCCTTTTTCTTAACAATATCCTTACTGTTAAGCATAAACTAAATAGTGTAGTAACATAATATAATACTAAAACAAATAAATAGCAATCATACATGATTCACTCCATAACACATATATTTTGGTTATGCAGAAACTCTTGGTTAGAGAGAAAAACTGTGGTTGGGATGGCACCCACAACTTCACTATTGCAATAATAAAGGTTGCTCGGTTAGAGCTACATGTTTAGCTATTTCTGATAGCTTACCCTGTTAGGAGTATCAAGATCTATTAGATCTACCTTGCTAAAAGATTTTACAACACTTAATCTAAATGTTGCACCTGGCTAGAGGATTTACAATTTATAGACTTGATTAGAATCTTTTACCCTGTTAAAGGTTTCTCTTACAACTTCAAAATATTACAATAAAATCATTACAAATATCTGCAACTTTACATCTGGAATATTATAGCAAATTCTATGTGCTCAGAATAAGATTACCTTGCTTATAGCATACCTCGGTAACCCATATAGTAACTTGGTAAACCCTTCTGTTTACTCTGTTCTTTGACTGTTCTCTGAAATCCTTCTCGGTGACTTCTATGTCTCTGTAATAGTCATAAAAATTAGTTCTTTCACATGTCTTGCTTCATATATTTCTAGATCTCCCCTTCTGTCATGCTACATGTACATGTGTGATCTTAATCCATGTTGTATAAATAGATCTCTTATGATGGTGATCCATTCATTGCTTCGATCTTACAAACATGTTTTATCAAATGAATAACCATGCAAAATATTTCATTGGTTAGATGACCTTCAAATCATACACAATCTTTAAGTGCAATTTCCAATGTGATAATGGTTCTATGTTCCTTGATCTTGTAACACGTTTCCATATGTATGTCCAGGTTCAATGAATCTAGTAACACGTTTCACTCGGTGTATATCAACTCGGTCTGTCATCTTTGCTGCTCGGTAGACATGGAATGATACTCGGTAGACAGCTTGATGCATACTAGGCTCTTCACTACTTTCTTCTATAACCGACTGGACTGTGCATACCGACTGAATATTTTGATAGAGATAACCAACTAGAGTATATAGAATAACTTTGAACATAAAACTAATGGCAACTTGATAAGTAGCAACAATCTCCCCTTTTGACATTAGTTGAGATGTTTGACTAAAACTACTTTCAAAGTTATAACTCAATAATCTATATACTTTGCAAAATTTGACTATACTGACAGTATATACAATAGTCAATGAAATAGTAAATCCACATATACTCCCCTTATCAATATACTATACAAAACTCTGATTTGTATGCTCAGTGATCTGCTCTTGCTCTTTGCTTACTATTTTGTTCACTGCTTGGTTCACTGCTCTTGGATACTCTGCTCACTCTGCTCGGTATACTCCCCCTATATACTACACTCCTTTTGTTTGATACTATACTTTGATTCTTTGAATACTATATCACTCCCCCTTTTTGACAAAAATCAAAATTTATTTACCATTCGGTGGTGGCAATTGGTCAAAAACAGATTTGTATTTTGTCCATGCTTCAGTGAGAGCGACAGAGAGGGCATCCTTTACACTGTCCATTAAATAATTTTGCACTTGAATATCAGCAAATAATGATATTAAGCCATCTAAAGTGCTTCCCTCTTGTGTAGTAGATAAGTATGTGGCTTGGTTGATCTGTTCTTGGACGGATGAAAGATGAGGAAGGAATAATGTCTGAAGTGTCATTATGTCCATCCTGATCTTGTGTTCTTCATTTCTTAGGTCCGATTGTTTAGCCATGGGCTATTGTAACTTTGTATAAAAATTCTAAACTGAATTGGGCTCTATGGTCAACTTATTTGAGAGATCGATGATCTCTTTCTCAATTGCTTCTGTTTTATTTTTGATGTCTTTAATGAATAAAGAAAATGTACAGAGTTTCTAAAATAAATAAAGAATGTGCTTGAGTTGAGGGGACAACTCAGCAATAAATTTGACAAGTTTAACTTTGCCAATAGCTATAGCTTTCTGTACCTCTTCTATCATTTTTGCAGTGAGCTCCTTGTCTTTTAGCTTGCTCAAATATTCGGATGCATCTACTCCAGATGTCTCTATCTTGGTTAGGAGTTCATCTAGTTGAATGTGGATGGTTGCATCTTTGGTTATTGTAGCTTTAGGTGGCATATCTTTTAAGAGTGCTTTCACCTTCTGAAGTACTTTATTTTTCTTTTGAATAGCCATTTGCTTCTCTTGTTTGGCCTTTGCTTTGCATAGTTCACCGAAATCAATGAGTGCTTGCCCCTTTAATTTGGATATATCAACATTGGGCAACACTATTGGTTTTGACAAATCTACCTTGAAACTATGCTTTTTCATCTTCTTTTCTTTACCTTTCACCGATTGAACTAAGACGATGGCTTGTGAGGCTTGATGACCCTCGGTAAGTTGCTCAATAGAGGCAACACTTTGGTCAGTTTCTTTAGCCTCTGTAGTGTCCTTTGGTGTCTCGGTACTCGGTGTCTCAATTGCAATATTTTCAGTGCTAGAAGGTGCTTGAGAAGTCTGTTTTTTAGTAGTACCTTCTCCTGTTGTAGACTTGTGACCTTCGGTGCCTTTATCTGTATCCCGAGGGGCTTCGGTTGAGACAGGTTGATTAACCGGTGGATAAGGCTGAACTTGTTCCAAGATTGATTCACTGGATACAAGTTTTGCATATGCATTGCCTTCTATCATTTCATATTCAGGTGCCTCTGTATCCATGATATCTTCATCTATTTGAATGGTGTCAGCAGGGTCTTGCTCTGTAACATCAGGATCTTGCTCAGTGACATCAACTATTTCAGCTTCAGCTTGCTCACTGACATCCTTGTTTCTAAAGATTTCCTGCCACTTTTCTTTTATCTCATTTACCACTTCAATATACAACACATTCATCAGTTTCAAGTCTTTTTGTTTGATGAGGAACTTTGTGTGGTAGGTTGTTAGATGTTCTTTTATTTCAGCTACCGACATGTCAAGAAAGAGATGTACCAGACTTCTTTCTCTGATCTATTTCTCCGAGTATAGGGCATATTTCCACCTATTATCAATATGTGCATATAATTCTTTTGGAAGAGAATTAGAGACTTCTAATGGGACCAATCAGAATTTCAGAAGTGTGCAGATGACAGCTTCTTCTATTTGTCTCTTTTCATCATCATTTCTAGATTCATACTTAACATATCTGAATGCTCCAAATCCACCATATTCCTTCACATTAGTACAAAAATTTTCAACACTATGTACATTTACCTTCTTGCTCTTGACAATCTGAAATTTGCTCGCATCCTCAGATTCGGTGTCACTAGACTCTTTTGCCAAAATGAGTCTCCGAGTAGATTTCTTGTAAGTTTTTGTTACATTGGAAATAGTAACACTCTTTGTTTTCTTACTCGGTGAAGTTGTAGATGCTCTTGTGTTAGGTCACTTTGTTGGAGGAGTCGGTGAGGCCTTTGATGAATCTTGTTTCTTTCTTTTCAACACTTTTCCCTTAGGCAATTCAGTGCTCAGTGTTATAGTTCTCTCTTGGGCTTCAGATTCCTCTTTGGTAATGGCTATAGTGCCTTTGACAGGTTTGGAGGAAGAATATTCTCCAAATTTCTTTGATAATGCCTTTATCATCTTTGTTGCCTTTCTTGTAGCTTTGGGTACTACAATGCTCATTTTTGCTTTTGCCTTTCTTGTAGCTTTGGTTCCATACCTCAGCTTGGTAGCATGTCTTGGCAATGTAAGAAATGCATCAATTTGTTGTTGTGTGATGTCAAAATCAATCTCGTAGCCCATAGGTGACAAAGATTGAGTTCTTGGTTCCACAACATTCACATAATAGTAATCAGTGTCTACTTCAAAACATATGTCATCTTTGTATTTCTCCACTAGCTTGGGTGGAATCCGCTACCTGTTGTGCATTTTCTCTTGAAACTTACTAAAGTAATCATCCATAATATCATTAAAATTATCACCTAGCTTCTTAATGAAGTCATTGATCTGATGGGTGATTGGTCGGTGTAGTTCCCAAACAACTTTACCGACTGATGGAAAGAATTTTTCAAAATAGAAAAACATGCATACAAGTAGTGATCCAAACTTTAGTGTATTAGCCAAGTTATTCTTCTTCGGCTTCCTGATGGTGTTCAGATTCTCAAACAGGTTTTTCAGCAACACCTCACATAGATCAATTTTCATGCCTTTCTTAACAATTTTGTATGCTAAGTCTACTGCTGCACAGGGTACACTGTTTTCCCTTGCCGATTGGAAAAAATAGTAACCTATTACTCTAATGGAAAATTTTAGTTCTACATCATTTACATTGTTCAATTTCAGTCTGCTGCAATCTGATTCTACTCCAGTTAAACTAATCAATTCCTTTTGTGATATCATCTTTTGAGCTCGGGCATGATCATAAATAGGGTAACCGTTAATCAGATGAATGATTTCCTTGATAATCTTAAATGGTTGCTCTTCTAGCCACATGAAGTCATCATGAACTCTACTCAGAACAAACTTGACCCACTTGATAACTCAATGATGAATGAATAGTACCAAACCGGTTCTGAGAGGGGGGGGTGAATCAGTACAAACACAAATACAATCCAAAATCGGTTTGACAACAAATACTCCAAATGACTAGCAAACAGGGATACTGGTTGAAACAGAGTGCAATCGGTAACTCCCAGAACAACTCAAACAATCATAAACCGGTCACTCACTAAGCTTTCCTCTTAGCTCAATACTATAGTACCATTACACTCTCATGCATGAACAGGTAAACTAACATCAAATCTTCATAACAGTTAGTTCAATATGTTTTATAGACAGGCATAAAACATAGAACCATCATATGCTCAACAGCTAATAACAAAGCATCACAAGGTAAAATCATTACACATGACACACATATTTTTCACGTGGAAACCCAACTAGGAAAAACCACAGTGGGGATGAATACCCACAAGTTGCTTTTGAACTCTTTAGAAGTCAGCTCTGTTAGGAGCCTTGTCTAGTTAAAGACATTACAATAGGTTCTGCTAGGAACCGATCCTGTTAGGGATCACCCGGTTAAGGGTTAAACCCAGTTAGGGTTACCTTGTTAGAGGATTTCAAGAACTCAATAGCTAAAGGATCTCCAGAGCTCTATAGTTTCCCAAAACTCATTAACTTCGAGTTACCCTGTTAAGGGATTTGAATCAAGCCGGTTAAAGCTACCCTATTAAGGGATTTGTATCAAGTCGGTTAAGGCTACCCTGTTAAGGGATTTCACAACTATTGAAGTGCTTAAAGATCAACAGGAATTACAATGATCTGGTAATAGCACTCAATGCTAATGCAGATCCGTTTTGGCTCCTCTTCACCTTCTACACATTCACTTTGCAGATATCTCTTCTCTCCTTTGGTCTGGCAAGAATCACGTATCACTTCCCTTGGATACACACACACCTTTTACCAACAACCTTAGAAAGAGACACAACATTGACCTTATAGGAAACAAACAGGTCAGTAGCAAAAACCCTAAACCCTAAACCTGTTAGGTTAAGCAATTCGAGCGGTTCAATCTTGACCGTTGAATCATATTGCATTAAATGCAATAATCTTGAATCGATCTCAAGACATTCTCCATCATCTATTATCCATCGATTTCATGACGACTAATAACTCATCACACGTTATCACCATTTGACAAACTTCGCACATTCTCGAGGTAGATAGGAATAGTCTTCTTCATGCAAGATCCTTCACGCGCACAGAGCTTACATGGCAACATGACCTGTTCTCTGTTATAATTTTAACTCATCACACAAAGATCACCAATTGAGTCACATAGGCTTGAGGTACTCCAACCAAAAATCCTGAAGTGGAAACTACCTACCAACCGGTAGTCACACAATGCTTCCATGTGTCAGTTCCCATAACTACATGCCAGTTCATCTTGAACAAATATGCCGCTTCACTTTGGCATATATACTGGTTCATACATATGTCGGTTCTCTCTTCTCACCTATCACATGTGCCGGTTCACATCATGTCACATATTGACATCAATGACAATATACAATATCATTATGTCTTCATACCGGTTCACATAATGCCAACAATCTCCCCCTTTGGCATTGATGGCAATATACAAAGATATCTCTCCACTTCACATCTTCTCCCCCATTTTCTGCAGATATCTTTTCCGCTTCACTCCTTCTCCCCCTTTGACAACAATGCCAAAGTGGAGGCACAAGCATCTCTGTTCCATTATGCTGCTCCCCCTGAGGAGTAGCATCCTTCAACACATCAATCAACAAAAAATTTGACTATGCAATACCTGACTAATGTGGAACAAATACTTTTAGTTCACCTCCTAAAGGGGCAGTACCCCCAATTCACCTCTTAAATGCACAAATGTAGTCTTTGGGAGAGGCTTGGTGAATATGTTTGCTAATTGCTCCTTACTGGAAACATGTTCCAGTGCAATCTCTTTATTCTGAACCTTTTCCCTCAAAAAATGATACTTAAGCTCAAAATGCTTCGTTCTAGAATGTAAAACCAGATTCTTTGAAATATTGATAGCACTTGTGTTATCACAGAATATACTTACCGATTTAGATACAGGGATTCTGAAGCCATTTAAAACATGCTTCATCCAGATTGTCTGAGTATAATTCATGAAAGTTGCAACATACTCCGCTTCCACTGTAAACTGAAAAATACAGCTCTGCTTTTTATTCATCCATGAGACCAGTCTACCACCGAGAAAGAATGCACCACCGGTTGTGCTTTTCCGGTCATCCACATTACCTGCCCAATTAGCATCTGTGAACACTTTCAGATTGAAATCATTGTTGTATGGGTACCACAATCCATAGACAACTGTTCCCTTCAAATACCTAAGAATCCACTTGACTGCAATCAAGTGGGATTATCTTGGACTTTTCTGGAACCTTGCAGTAATGCCAACTGCATGTGCAATATCCAATCTGCTATGCACTACATAATGCAACTTACCAATCATTGATCGGTATTCCTTCTCATCAACCAGTGCAGAATCATCCTCTTTTGTCAATTTGCAACTGGTTACCATCGGTGTACCAACTAGTTTGCTATCTTCCATGCCAAAGGTCTTCAACACCTCTTTGACATATTTGGACTGAGTGATAAAGATTCCATCTTTCATCTGCCGGATCTACAGTACAATGAAGAACTTAATCTCCCCTATGAGTGACATTTCAAACTCTTTCTTCATCTCATCAGCAAACTCATGACTCATCTTGTCATCTCCTCCAAAGATAATATCATCAACAAAAACCTCACAGATCAAGATCTGATCTCCTTCAGACTTCAAGTAGATATTGCTATCTTCACTTGTTCTCTCAAATCCAATCTTCACAAGATGGGAATGTAGGTGCTCATACCATGCCCTAGGTGCTTGCTTTAGACCATATAAGGCTTTATGTAGCCTGCACACCATATCACTGTCTTTAGATTCAAGTACACCATTTAGGAATGCAGATTTTACATCCATTTGATATACTTTGAACCTTTTAAAAGCTGCATATGAAAGAAGCATACGAACTCCTTCCAATTTGGCTATAGGAGTAAAGGTTTCTCCATAGTCTTCTCCTTCTTCTTGAGCATATCCTTTGCACACCAATCTGGCTTTATTCCTAATCACTATGCCATCCTCATTCATCTTGTTTCTGAACACCCATTTGGTGCCAATGACATTTTTATGCTCCGGTCTGGGTACCAAGGACCATGTACCATTTTTCTCTATCTGGTCAAGTTCCTCTTCCATTGCTTTGATCCAGTCTTCATCTTTATGAGCCTCTTTGAATGATTTAGGCTCAAATTCAGAGATCATACATGAGTTTTCTCTGATCTTTCTTCTTGTAAGGATTCCTGCATCCTTATCTCCTATGATCTACTTAGGATCATGATTCAGCTTGACATACCGAGGAATGGTCTTAACTAGTTCTTCTTGCTTTTCCTCTTCATCCTCATCTTCATTAGTATCAGCATTCACCGGTTCAGGAACACTGTTACCGGTACTTGGTTGACTGACAACTAGTTCCCAGAAGGTTGCAATTGGTTCATTTATAGCTTGCTCACTGTCGATTTCCTCGATTTTCTCAGAGTGTTCATCAATTCTTACGTTGATACTTTCCATAATTCTCTGAGTCCTATTGTTGTAACACTTGAAAGCTTTACTCTTGGTGGAATATCCTAGGAATATTCCCTCATCACATTTGGCTTCAAATTTTCCCTGATGTTCACTCCTCTTGATGTAACATTTGCTACCAAATACCCTAAAGTAGCTAACCACAGGTGTCTTACCGGTCCAATACTCATAAGGAGTTTTGTCCTTACCTTTCTTGATCAGTACCCGGTTCATAGTGTAGACTGCAGTGCTCACCGCTTCTCTCCAAAAGGTGTGAGCTACCTTTCCTTGAATCAACATGGTTCTAGCTACTTCAACCATAGTCTGGTTATTCCTCTCTACTAGGCCATTCTGTTGTGGAGTCTGGGGGGCAGATAGCTATCTCTTGATGCCAAATTCTTCGCAATACTTGTTGAATTCACCAGAAGTGAATTCCCCTCCTTGATCAGTTCTGAGACACTTGATCCTTTTACCGCTTTCCTTCTCTACTAATGCTCTGAAAGCTTTGAATTTCACAAAAGCTTCAGACTTGTCTTTCAAGAATGTGACCCACATCATTCTTGAGCAGTCATCAATGAGAATCATGAAGTACCTATCACCCTACACACTTCTAGTTTTCATAGGACCACACAAATCAGTATGCACAAGATCAAGCAAGTTGTCAGCAGTGAAAGATTTACCTTTAAAGGTTGAGGAAGACATTTTTCCCTATTGACACTCTCTACACAAGGTATTATCCGGTTTGCTTAGTATCGGCAACCCTCTAACTGCCTTGATCTTACTAGCCTTCACAATGTTATCAAATTTTACATGGCATAGTCTCCTATGCCATATCCATCTATCATCAAGCTTAGTCGGTGGCCACCAATTTACCATCTTTTCCTTTGATTCTGCAAACTCCATTCTTGAATTCCAGAGTGAGGCCACTATCATTTAGCTGGGCAACACTTAGAAGGTTGTGTCTGAGACCATCAACCAAGTACACATTGTCAGCACTACTCTTTCCATTCAGAGAGATGGACCCTCTACCTTTGACCATGCATGGTGCATCATTGCCAAAGTGAACCACACCACCATCATACTCCTCCAAGGATAGAAACTTGCTCTGGTCACCAGTCATATGGTGAGAACAGCCACTGTCAATGATCCACTCATTGAAATTTTCAAACCGGGAGATAAGAGCCTTCTTATCTGCCACATCTTCCTTTACAGCAACAAACACAATTTCTTCGTTCTCTTCATCTTCTAATTCCTCATCTGTGACACCTTCATCAACTGCCACAAAATAGTTTCTCCAGTTTCATCCTTTGAATTTCCTGAACCTTTTTGGTTTGTCCTTATTATCGCCATTAGGATAGTTTATAGCAATATGTCCTATTCGGTTACAAGAAAAGCATTTCAAAGGTAGCTTACCTTTGTATTTATCGGTTCCTTTAGGAAGCTTCCTGGAAAGGAGAGCTTCAAATGCCATCAGAATCTCCTCATCATTCATTTCTCTACTTTGACTAGGTTCCCCACTAGTGCTAGCCTCTTTTCCTTTTCTGGATGGTATAGCAGAGGCTTTAAATGTTGATTCAGTCTTTTGAACACTGCCATCAGAACTATTTAGCTCATAGGCTGTTAACTTGGCTATGATGGAGTCCAAGGATACTTTAGACTTGTCTATTGATCTCAGCTTCTAAATAGCAGCAACCCTTATTGCATAGACCGGCAACACGGATCTCAGGATTTTGCTTACCATGGTGGAATCTTCTATTTTACAACCTGCACTCTTGATTTCTCC
Organism: Cryptomeria japonica; assembly: GCF_030272615.1. Lineage (NCBI taxonomy): Eukaryota > Viridiplantae > Streptophyta > Pinopsida > Cupressales > Cupressaceae > Cryptomeria > Cryptomeria japonica. Next base: position 351,340,787 of record NC_081413.1, read on the forward strand.
AACAACCAATTTGATTTTTATTCCATACTGTTGAATGGTCTCACCTTCAACCATCCGCATATCTTCAAACTTCCCTCTCAGGCTTTCTTTCTTAGCCTATTTTACATGTTCATCACCACCATAGATATTTTCAAGAGCATCCCATACCTCTTTGGGATTTGCCTTGTCCTGAACATCAATAAACTCAATGTCAGATAGACTACTAATGAGGGCTTCCATGACTTGCCCATTTTCTTGTATCTCTCTCTTTTGGTCATCGGTGAGAGTACCGATAGGGACAACATATACATTCTCAACATAACTCCAGTGTTGAACACCCATGCTTCTAATGAATATCTTCATCCTATCTTTCCATATACCAAAATTTTCCCTGTTAAACTTTGGACCTTCCCTCTTCATCATTTGACTGGGATCTTTACCTCAAGCGGTTAAGCTTACAACATAGAGGACCTAGACACTCTAATACCAATTGATAACTCAATGATGAACGAATAGTACCAAACCAGTACTAAGAGGGGAGCGGTGAATTAGTAAAAACACAAATATAGTCCAAAACCGGTTTGACAGCAAATGCTCCAAATGACTAGCAAATAGGGATACTGGTTGAAACAAAGTGCAACCGGTAACTCCCAGAACAACTCAAACAATCATAAACTGGTTACTCACTAAGCTTTCCTCTTAGCTCAATACTATAGTACCATTACACTCTCATGCATGAACAGGTAAACTAACATTAGATCTTCATAACAGTTAGTTCAATATGTTTTATAGACAGGCATAAAACATAGAACCATCATATGCTCAATAGATAATAACAAAGCATCACAAGATAAAAGCATTACACATGACACACATATTTTTCATGTGGAAACCCAACTGGGAAAAACAATGGTGGGGATGAATACCCACAAGTTGCTTTTGAACTCTTTAGAAGTCCGCTCTGTTAGGAGCCTTGTCCAATTAAAGACATTACAATAGGTTCTACTAGGAACCGATCCTGTTAGGGATCACCAGGCTAAGGGATGGCTATAATACCCGGTTAAGGGTTAAACCCGGTTAGGGTTACCTTGTTAGAGGATTTCAAGAACTCAATAGCTAAAGGATCTCCAAAGCTCTATAGCTTCCCAAAACTCATTAACTTTGAGTTACCTTGTTAAGGGATTTGAATCAAGCCGGTTAAAGCTACCCTGTTGAGGGATTTGTATCAAGCCAGTTAAGGCTACCTTGTTAAGGGATTTCACAACTGTTGAAGTGGTTAAAGATCAACAGGAATTACAATGATCTAGTAACAACACTCAATGCTAATGCAGATCCGTTTTGACTCCTCTTCACCTTCTGCACATTCACTTTGCAGATATCTCTTCTCTCCTTTGGTCTGGCAAGAATCATGTATCACTTCCCTTAGATACATACACACCTTTTACCAACAACCTTAGAAAGAGACACAACATCGACCTTATAGGAAACAGACAAGTCGGTAGCAAAAACCCTAAACCCTAAACCTGTTAGGTTAAGCAATTCAAGCAATTCAATCATGACCATTGAATCATACTGCATTAAATGAAACAAACTTGAATCGATCTCAAGAAATTCTCCATCATCCATTATCCACTGATTTCATGGCGGCTGATAACTCATCATGCGTTATCACCGTTTGAAAAACTTCACACATTCCTGAGGTAGATAGGAATAGTCTTCTTCATGCAAGATCCTTCATGCGCACAGAGCTTACATGGCAACACGACCTATTCTTCGTTATACTGTTAACTCATCACACAAAGATCACCAATTGAGTCACATAGGCTTGAGATACTCCAACCGGAAATCCTGAAGTGAAAACTACCTACCAACCGGTAGTCACACAATGCTTCCATGTGCCAGTTCCCATAACTACATGTCGGTTCATCTTGAACAAATATGCCGCTTCACTTTGGCATATATACCGGTTCATACATATGCCGGTTCTCTCTTCTCACCTATCACATGTGCCGGTTCACATCATGTCACATATTGACATCAATGACAACATACAATATCATTATGTCTTCATACCGGTTCACATAATGCCAACACCACTGGGCTTTGAACACACGGGGATAGGTTAGGGCTTTAGTTAATCCCTTGATCTTAATGTGCTCAAACTTGCTATCCAATTTACCATCGGTGAACAATTCATCATATGTGTCTTTGATTTCAACATGATCGAGTTCTTCAACATGATATTTGGTGAAGAATCTCACATCCTCAACTAATAACACTCTATCCGGGATGAGTGAAAATGTGGTTTTGTCATCCGGTTCAGATGCAACTTTGGGAGTTAAAGAGTATTTTAGTGAGTGCTTTTCAACATTCTTAACAATGATGGGATCTTGGATCTTAGGTGCCATTTCTAGATTTCAAATAAAAACTAACAAAAGATCCTTAGGGTTTAAGGATTTTCAAATGACAGACGCTTCACACTTAGCAGATAATAATAACTTGATAAGATCAGTAAACCAGCTTAACAATGTGTTGAGATTAATGTAAATACCTTGAATTTTTCTTTGTAGGAGGTTTGATCGCCTTAGATTAGCTTTGCTCTGCTCTCTCGAAAACTTGGTAAGTAAAAATGACTGCGTAAATGTTTTAAGTACACAGTATACCTTATCGGGCTCAGTGCAGGTTAGGTCAAAAACATTTAATCCACTCGGTTCCACTAAAATTTCTTTCCTTTTTTTTGCACTTTAACCAAGCAACCAAACTTCCTTCATTTACCGACTTGACAGGTTTCCTGTATAGTGCTCCAAAAGACTTGATAGAATTTCAAACTTACTACTACATCTTAACTATGCAGATTTTGAATTAAGTACATAATAAAATAGGAACTGTTAAGATTTAACCTTGAGAGAATGCAGTCCCTTCATACCTTTACCGATTAATTTGGAATAGGAGCACCTAACTCGGTAGGTAAGGTACTTTCTTCATTTGACACAATTTCCTTCTTTTTCCAAATAATCTATAATTTGCCTTTTATTTTTTCAGTGTCTCCTCTAGGTTGATCTCTGCAATCTCCAGCCAAGTGTCCAACTTTGTGAAAATGAAAACATGCCATACTAGGATTTCTCCATGATCTTCGGTTGTTCATCCCAAACCTTATAAAGCAGTTGGCACTTATATGTCCATATCTTCCACAACATTCACACCATATCCTTGTATTGTAATCCCATGGTACTGCAACATATTATCGATTAAGATCTCTGTGGGTTCGGTAGCTTCCAGTATTTGCTCGGTGTGCATACCACATATAGTTCTTTTGCTTGTACCAACACTTCTCGGTACTATGTGCATATCTATTGTAGTTTTTACAAAACCCTTTGAATTTTGCCTTTTGATAATTGTTAACAGACTTTGTCCTACATTGATTAGATGTGTGACCATATTTATTACAATTGTAACAATAACTATTGGACTTAGTCACATTCGGTTGCTTACCTTTTCTGATTTGGCACATGTTGGCAGTGTGACCTTGATTTCCATGGTAGTTGCAAATAGGCTTCTTTATTTTGATGTTCTTCTTGATTCCAGCTTGCTTTGATGATTCTCCTCTCTCGGTAGTATGGATTCCCTTCTTGGTAGAGTCTTTTCCTTTGTAACCGAGTCCTACATCTTTGTTGGGTCATCTTGTGTTCAGTTGCTCATCCAACATCTTTGATGCTTCATAACTCTTCTTCAATGTTTCTTTAGATTTCTTCTCTGTCTCAAGTTCATTGGTCAACCTTGATACTTCAAGTCTCAATACTTGATTCTCATCATCTTTCAGATTTGTTTCATGATGTGCATAACCTAGTTGATCTGACAGGTTTTGTTGAATTCCAGTCATCCTTGTGATTTCATCATTCTTATCAGATACTAAGACTTCAAGTTGTTGTTTCTCTCTTTCTAGATCTCTTACTTTATCCTTGACTGTCCTCAATGCATCAAGATTTTCAGTCATCTATGTGCTGAAATGTTCGTGTTCTCTTTTCATTGCTTTTAGTTGATCAACCAGTGCTTTGTTCTTTTCTTTCAATACTCCTATCATTTCTTAAGTCTCTTCAGATATACTATTCTCAAATGATGTCTCAATTTGTTCCACTAACTCTTGAGAGTCCTACAAATCATCAGATAATTTTCTTCTCACTTTCAGAGATTTTTGCATTTGCCTTTGCATGTCTGCAATCACTTGATTAGCATGATCCAGCTCTTCTTGCAGATACACAATCCTTCGAGTTTGTTTGTAACCTTCCATTGATAAGATCTTTCTCTTTAGGTAGTTAAACCCTTTTCCAAGATTGAAGCTCTGATACCAATTGTTAGACCCAATATGGAAAGCTAATGTACTGAGAGGGGAGGGGTGAATCAGTACTTCAAATCCTTTTTCTTAACAATATCTTTACTATTAAGCATAAACTGAATAGTGCAGTAACATAATATAATGCTAAAACAAATAAATAACAATCATACATGATTCACTCTATAACACATATATTTTGGTTACACAGAAACTCTTGGTTAGAGAGAAAAACTGTGGTGGGGATGGCACCCACAACTTCACTACTGCAATAATAAAGGTTGCTCGGTTAGAGCTACATGTTTAGCTATTTCTGATAGCTTACCCTGTTAGGAGAATCAAGATCTGTTAGATCTACCTTGCTAAAGGATTTTACAACACTTAATCTAAATGTTGCACCTGGTTAGAGGCTTTACAATTTATAGACTTGATTAGAGTCCTTTACCCTATTAAAGGTTTCTCTTACAACTTCAAAATATTACAATAAAATCATTACAAATATCTGCAACTTTACATCTGGAATGTTATAGCAGATTCTATATGCTTAGAACAAGATTACCTTGCTTATAGAATACCTCGGTAAACCCTTTTGTTTACTTTGTTCTTTGACTATTCTCTAAAATCCTTCTCAGTGACCTCTGTGTCTCTATAATAGTCATAACACTTAGTGCTTTCACATGTCTTGCTTCATATATTTCTATATCTTCCCTTCTGTCATGCTACATGTATATATGTGATCTTAATCCATGTTGTATAAATAGATCTCTTATGACGGTGATCCATTCATTTCTTCGATCTTACAAACATGTTTTATTGAATGAATAACCATACAAAATATTTCATTGGTTAGATGACCTTGAAATCATACACAATCTTTAAGTGCAATTTCCAATGTGATAACGGTTCTATGTTCCTTGATCTTGTAACATGTTTCCATATGTATGTCCAGGTTCAATGAATCTGGTAGCACGTTTCACTCGGTATATATCAACTTGGTGTGTCATCTTTGCTGCTCGGTAGACATGGAGTGATACTCAGTAGACAGCTTGGTGCATACTAGGCTCTTGACTACTTTCTTCTATAACCGACTGGACTGTGCATATCGATTGAATATTTCGGTAGAGATAACTGACTAGAGTATATAGAATAACTTTGAACATAAAACTAATGGCAACTTGATAAGTAGTAACAAGTCTTCCGCTTGTGTTATTGTGCATGTTGTGTCAATGCACTAACGATGTTTATACTTTTTTTTTTAAAATTGTTTCACCCTTGTTGTGGGTTTTCCTTCAAGGTTCCTGGCGAGGCATTACAGGATGAGACATTTTGGTTATCGAGGTCTCTTCAACTAGTTAACTTGGAAATTTTAATTTTAGTACTAGTTGTAGACACCTAAAAATGTCTCATTCATCATATACTAATTATTCATCTTATTAGTTAAATAATTCTTTAATAATCTAATTAATCTTATTATTCTTATTCTTTTGAACTAATTTAATCATCATTATCTATCTTACTAATTATTCAATTTCCATCTTTTTATCAATTCATCATCAAACCCCTTTCTCAAGTATTAATTAAATATTAAATACTTAATTAATTACGATTAATTCCCTTAAGTAATTAATCTTTATTATTTAGTTATTTCCATTTATAATGATTAAATAATTCCATTTAAATTATTTTATTATCTAATTCATTCTTCAAATCCCCAAATTTAGATTTCAATCTAATTTCATTTCTTCCAAATTCATATTTCATCAAATTTGAATTTCATCCCATTTCAATAAATTTCATGTGCATTTCAACATTCAAAAATCAAAATTCAAATCCAAATAAGAATGAAATTGAATTTCAATTAAAATTCCTACAACACATGTTGAAAATCATGATTGATTGATCAAATCAGTTAACTCTTCAATCTCTGCTTTTCACTCCAAATCACCTTTTCTGACTAATCAATCAATTCAGTCTTCTTTCCAATCCATTCAGTCAACTAGCTCATCAATTGAGTCATCTAGTCAATCAATTGAGTTATTTCTTCAATCAATCCACTTAACAAATCAATCAAATAAGTTAACAGATCAATCAAATCAGTTCAACTCTCAATTAGAACTTTAGTTCTATTTCTCACCCAATCAATCTCACCCGAAAATCTATAAATTCAACCTCATTTCTTCATTTCAATTGAATCACAAACTTCAAAATCTTTGTGCCACTTTTAGGTTATCAACGCGATATTTGAGAGCCACCATACCACAGAGATGAGAAGAACAATGGAAGCTAAAATGCAAATGAGGGAGGTTTTATTTAATTCATTTCATTTATGCATTCTTTCTATTGATTTATGTTTAGGAGTGCTTTAATAGTTAAGGATTTTGTGATGATTTTAAGGATGAAATAAATGGTGAACCCAACGTGAACTAACCACACTTTGATTCAAAATTTTGTGTATGCCTGCAGGCTTCCATTTTTGGAAAGTTTTCATTTTTTGGCAGATTTCCATTTTTGGCATATTTTTGTTTTTGAAAAGTTTCCATTTTTGGCAAGTTTCTGTTTTTGGAAAGTTTCCCTTTTGGAAGGTTTCTATTTTTGGCAGGTATCTATTTTTGCAGGTTTCCATTTTTGGAAAGTTTTTATTTTTGGCAGGTTTCTTTTTTTGGGTAGGTTTCTATTTTTGACAGGTTTTCATTTTTGGAAAGTTTCTATTATTGGTAGGTTTCTATTTTTGGAAAGTTCTTGCTTTGATAGGTTTTTGTTTTTGGCATGCTACCATTTTTAGTAAGTTACCATTTTTAGCATGTTTCTATTTTTAGCAAGTTCCTGTATTTTAAAAAAAAGAACTTTGTGTTCTATCTTTTCTCAGTTCCTTTCTGATCTTTTGGTATTTTTCATGTTCTATTTTTTTTTAAATAGAGCAGTAACAGACAATGATGTAGATTTTTGTAACCCAAGGAAGAATTTAGGCTTGTAAGCCCACAGTGTCAATTAACATTTTAATGGGTTTTGCAGGTACCACTGGACCTAGATTAGCACACATTTCCTTTGGTGTTATCTAAAATAAACAAGAAAAATTTTCTTTATTGCAAATCATTGTGGTTAAAAAGAACATTCATCATTGCTATGTGGGATTAAAAAGAACATCATGCTTGTTGGAGCAACATCTTTAAATAGCTTTTAAACAACATTGCAATGAAGGATTAAAAAGAACAATCTTTTATTTTGTGTCTGGAAGGTGATAGGCATATGCTCTCTCCTTAATTGGGTGACCATAAAGCCAGACTCACCATTTATGCTTTCTATCATTTTTTGCAATAGGATAAAACCTTTAGCCGGCCTGCCTCCTAAGTAGATCATAAGGCCAAGTGAAAGGGAGTGACCTAAGTGACAATGACTAAAGCCAAGCAATCTAAGCCACTATAAATAAATTTGTTTGTGACAAAAGTTGCAAGTGACGAGTGTTACATGATGTCATAATGGTGTCATGCCTTCCTCAGTGCCTATATGGTATGTGAAAATTTGTAGAGCGTAACCTCTACAAACTGGGAGACCTTTAACAGAGTGGAAAACGCTGTTGATTATGACCACTCGAATGGAACCTTTAATAAATATCTTTGAGAATTAGCGGCCAAGCTGAGTCAGTATCCAGACACTTGTAATGTCACAGTACAAGGATGGGGAAGAATTCACCCCCAAGACACTCACCATACATCTCCCAAGAAAACAATCCACTTGAGAAGAAATTCTCTTTGGTTCAACTTCTGGAAAAGGCAAAAAAATGGGTACACCTTAGGGTGTGACACGATTGTTTGAGCTGATGGAGTGTCATGAAGATGTGGGTTGTGGTATTATTCATGACCTTTTGACCGTAGAAGAGTCTGACTATTTTGTGATCACATGGCCAAAATTTATCGAAAACAAATAAGGTTTGAAAAGACCCCAACAACCATTAGGATTTGAAAAGATCCTTTAAACAACTCTTTTTGGATGATTTCAAATTGTGTTCTTACTTGTTTTTGTTTCTTATGCAATATTTTCAACTATCAAACATCCAAAATATAGCCAAAACAAAGTCAGAAAAATTGTTAAACACAATCAAGTTTTGTCAAAAATCTTCCAACCACAAACACAGTTTGAGACCTCAAAGGAAAAACATTACAACATCCAGTGTCAACAACAACCAACAAATTAAACAAAATTACCACTTTTAGAGAAATGGAGAAAATATATTATCTGTTGTGATCTTAGGTCCATATTTTGTCCTCATCAAAACAAGTATCATCTCATCTTCCAATCTCATTATTTCCCCTCTTGTGTATTCATATCCAAGTATCAAGGTCATATACAAATTAATCATCATCGTACTCTTAAAAATTCTCGATCTTATTCCAAACCAATCAAGAAAACATCATGCAATGAAGTTATGCATTCCGCAGGGAAGGTGAAGAATTCATCCCTTCGATTCCTATTCCATCATCATCCATAGAAATTTTAGTTCAATAAATTAAGACTTTGCAACAAAAAATGAGAGGCATGACTAGTCCTAACAACCATAGGTATTGATTAGAAAAATGATGAGGGAAGTGACAACTACGATACCTCTAATCAAAAGAGAATCATTATAATGCCAACATTCCTTCTATTGTGAGACCATTCAAACATGCCAACCTTTGTTCTCCAACAAAAACATTCCTACTTCACTTAAACCAACATTAGAGTCGGGTCAACCTTTTTTTTCTTTCAACCCAACATTAAAACCACTTTCAACCAAAGTCCAAACCAACCATATCTATCCAAAATTTCATTATCCCTTGAAGTCACACAATAGAACTATTACTACTTATCAAGTTGCCATTTGTTTTTTTGTTCAAAGTTATTCAATATACTCTAGTCGGTTATCTCTACCGAAATATTCAGTGGGTATGCACAATCCAGTCGGTTATAGAAGAAAGTAGTCACAGAGCCCAGTATGCAACGAGTTGTCTACCAAGTATCGTTCCATGTCTACCGAGCAGCAAAGATGACACACTGAGTTGATTTACACCGAGTGAAACATTTTACCAAATTCACTGAACCTAGACATACATATGGAAACGTATTACAAGATCAAGGAACATAGAACCATTATCGCATTGGAAATTGTACTTAAAGATTGTGTATGATTTCAAGGTCATCTAACCAATGAAATATATTGCATGGTTATTCATTCGATAAAACAAGTTTGTAAGATCGAAGCAATGAATGAATCACCATCATAAGAGATCTATTTATACAACATGGATTAAGAACAGATATATACATGTAGCATGACAGAAAGAAAGATATAGAAATATAAGAAGCAAGACATGTGAAAGCACTAAGTGTTATGACTGTTACAGAGACACAGAGGTCACCGAGAAGGATTTCAAAGAACAGTCAAAGAATAGAGTAAACAAAAGAATTTACCGAGCTACTATATGGGTTACCGAGGTATGCTATAAGCAAGGTAATCTTATTTTGAGCACATAGAATCTGCTATAACATTCTAGATGTAAAGTTACAGATATTTGTAATGATTTTATTGTAATATTTTGAAGTTGTAAGAGAAACCTTTAATAGGGTAAAAGACTCTAATCAAGTCTATAAATTGTAAAGCCTCTAACCAGGTGCAACATTTAGATTAAGTGTTGTAAAATCCTTTAGCAAGGTAGATCTAACAGATCTTGATACTCCTAACAAGGTAAGCTATCAAAAATAGCTAAACATGTAGCTCTAACCGAGCAACCTTTATTATTGCAGTAGTGAAGTTGTGGGTGCCATCCCCACTGCAGTTTTTCTCTCTAACCAAGAGTTTCTGCGTAACCAAAATATATGTGCTATGGAGTGAATCATGTATGATTGTTATTTATTTGTTTTAGCATTATATTATGTTACTGCACTATTTAGTCTATGCATAACAGCAAAGATATTGTTAAGAAAGGGATTTGAAGTACTGATTCACCCCTCCCCTCTCAGCACATTAGCTTTAAATATTGGGCCTAACAATTGGTATCAGAGATTCAATCTCTGAAAGTGAGAAGAAGATTATCTGATGATTTGCAGGACTCTCAAGAGTTAGTGGAACAAATTTAGACATCATCCGAGAACAGTATATCTGAAGGGACTGAAGAAATGATTGGAGTATTGAAAGAAAAGAACAAAGCACTGGCTGATCAACTAAAAGCAATGAAAAGAGAACATGAACATTTCAGCACACAAATGACTGAAAATCTTGATGCATTGAGGACAGCCGAGGATAAAGTAAGAGATCTAGAAAGAGAGAAACAACAACTTGAATCCTTAGTATCTGATAAGAATGATAAAATCACAAGGATGACTGGAATTCAACAAAACCTTTCAGATCAACTAGGTTATGCACATCATGAAGCAAATCTTAAAGATGGTGAGAATCAAGCATTGAAACTTGAAGTATCAAGGTTGACTGATGAACTTGAAACAGAGAAGAAATCCAAATAAACACTGAAGAAGAGTTATGAAGCATCAAAGATGTTGGATGAGCAACTGAATACAAGAAGACCCAACAAATATGCAAGACTCAGTTACAAAGGAAAAGACTCTACCGAGAAGGGAATCCATACTACCGAGAGAGGAGAATCATCAAAGCAAGCTAGAATCAAGAAGAACAACAAAAGAAAGAATCCTATTTGCAACTACTATGGAAATCAAGGTCACACTACCAACATGTGCCAAATCAAAAAAGGTAAGCAACCGAATGTCACTAGGTCCAATGGTTATTGTTACAATTGTAATAAATATGGTCACACATTTAATCAATGTAGGACAAAGTCTGTTAACAATTATCAGAAGGCAAAATTCAAAGGGTTTTGTAAAAACTGCAATAGATATGGACATAGTACCGAGAAGTGTTGGTACAAGCAAAAGAACTATATGTGGTATGCACACCGAACAAATATTGGAAGCTACCAAACCCAGAGAGATCTTAATCGACAATATGCTACAATACCATGGGATTACAATACAAGGATATGGTGTGAATGTTGTGGAAGATATGGACATATAAGTGCCAAATGCTTTATAAGGTTTGAAATGAACAACCGAAGATCATGAAGAAATCCTGGTATGGCATGTTTTCATTGTCACAAAGTTGGACACTTGGTTGGAGATTGCAAAGATCAACCTAGAAAAGACACTGAAGAAATAAAAGGCAAATTACAGATGATTTGGAAAAAGAAGGAAATTGTGTCAAATAAAGAAAGCACCTTACCTACCAAGTTAGGTGCACCTATTCCAAATTAATCGGTAAAGGTATGAAGGGACTACATTCTCTCAAGGTTAAATCTTAACAATTCCTATTTTATTATGTACTTATTTCAAAATCTGCATAATTAAGATGTAGTGGTAAGTTTGAAATTCTATCAAAGTCTTTTGGAGCACTATAGAGGAAACATGTCAAGTCGGTGAATATAGGAAACCTATCAAGTCAGTAAATGAAGGAAGTTTGGTTACTCGGTTAAAGCACAAAAAAAAAGGGGAAGAAAGTTTAGTGGAACCGAGTGCATTTAATGTTTTTGACCTAACCTACACGGAGCCCGATAAGGTATATTGTGTACTTAAAGCATTTATGTGGTCATTTTTACTTACCAAGTTTTCGAGATAGGAGAGAAAAGCAAATCTAAGGCGATCAAACCTCCTACAAAGCAAAATTCAAGGTATTTACATCAATCTCAATGCATTGTTAAGTTGGTTTACCAATCTTATCAAGTTATTATTATCTGCTAAGTGTGAAGCATCTGTCGTTTGAAAATCCCCAAACCCTAAGGATCTTTTGTTAGTTTTTATCTTAAATTTACAAATGGCACCTAAGATCCAAGATCCCATCATTGTTAAGAATGTTGAAAAGCCCTCACTAAAATACTCTTTAACTCCCAAATTTGCATCTGAATCGGATGACAAAACCGCATTTTCACTCATCCCAGATAGAGTGTTATTAGTCGAGGATGTGAGATTATTCACCAAATGTCATGTTGAAAAACTCGGTCATGTTGAAATCAAAGACACATATGATGAATTGTGCACCGATGGTAAGTTGGATAGCAAGTTTGAGCACATTAAGATCAAGGGATTAATTGAAGCCCTAACCTATCCCCGTGTGTTCAAACCCCAATGGGTCAAGTTTGTTCTGAGCAGATTTCATGATGACTTCATGTGGCAAGAACAGAAACCGTTTAAGATTACCAAGGAAATCATTCATCTGATCACCGGTCACCCTATTTATGATCATGCCCGAGCTCAAAAGATGATATCATAGAAGGAGTTGATCAGTTTAACCGGAGTAGAATCAGATTGCAGAGGACTAAAATTGAACAATGTCACTGATGCAGAACTAAAATTTGCCATTAGAGTAATAGGTTACTGTTTCTTCCAACTGGCAAGGGAAAACAATGTACCCTGTGCAGCAGTAGTCCTAGCATACAAAATTGTGAAAAAGGGAATCAAAATTGATCTATGTGAGGTGTTGTTGAAAAACCTGTTTGAGAATATGAACACCATCAGGAAGCCAAAGAAGAACAATTCGGCTAATACACTAAAGTGTTGATCACTACTTGTATGCATGTTTTTCTATTTTGAAAAATTCTTTCCATCAGTCGGTAAAGTTGTTTGGGAAGTACACCGACCAATCACCCATCAGATCAATGACTTCATTAAGAAGCTAGGTGATAATTTTAATGATATTATGGATGATTACTTCAGTAAGTTTCAAGAGAAAATGCATAACAGGTACCGGATTCCACCCAAGCTAGTGGAGAATTTCAAAGATGACATATGTTTTGAAGTAGACACTGATTGCTATTATGTGAATGTTGTGGAACCAAGAACTCAATCTTTGTCACCTATGGGTTACGAGATTGATTTTGACATCACACAAAAGAAAATTGATGCATTTCTTACATTACCAAGGCATGCTACCGAGCTGAGGTATGGAACCTATGAAGAAGTGAAGGAAAAAGTAAAAATGAGCATTGTAGTGCCCAACGCTACAAGAAAGGCAACAAAGATGATAAAGGCATTATCGGAGAAATTTGGAGAAGATTCTTCCTCCACACCTGTCAAAGGCACTATAGCCATTACCGAAGAGGAATCTGAAGCCCAAGAGGCAGCTATAACACTGAGCACCAAATTGCCTAAGGGAAAAGTGTTGAAAAGAAAGAAACAGGACACATCAAAGGCCTCACCGACTCCTCCAACAAAGCGACCTAACACAAGAGCATCTACAGCTTCACCGAGTAAGAAAACAAAGAATGTTATTGTTCCCAAGGTAACAAAAACTTACAAGAAATTTACTCAGAGAATCATTTTGGCAAAAGAGTCTAGTGACACTGAATCTGAGGATGCAAGCAAATTTCAGATCGTCAAGAGAAACAAGGTAAATGTACATAGTGTTGAAAATTTTTGTACTAATGTGAAGGAATATGGTGGATTTGGAGGATTCAAATATGTTAAGTATGAATCCAGAAATGAAGATGAAAAGAGACAAATTGAAGAAGCTGTCATCTGCACACTTCTAAAATTCCGATTGGTCCCATTAGAAGTCTCTAATTCTCTTCCAAAAGAATTCTATGCACATATTGATAACAGGTGGCAATATGCCCTAGACTCGGAGAAACAGATCAAAGAAAGAAGTCTGGTACATCTCTTTCCTGACATGTCAGTAGCTGAAATAAAAGAACATCTGACAACCTACCACACAAAGTTCCTCATCAAACAAAAAGCCTTGAAACTAATGAATGGGCTATATATTGAAGTGGATCTTTAGAAACAAGGATGTCAGTGAGCAAGCTGAAGTTGAAATAGTTGATGTCACCGAGCAAGATCCTGATGTTACTGAGCAAGATCCTGCTGACACCATTCAAATAGATGAAGATATCATGGATACAGAGGCACCGGAACAGGAAATGATAGAAGGCAATTCATATGCAAAACTTGTATCCAGTAAATCAGTCTTGGAACAAGTTCAACCTTATCCATCAGTCAATCAACCTTTCTCAACCGAAACCCCTCAGGATACAGATAAAGGCATCGAAGATCACAAGTCTACAGCAAGAGAAGGTACTACTCAAGAACAGACATCTCAGGATCCTTCTAACACTGAAAATTTTGCAACTGAGACACCGAGTACCGAGACACCAAAGGACACTACAGAGGCTAAAGAAATTGACCAAAGTGTTGCCTCTACCGAGCAACTTACAGAGGGTCATCAAGCCTCACAAGCCATTGTCTTAGTTATATCGATGAAAGGTAAAGAAAAGAAGATGAAAAAGTATAGTTTCAAATTAGATTTGTCAAAACCAATAGTGTTGCCCAATGTTGATATATCCAAATTAAAGGGGCAAGCGCTCATTGATTTTGGTGAACTATGTAAAGCAAAGGCCGAACAAGAGAAGCAAATGGCTATTGAAAAGAAAAATAAAGTACTTCAAAAGGTGAAAGCACTCTTAACAGTTATGCTACCTGAAGCTACAATAACCAAAGATGTAGCCATCCACATTCAACTGGATGAACTCCTAACCAAGATAGAGACATCTGGAGTAGATGCATCCGAATATTTGTGCAAGCTAAAAGACAAAGAGCTCACTGCAAAAATGATAGAAGAGGTACAGAAAGCTATAGCTATTGGCAAAGTTAAACTTGTCAAATTTATTGCTAAGTTGACCCCTCAATTCAAGCACATTCATTATTTATTTCAGAAAATCTGTACATTTTCTTTATTCATTAAAGACATCAAAAATAAAACAGAAGCAATTGAGAAAGAGATCACCGATCTCTCAAATAAGTTGACCACCGAGCCCAATTCTGTTTAGAATTTCTATACAAAGTTACAACAGCTCATGGCTCAACAATTGGACCTAAAAAATGAAGAACACAAGATCAGGATGGACATAATGACACTTTAGACATTATTCCTTCCTCATCTTTCATATGTCCAAGAACAGATCAACCTAGCCACATACTTATCTACTACACAAGAGGGAAGCACTCTAGATGGCTTAATATCATTATTGGTTGATATTCAAGCACAGAATTCTTTAATGGACAGTGTAAAGGATGCCCTCTCTGTCACTCTCACTGAAGCACGGACAAAGCACAAATCCATTTTTGACTAGTTGCCACCATCGAATGGTAACTAAATTTTGATGTTTGTCAAAAAGGGGGAGTGATATAGTATTTTAAGCATCAAAGTATAGCATCAAACAAAAGGAGTGTAGTATACAGGGGGAGTATACTGAGTAGAGCAAGCAGAGTACCCAAGAGCAGTGAACCGAGCAGTGAACAGAACAGTAAGCAAAGAGCAAGTGCAACACACATAACATTGATCACCGAGCATGCAAAATTAGAGTTTTGTACAGTATATCGATAAGGGGAGTATATATGGATTTACTATTTCATTGACTATTGTATATACTGTCAGTATAGTCAAATTTTTCAAGTATATAGATTATTGAGTTATAACTTTGAAAGTAGTTTTTGTTAAACATCTCAACTAATGTCAAAAGGGGAGATTGTTACTACTTATCAAGTTGCCATTAGTTATTTTGTTCAAAGTTATTCAATATACTCTAGCTGGTTATCTCTACCAAAATATTCAGTCGGTATCCATAGTCCAGTCGATTATAGAAGAAAGTAGTCATAGAGCCCAGTATGTACCGAGCTGTGTACCGAGCAGCAAAGATGACACACTGAGTTGATATACACCGAGTGAAACATTTTACCAGATTCACTGAACCTAGACATACATTTGGAAACATGTTACAAGATCAAGGAACATAGAACCGTTATCGCATTGGAAATTGCACTTAAAGATTGTGTATGATTTCAAGGTCATCTAACCAATGAAATATTTTGCATGGTTATTCATTCAATAAAACAAGTTTGTAAGATCGAAGCAATGAATGAATCACGGTCATAAGAGATCTATTTATACAACATGGATTAAGAACAGGTATATACATGTAGCATGATAGAAAGAAAGATATAGAAATATATGAAGCAAGACATGTGAAAGCACTAAGTGTTATGGTTGTTATAGACACACAGAGGTCACCGAGAAGGATTTTAGAGAATAGTCAAAGAACAAAGTAAATAGAAGGGTTTACCGAGTTACAATATGGGTTACCGAGGTATGCTATAAGCAAGGTAATCTTATTTTGAGCACATAGAATCTGCTATAACATTCCAGATGTAAAGTTACAGATATTTGTAATGATTTTACTACAATATTTTGAAGTTATAAGAGAAACCTTTAACAGGGTAAAAGACTCTAATCAAGTCTATAAATTGTAAAGCCTCTAACCAAGTGCAACATTTAGATTAAGTGTTGTAAAATCCTTTAGCAAGGTAGATCTAACAGATCTTGATACTCCTAATAGGGTAAGCTATCAGAAATAGCTAAACATGTAGCTCTAACTGAGCAACCTTTATTATTGCAGTAGTGAAGTTGTGGGTGCCATCCCCACCGTAGTTTTTCTCTCTAACCAAGAGTTTCTGCGTAACCAAAATATATGTGTTATGGAGTGAATCATGTATGATTGTTATTTATTTGTTTTAGCATTATATTATGTTACTGCACTATTTAGTCTATGCATAACAGCAAAGATATTGTTAAGAAAAGGATTTGAAATACTGATTCACCCCTCCCCTCTCAGTACATTAGCTTTCCATATTGGGCCTAACAAGAACTCCACACCATCTCTATCCAGTACCACATTCTCCTAAAGGCTATTAAGAGCACAAATCCAATCTAATCCAAGTCATGATGATAGTCCTTTCCATGCTTCATAAATTCAAGATCCAATGCTACCATATATTTCATTTCCAAGAAAACCCACTTCAAAGAGTCTCATTCAAAATCCTTTCTCATCAGGCCAAAGAGTTAAAACCTTCCAAAAATCTCTCATACATATCTGGACTCCTGCCATGTGTCAAGAGGATAATCCAAAATCATAAGAAATGAATCATGAAATAAATCAAAATCAAGAACAAACCCTTTCGTCCTACCCAATTTTTAATCAATATCCCACCTATCAAGAATCCTATGATGGTCCCCTCATTCTTTTCTATTCCACTCATAATGATAGCCTTTTATCTCAAGAACAAAGTGTCCTTTCAAGTCCCATCCAAAATACACCTCCTAAGCAAGATCAGGACATCCCTTCCATCCTTCCTAATAATCCATTTCCAAGTCAAAATCAAAATATCCCTTCACCTTCATGTCCTAAACAAGATCCCATTATTTCTCCAAATCCTTATCAAGATCCCTCCATCCCTTCATCTCCATGTCATAATCCTCCATGTCCCTCATGATAATTCCTCTCACCAAATGAACCTACCATTTCTCCTAGTCACCCTCATGATCTCAATGCCTCTACACAAGTTTTTCATGAACCCCTTATCAATGAAATCACCAATCCGGATAATACTACACAAGGAAACTTGTCAACAATTGTATGCGTGTCATCATTTAATGAGATCAAATCTTGGTTGGATTCATCATCCTCTTCAAGGGCATCAACAAAAATAAATATCACCCACTAATGTCACAAACATAGGGCCAAAATCTTGTATCCAAGGAATGAATAATATCTCAATAACCAAAATAGGATCAATAACTAATTTGCATGACTATGAAAACCTATCTCTTCATAGTAGAAGCACATGAGACATAGACAAATCTTATGACCATCTTGCACCAATAGATGATGGAATCACTTATGAAGATAAGGAAATAGATCCAAATTCCTTTAAAAGCCACTATGATAATCAGGCTTGTACGATATCAATAATCCCTAAATTTGATATAAATATTTATGTCACACACCCGCACTTGAAATACTGGGGGCAAGAAGATCTACCACAGCTAGATTGGTTTGAAAATAATGAGGCTATAGCAAAAACTATACATGAAATACACCCAGCTGAATATCCTATGGAAAAATAAAGGTTTATCAACTCTTCAGACACAGACCAATGAACTACCTACAAAAAACTCCTCGACCCTATGAACATCATGCACCTAAAAAGATATTACATCTAAGGGATGGGTTCATTTAAATTTTT
Organism: Cryptomeria japonica; assembly: GCF_030272615.1. Taxonomy (NCBI): domain Eukaryota; kingdom Viridiplantae; phylum Streptophyta; class Pinopsida; order Cupressales; family Cupressaceae; genus Cryptomeria; species Cryptomeria japonica. The sequence continues at coordinate 351,359,208 of NC_081413.1, forward strand.
AGTATTGCATTTGCATATTTCTTTACTGCATTGCATCACATATCTTCATTTTAGAGTGCATCATAGTTGCTTGCATATCACCAATGCACAACATATAGCTACATATCATTATTACTTTCTCATATAGTTGCTTCAATAAAACAAGGCGATTGTCTAAGTCATTCACCTGTTCGCATTGAAAGAAACAAAGGTGGTCTCATTTCCTAGATACTAGTATATGAAGTTTTTAGGAGTTTTTAGGTCTTTCATCTTCAATGTCATCTTGTTATTGAGATTTATCCATGGTTGGGTATAAGTTTCACTATTGAGTCTTGTTACCCAAAATCTATCAATTGCTATATATCAAACATTAATCGATAGTTCTAAGTCATTACAGATACCTAGTTGGTCATGTGATTAGTGAAAAATCCAAAATTCTACTTCAGCATCATTGTAATCGTCATACCCAAGTAGGTTTCACTATTTAAAAGTCAAGGAAAGAAAATAAAAGAAAAAAGTGTTATGCCAAAATCCATATCAAAATATCAAGGCAAAAGAGCATTGATATATAACTGAAATATCACACATACAAGTGTGATAAAAGCTTGACTATGGGAACATGCAAGTAACTCCATTAAAGTTATGGGTGCCTGGTGGCAAAGGAGAAATATTCAAGAGATTATAGTTTATAACCTTGTCAGGGCTATAGATGTCTGACTAGTAGTGAGGCTCTATTCAGGATACTTTTGAGGTCAGAATAACTCACGTAGCTAGTCACATAGGATTCCAAGGGTCTCTAATGGTTATAAGAGTCAGAATAAATTCATTTGTACACACGTGGGCAAAATAAGATCAAATTCTCAAGAATTTATGGAGAAGTTTTTCGTGCCTCCATTCATAAATCTTGGTTACATAGTGTGTTAAGTTGGATGGTCTTAGGTCTTCTAAGAATGGATTGAACTTCTATCTCTGAAATGTCTTGCACCTTTAATTCAATTAGTGCTTTTCAGAATGAAAGAAACATACAATCATTCTTGTTTGAATAGGAAATGCATCTTCATCCTACATCCTGCATTAGCATAGGTCATGCCAAAATTTCATTGTCTCCATGTGCATTTTGCAGATCATCATGTCATTATAGGTCTGCATGTTGGGGGCATAGCTGAAAAAATCATAAAGAAGTCCTAAAAAAATCCTAAAAATCTAAAAAAGACCTAAAAAATCATAAAAAATCGTAAAAAGACCTGCAAAAAATCCTAAACATTAGATAAAATTCCTAAAAAAATCCTAAAAATCAGAAAAATAGCTGAAAAATTCATGAAAAGTCTTGAAAAAATATTAAAAATTTAAAAAATCAATCAAAAAAGAAACCAAAAACATCGAAAAACAACAAAATCAACCAAAAACATCAAAAAACAATAAAATACCAAAAATATCTAAAAATAAAAAATCATACCAAAAAAATTCAAAACATCGAAAAAGCTCTTGAAAAAGAACTAAAAATCGAAAAACATAAAAAACTTCCAATAAAATGTCTCGCAAGAATCAAACACCCTAGTAGATATCCAACAAACACTCTGCACGAAGTTCACAAAGAATAAAACTATCTTATCAAAATCTGCAATCAACTGATCAAGTTGTCTTATCAATCGTATCAATTATCATATCAAGTGATCATTATCTTGTCTTAAACAAAGATGGATACACTCGAAACTAGATAGGTCAGTCTTAAACGAGGTCCAACCTTTCTGAAACCAGACATTATCAACCATCACATCAAGCAATCAAAACGAAGACACAGACCAGTTTGGCTAGTGGATTTTGTCCTAGTCGGTCTTTATCTTTTATCAATTAGTGATCAATCATGTTACTATGCTACTCAAGGATGTCCACAAGTGACTAGAGGAGTCGTGATGGGCATGATCTTTTTCTTTGTTTGTTGTTTGTGGTGTGAACCAATGAAGTTCTAGGGAAATAGTTCCAATGGGTGTTTGTGATTGGTACATTCATTCGACAAGTATCCTATTCACAAAAATAAAGTCAAGGATAACTATTCTTGTGACTACCACACATATCTCAACCCTTGACACTATTCCCAGAATGGAGGGGTTCACTCCTTGTTTGCAATGCATTTTTTAATGCAATGGGATATCATTTATACCTTGGTTCCTTATACCCCAATGTACAAATCTCCATTGATACATAATAAGGCTCAATGATGAATATATATTACATTATGAATAAAGGCACAAGAAGTTGTGGTTATATCTTTTTCAATCTCTTTATCTCATCTATAATTCCATCTCAAATAATTTCCTCATATCAACTATTCTATCCATCAATCAATTCTTCTTACTAATATCTTCATTATTCATCCAACTTTAATCAATCATTTGTCTTATACAGGATGTATCTATTGGAATCCAAGAACACTGAGAGGGGGCGGGGGGGTGAATTAGCATTCTCCTAGAATGATTAATTTTAACCTTATTAACACAACAAATTAGGATCGGGTATGCATAAAAGCAGATAACAAGAAGTAATAATGCAACCACCAAGCATCATGCCATAACACCATAGATTTATGCGTGGAAAACCTCAATGAGGAAAAACCACGGTGGGATTGGAGACCCACAATATCTATCCACTAATCAGATGAATAAATATTACATATAAGGGGCCTGCACATCCAGAAAGGTCAACAACCTAGAGTGCACTGCCCATCACAAAAGGAGTCTCACTGACTACAAGAAATCTTCAGACTACAATCCGGAATGAAGATTGAACTGCAAGTATAGCATCTCCTATGCCTAAGTACATTTCTGGTTAAGCTCAATGTCCGAGGTCTTAAACCTCTTACACAAACCCAATTAAATCACCTATGATCGACCAAATCCTCTGCATATTATTATAACCTTATCCGCACATAGATAATCACATAACCATTTGTGACCATGATCTACAAAGAGATCTTACATCATATTTATACCAACCTGAGACCTAAACAATTAGGTCGGCCACCTAAAAGATAATACAATAAACCCATTACATAAACCCACAAACCAATGATAATCCAAGTCAGCCTAAGACCGAAACAACATTATCCAAACAATAAATCCAACCGGTAATGCATCAGGAGCATCCATCAACACGTTACACAAACTGGTCCATAACCTAACAAAATAGCACAAAATAGGTCTGGTGTTAAATGCAACACCACCGATCAATTGGAACACGAACAAGATAACCATCAGCATCCTGATAACCTTCTAGAAGTTGCACCAACACCACTTATTGAATCCACCAAAAGATCTTCAATAAAGCTCTGTTGGTAAAACCCTTACCGGTAACCAAAAGGCTTACTAGAACATATGATAGCTTCTAGATCACCAAATCTCAAACCAACTGAATATGAAATGAATCTGAATAACATGAATGACCAAACCAAACCAATTCCACCAATCTAAACATATCATAAACAAATCTCCTGATCATCATTAAAGTCCTGGTAGACAACCAAACAAGCTAGTGTTGACATCAATGACAAACATTAATGCAACATATAATCAATTCCTCCAAATTGCCAACAATCTCCCCCTTTGGCATTGATGGCAACACTAGATGTGAAAAACATCCAAGTGCCAAGAAGTGCCAAACAAGTCTCCCCTAATGGAAGACATCCAACAATCTCCCGCAAATGATATATCAATGAAGTTCTGAACCAATTATCTCTATACCAATTAACCATCCATAGACCTAAACCAAAAATCCCCAGTGGGATACAACCAATCTAAAATTTTGTTCCTCCCCCTTTGATTGATATCTCTATTAAGCTCTATTTTTCATATGTATATCTCCCCCCCTTTGACATTAATGCAATAAATCTGACATAAACATCAAAGAAAAACCATAGACCCTCTGAACCACACAACTGACTACTCCCCCTAAGTAGTAGCACCAACTCATCAATCTAGAATGAATGATAGTTCTGATAATGCATACCGGACTAATGCCAATCAGAATCACATAAGTCTTTACCAGAGGGGCAGAGACCCCCAATCTATCTCTAAAGTACTCAAATAATTCCTTGGGTAAGGTTTTAGTGAAGATATCTACAATCTGTTCTTTAGTGTTCACATAACCAATCTGACTTCATTTGATTCCACCTTTTCCTTCAAAAATTTATACTTGATTGATATGTGTTTTGTCTTAGAATGAAATACCAGATTATTTGATATGTCAATAGCAATAGAGTTATCACAGTGAATAACTACTAGTTCATTACAATCTACCCTTATATCTTTCAACATTTTCTTCATCCATGGAACTTGTGTACAACTAGTAGCAGCAGAAACATACTTAGCTTCACTAGTAGATAAAGAAGTACATGATTATTTCTTGTTGAACTATGAAACAAGTTTCTTTCCAAGAAAAAAAACTCCACCGGATGTTCTTTTCCAGTTACCTATATCTCCAGCCCAATCAACATCTGAATATGCACATAGTGTAAAGTCATCATCAACCATAAACCATACCTAAAAATCCTAGCTACCGGAGCAAGGATTCATCATAATCAATTCCTTCCTTCAATGAATATCCTTTGCAAACCAATCTAGCCTTGTTCCTTACGATTGTCCATCTTCATTAATTTTATTCCTAAAAAGCCATTTAGTTCCAATAACATTCTTATTTTTAGGTCAGTGAACTAAAGTCCGTGTGTTGTTCTTTTCTATCTAATCCAATTCCTCTTCCATAGATTTCATCCAACATTTATCCTTACATGCTTCAACTACTGATGCCAGTTCAATTAAGAAAAATTAAGCATACCTCATCAGTTGCCAACCTTCTCCTTGTCATTACTCCTTTGCTCTTGTCTCCAATGATTCAATGTTCTGAATGATTCAACCTTAAATACCTAGGAGTCTTTTGACTTTTTGTTTGTCTGCTCTGATCTTTAGTTATTGTTGAATTTTCTAATACTGCCAGAGTAATTGGTTCAACATTTTGTTCCGGTACAGGTGTTACCAGTTCAGTTATGACCATTTCCACTTTTGGTTCCCTCTCATAAGTTCTGATTTGACCTCTGCACTGCTCATCCACCTTGACATTAACACTCTCCACAATTCTCTGCAATCTTTTGTTATAACATCTATATGCTTTGCTTTCAATTGAATAACCAAGAAATATCCCTTCATCACATCTAGGATAAAACTTTCCAATTCACTACCAAAGATTTTGAAATACTTAACTGTGGATGTATGACCAAACCATAACTCACAAAGTGACTTACTGGTAAACCAAACTGGATCCAAGATCCAAAAAATCTTCATTGGTTAACCTTCAAACTGACTACTCCAAATTCTGAAATAGGCTTTCAAACTACTATCGGGGGCAATGCAAGATCTATCATCAATTTGCCTCCCCCTAAGGCTAATGCCCTAGTTACTAGACAAGTTTCATGTTGGTGTAGGAACATTTTGTTCTATCGGTTGAGTAACTGGGGTATATGTTTCCACTAATTGATCCTCAGACTTTCTAATCCACTTCTTCTCATGCTCCTTCTGAATATCATCAACTTTTTGCTTTCCCTTCTCATTTGATTTGTTATTTCTTGTCGGTAGGTTCTTACTTCTACAAAATTTAGCAATATGCCCTACTTTGTTGCATGCATAACATGTGACATTGTTCTTCTGAATTGCCTTGATGTAACCTTGATTATTCCTTGACCTACATTGATTAGCCATATGTCCAAACTTTTCACATGCATGACATTTCACATTCATTCTACAATCTTTTGTCCTATAACCATACTTTTTGCAATTGAAACATTGATCAATACCTGAATTATTATTCTGACTGATTTTATTTATACATTAACTTTCCATATGACCAAACTTATTGCAAACAAAGCATCTACCATTAAATTTATGTGCACTGGGTTGCCTTACCAGTGACCTCTGATTTTCGTTGTCTGGTGAATTCTCCTGATTATTCTTCTGACCAGATGTATCATCCTTATTTGCAGCATCAGATCTTTCTCCATGCTCAAATCTAAGACCTCTAGTGTCTCCATTGTCCCTTTGATTCTTTAATAAGTTAGCAAGCTTTACAGAACTAACCTTGAATGTGTCTTTGTACTCATTTGCAGCATCTAGATCACCCATTAGGACTATCATCATTCTATCCAACTCTTGCTCATTGTTCTGAGATTGCACCAATTCAATTCTCAATATATCATTCTCATGTGCCAACCTAATGCATTCTTTAGATCTATCTTTCAGAGATTTGGCAAGATTTTCTTCATTCTTCTTCCGGTCTTCAATCTCCTTGGACATCTTCATGGTTAGGGATTTCATTTCATTCTTCATGACACCATTTTCCTGACCCAGCTTCTGACATAGATCCTTAAGAGCATTCTTCTCTTCATCATCCTGATTTTGTAATTGATCACATAGTTCTTTCCTTTTGGCTTGCACAGATGACAACCTCTCTTGTAGAGTAAAAATGAATTCCTTCACAGGTCTCAACTCATCTTGCAACTTCATTTTCCTCAACCTTTCAACATCATAGTCTTCAAGTTCTACTTGAAGTTCCTTCCTCAAACTCATCTCCATAGATTCCAAATACATGATCTTCCTCAACCTGTTAGACTTACTCCAAGGCACCAAGCTCTGATACCAATTGTTGGAATCCAAGAACACTGAGAGGGGGGGTGAATCAGTGTTCTCCCAGAATGATTAATTTTAACCTTGTCAACACAACAACTTAGCAACTGATATTCATAAAATCAGATAACAAGAAGTAATAATGCAACCACAAAGATGAACACCATAAAACCACATATTTATACGTGGAAAACCTCAATGAGGAAAAACCATGGTGGGATTGGAGACCCACAATATCTATCCATTGATCAGATGAATAAATATTTCATATAAGGGGCATGTACATGCAAGAAGGCTTACGACCTATAGTACATTGTTCATCACAAAAGGAGTCTCACTTACTACAAGAAATATTTAGACTACAATCTGGAATGAAGATTGAACTACAAGTATAGCATCTCCTATGCCTCAATAGAGTTTCGGTTAAGCTTAATGCCAGAGGTCTTAAACCTCTTACACAAACCCAATTTGATCACCTATGATCGACCAAATGCTCTGTATATGATTACAACTTTATTCACACACATATAATCACATAACCATTCATGACCATGATCTACAAAGAGATATTGCATCATAATTATACCAACACAGGACCTAATAAATTAGGTCGGACACCTAAAAGATAATACAATAAATCCATTACATAAACCTGCAAACCAACGATAATCCAAGTCTTCCTAAGACCAAAACAACATTATCCAAATAATAAATCCAACTAGTAATACATCGGGAGTATCCATCAACACGTTACACAAAATGGTCCATAACCTAGTAGAATAGAACATAATAGGTTTAGTGCTAAATGAAACACCACCAATCAACTTGAATAAGAACATGATATCTATCAACATTTTGAGAACCTTCTAGAAGCCGCACCAACACCACTTATTGAATCCATCAAAAAATCTTCAACAAAGCTCTACTGGTAAACCCCTTACCAGTAACCAAAAGGCTTACTAGAACATATGATAGCTTCTAGATCACCAAATCCCGAACCAACTAAATGTGACATGCATCTGAATAACATGAATGACCAAACAAAACCAGTTCCACCAATTTGAACATATCAAAGAAAAATCTCCTGATCATCATCAAAGTTCTGGTAGACAACCAAACAAGCTAGTGTTGACATCAATGACAAACATTAATGCAACACATAATCAATTCCTCCAAATTGCCAACAGGATCCTTCCTGAAACCATACGTGATCATCTATCTTTGTCTTATACAAGATGTATCCTTCCTGAAACTAGACATTTTGATCATCTTTTTCTTATACAGGTTGTGTCCTTTGTGAAACCAGACAAGATCTTTATCCTATCAATCCCATCAATCCTATCAATTTTATTATTCAATCAATCTACAAATCACTCCAACCATTTATTTTCTCTAATCAAACCCATTCATGTCATCAAACTAACCATTATTCCATCTCTCATATAACATTTTTTTTATTTCAAGAGATAATTCATGTCTTTAATGCACAAACAATCTCTCGAGGGGCCATTATACCCTAAGCTTCACTGGGGCAGAAATTTTTTGTTTTCTTTGAAACAACATCATTTCGACATTGTCTCAAAGAGGGGCAAATGTAGACACCTAAAAATGTCTCATTCATCATGTACTAATTATTCTTCCTATTAGTTAAATAATTCTTTAAATATTTAATTAATCTAATTATTCTTATTCTTCTGAACTAATTTAATCGTCATTATCTATCTTACTAATTATCCAATTTCCATCTCTTTGTCATTTCATCATTAAACCCCTTTCTCAAATATTAATTAAATATTAATTATTTAATTAATTACGATCAATTCCCTTAATAAAATAATCTTTATTATTTAATTAATTCCATTTCTAATGATTAAATAATTCATTTAAATTTTTTAATTTATTAAATCATTCTTCAAATCCCCAAATTTATATTTAAATCTAATTTCATTTCTTCCAAATTCACATTTCATCAAATTTGAATTTCATCCCATTTCAATAAATTTTATGTGCATTTCGACATTTGAATATCAAAAATCAAATCCAAATAATAATGAAATTGAATTTCAATTTAAAATCCTACAGGACATGTTGAAAATCAGGATTGATTGATCAAATCAATTAACTCAAATAACTCTCCAATCTCCCTTTTTCATTCCAAAACACCTTTTCTAATTAATCAATCAATTCGGTCTTCTTTCCAATCTATTCAGTCAATTGGCTAATCAATTGAGACATCTAGTCAATCAATTGAGTTATTTCTTCAATCAATCCACTTAACAAATCAATAAAATAAGTTAACAGATCAATCAAATAAGTTAAACAGATCAATCAAAATGAGTTGATTGATCACTGAAATCAGTTCAACTCTCAATCAACACTTTAGTTATATTTCTCACCCAATCAATCTCACCCAAAAATCTATAAATTCAACCTCATTTATTCATTTCAATTGAATCACAAAGTTCAAAATCTTTGTGCCACTTGCAGGTTATTAGTAGGATATTTGAGAGTCACCATACCACAGAGATGAGAAGAACAATGGAAGCTAAAATGCAGAATGAGGGAGTTTTTATTTAATTCATTTTGTTTATGCATTCTTTCTATTGATTTATGTTTAGGAGTACTTTGATATTTAACAATTTCATGATTTTCCTTATTTCCTATTCAGCATGATGATTTTGAGCATGAAACACTAGTATTGTTTTCGTTATGAAGGTTACTTGCATGGATGGATAGGATTCTATGATTGGGAGCTTGCCCATCCCTCAGTGTTTTCATGTCCCTAGCTTGTCTTGCTCTCACATGCTCTACCTTTTCATATCTACTTTATAAATAGTATGATTATAAGATCATACTTTGCTAAAGTGGGACCTAAATGTAGCGTCATAAATTGCACACCTTTAAGTAGGGTGTCCAATTTCACACTCTCCTAGCACTCATTTTAACATTTCTCATTCCTCTATGCATTATGGGACCTTTACTGTAATTAATTAAAATGTAATCTAATATTATGGGTCCTATTCCACTTTTTTATGTCATCACACTATTATTTGGGCCCTTAAACCTAGGTGTGCCTTTTATCTTTTATTATCCTAATTTATCCTTATCCTACCCCAATTTCAACTTCTAAAATATATTTCATAGATCTATACATAATTTTTTAAGCCACCAAGTTGGAATTGGCACTAGAACCATGTAATCATACATTCCTGAAAAATTCAAGAAAAAGTTGTAGAGACTAGGCTGCCCCACACCTCTTGGTCCCATGTCTTTTGGCCTAAATTTTGGGAGGATAATAAGATAGTCCTACCTTATTCAAATCTAGCTCCATGAAAAAATACACCAAATCTAAGTCTATCTAAAGGTAATTTTAACTATGAAATTACTAAATAAGGCATCCTCCTCAATTCATTTTCATCATCTCATCTCATGCTAGCATTATCATCCTATTAAAGAGCAATTCTTGTTCAATAGAATGTCTGATTCAAGGAGTATCAAACTACATCAAGAAATCTTCATAATATGTTTCAATTATGATTTCATGTTGGATTTTATGTGATTTATGATGTTATTGCATCAACGTGTGAAGGACTTGTCTTAAGAACATTGCATCAATAATGGAAGGTATAATCACTTACAATTAAGTATTTTGATTTTAAATCTAGCCTTGCACTCAAAATTTGAGTTTTTTAATAAAATTAAAGTTCAATTTCTATTCTATTTAGGGTTTATTCCAAACTTGGGGTTTGACCTAGGCAAAACCCTATCCACAATTTCCTTTCTCTCCTCTTGTGTGTAGATATAGGTCATCGATGTTGGAATCCAATAACACTAAGAAGGGGGGGTGAATCAGTGTTATACCAGAATTATCAATTTTAGCCTTATTAAAACATGCATACACCAACCAGTATACCGATACATACAGAATTGAAAGAAGTAAAGAAACCAATAAGCCAATCACATAAATGAATACCATAACACACAAAATTACACGTGGAAAACCTTAAAGAGGAAAAACCACAGTGGGATTTATGACTCACAATATCAATCCAGTGGCCATATGAAGAGATATTACAGAATATATGGGCTTGCACTTGCAGGAAGGCTTACTTCTTAGAGCACACTTGTAGTACCCCTGCCCTAATCAATTTCTAATCTCGGTTTGACCTTGGTTAGTTTATCATATTATAGTGTTATAGTCAGATGTTTTGATTTTAGTGCATACTTGTTAATGTGGTTTTCGCACCAATTCGTATGCAAGTTTATTAGTTCTCCTATTTCATGTTATTAATCTTGGGCTAACACTTTCATTAAGTATATATATATGTGTGCATGTATGACTCTTGGTTGTAGGAGATTTCAGGTATAGTACCGCATGGGTGTGAGGTTCGTCTCCACCTAGATTTGCAGATTTGAGTGTACCTCTTTGATCCTTAGAGTTGGATTAGGTGGTCGTGAGACCCTCGTTTGACCTTAGTCGTGCTCAAGTGAGCGTTGTCAATCATCATCAGTATTCCCTTTGGTTGGGTATGCAGGTCGTCTATCTGGTTGACTTTCTTGGGTTGCGTGTTTTGTGTGTGGTTAATCGAGTAATTAATCTTTGTTCTTTAATTTGATTTAATGTGTATTTTTGCATTAGTATTTTGGGGACTAAATTAAATAGAATCCCTTTTTATGTGATTAATCGTTAATTGAATTGCTCAATTCAGGTTGGTAGCAAGTTCAATTAAATGGTTAAATTTAATGTTAAATTTATTATGTTTATGCTGTTGGAAAAGAAATATTTAAATTTAATTGAAATAGAATTTATTTTATCTTGTTGGCATTTTGGAAATAGAAAGGTTAGTTTCAGTTATTTGAGAAAATCAATTTTAAATTGAAAAGCAAGTTTAATTTATTGATAATTTATTGATATGGTTTAAAAGAATGGTTTTTGGGGATTTATTTTTATAAAAATATTTTAAATAAAAAATAAAAAATTTGGTCAAACTTCTCCCATTTAACCTAGGTTTTTGGAAAAATATGGGAGGTTGATTTTTTTTTGGAAAATATTTTGGAAAATGTTTTTGGATGGAAAAATTTGGGGGTTTTGGGAGGAGAAGGAATTTCTTGAGCTGGAGGATTAGGCTCTTCTTCAATCTTGCCAGGATTGGTGAACTAGGTAGGCCTCTGGTTAATTTCATTGGTTTCTTTGTTTTAAAAAGATTGTTTTTGGTGTTTTTGTAGAACCCTGTTTGTGTTTGTAGATAATCCTTGTAGTACCCCTGCCCTAATCAATCTCTAACCTTGGTTTAATCTTGATTAGTTATCTTAATATGATGTTACAATCAGATGCTTGATTTAATGCATAGCTATTGATGTGGTTTTCTCACTAGTTATATGTAAGTTGTTAGTGTACCTATTTCGTGGTATTAATATTGAGCTAACGTTTTCATTAAGTTTATATATGTATGCATGTATGGCTCTTGGTTGCAGGAAATTTCAAGTACAACGCCGCATGAGTGCGAGGTTCGTCTTCACCTGGATGTGCAGGTTTGAGTGTACCTTTTTAATCCTTAGAGTTGGATTAGGTGGTCGTAAGACCCTAGTTGACCTTAGTCGTGCTCTAGTGAGCATCGCCAGTCGTCGTCGGTAATCCCTTTGTGTTTGGGTTTGCGAGTTGTCTGTTTGGTTGACCTTCTCGTTTTGCGTGCTTGGTGTGTTTGGTTAATTTGATTAATTAGTCCTTAGTAATTATCTTGATTATATATGTGTTTGTGCATTAGAGATTTATGGACTAAACTAACCTCGTTTCCGTTATGCAATTTTCGTTGATATTGGATTGCTCGTTTTTAATTGGGAGTAAATTCGATTAAATGACTGATTTTGAATATTAAATGCATTTTATATTTATGCTGTTGAAAAAGAAAGTTGCAGTTAAAATGGCAATAGATTGATTTTATTCTGTTGGTTTTTTATATTAGAAAGGCTAAATTGGATTAAATGAGAAAATCGTTTTTGGAATTAAAGAGCAAGTTAATTTGTTACTATAGTTTAAAAAGGAATTATTTGGAGAGTTATTTATTTTTAAATAAAAATTTTAATTCCAAAAATGGAATTTTAGTCAACTCTTCCATATAACCCAAAATTTGGGGAAAAATGGGGAGGATGGACATTTTTGGAGAAATTTTGGTTGGAAAAGATTTTGGAGATGAAGAAGGGGGATTTGGGAGCTGGAAATTGGGACTCTTCAGCAGATCTTGCCAGGAACGCGAGATCAGGTAGGATTCAATTCTCAATTTTAGTTATTGTTTAAAATGGAAATGGGGGTTTGAATGTTTTCATGCTATCTGGTTTTAGATTCTCCATTGTCTGCCATGCTTATGAACTGATTTAGTAAATTGATTAGCTTGGCTGGAAGTGTATTTGAGATGTTGTTAATTCCTCTATTTGTTGTTGGGCGTTTGAAACCCCTTCGTATTTAGGGAAGAATGAATCACCAAAGAAATGGATACCAAAACACAGTCCGTTTAAAATGAACTTATCATTTTGAGCCTGTGCGTTTTTAATCATTTATTATCATATTGTGGTGGGCGTTTGGGTTTTCATTATTTTCGAACTGTGAATATGAACTGAGCTGGGTGTTTGATTTATTTTAAACCGAGGTTGGGGTTTGGAGGGCGGGGAGTAGAGCTCCACCCGCTCCTCCTCCCCTCCCCCACGTGTTTCCCCTCCCCCGCGCGTTTTCCTTTCTCCCCGCTCGTCCCCTGCACGTCCCCCTTTGTGCTTGCGCGCAGGCCGCTTGTGGCTACGGCTCACTGCGGTGACCGCAGGGGTCGCGGTGGCCGCAGGGCGCCGCGGAGCCTACGGGTACTGCAGTGGCACCGCCGCTCGGGTATTGCCCTGCGGCTAGGGTTAGGGCACGGCCCGCCCTCGCCACTATGTTAAATGCATTTTTTTGTTTTGTTTTAAGCATGGTTTATAAAAAATGGTTTTTTTTATGTATTTTTTTCATTACAAAAAAAATGCATATGGTTTTAATATCATGTTAATGAAAGTTATTTTTAATGTTAAGTTTTAATTGTTCTTAATTATGATTAAGAAGGCAATATCATGATAAATGTAAATTTAGTATTGATTAATTTTATAACGGAGTTTATAGGTTAATCACTATTCAATCTCATTTCATGATTTATGCTCTCTTCCTGATTAAGTTCTAAAACTGTGAATCTTCGCCATTGAATATCATTGATTTCATTCTGATTGATCTTGGATTACTAAATCTAGATCTTACCTTCTAGCTGATTAGGGCATTTGGCTAATTAAGGTAGTATTGTTTAAAAACAAAATAGAGAATAATATGTTATTGGAAAATCGTTGAAATACGATGTAATTACTAATTGATGATGTTAAATATTATCTTAGAACATATCATTTGAGTAATCGAGAAGTAAGTGAGATAATTTACCATTGATCATTGGAAACTGAAATGATATGCTTTTGGAAATGATTATCTTCATTAGATCCTCTTTTTATAATTATATTTCCGTGATCCGTATTATGCATCTGGGTTTGAAAAATGCAAAACTGTAGAGGTCGGTTTTAGACCAGTATGTTAATGATGTTCTGTTGGAGATTAAATATCTTGTTTATTTGATTAATGGTTGTCTGAGTTTTATGAATATGAATTTGGTTTAAAAACTCTTTATGGCTTTATATGTCTGTTCGATGCTTTGAACCTTAGAGAGTTAGAAAACCAAGAATAACATATCCCTAGATGAGGTAGATAACTGTATTCTGATTTGGATCTTGTAGAGAACTTGATCGACTTGTAATGATTAAATCATTTTGAGGAAATATTGTCTTTTCTGATTATTGCCTTGTGAGTTTAATTTCGGTATTCGCTTTTAATTATGAATGGCAAAAGTGCTTTTTTTGATAGGACCCTGTCGTATGGGTTGACTTGGGGTACCTGTTTCAGTTCTTGATTCCGAGTTGACTGTTGTGTTGTGGTAGTGTCATTTTTGGTCATATCCTCTTTGTGTGAGTCGTATGTTGACTTGTGGTTGACCTTAGTTTGTCAGGTCTCTAGTTAGAGTACCGTTAGTAAGTGTTCATCTTTTGAGTCGTGTATGACCTGATGATTGTGTCTCTCTTCTTGAACTCCGTTCGTCTGACCATGTGTATTCCTTGGTTTTGAGTTCGTCTGAGTTTAGTCTAGTGTCGTATGGGAAAGTGGCTTTCGATTGGGGGCCACGCCCAAAGTGGCTACTGGGTAACCCGTCGAAAGTGAGTCTAATAAGTGATAACCTTTAATTAGATTAGAATGTAATCTCTAAATAAGATAATGTGCCTCACACATGAGACGAGTGCTAACATAGACTCGACATGCTGTGAGAAGGCCTGAAATGGCAAACCATCATCCTTGTCTTCACGAGAGGATGTGTGGGTCCACATGAGACTTGGATGGGCCGGAAGCTCGGATTAGGTTGCCAGGGTAACCCAGTGTATGGGGCCGGGACCTATGAAGACTTGCCATGGTATCCATACCAGGTTGTGTGATGACACTTGTCCCTGCGTTCACTAGTGTGTTGTCGTTTTGTCCTGTTAGGAGTACCTTTGTGGGTCGTTCTTTTGTCTCTACCCTTGCGAGTATCGGTTTCATGTTAGACCTTGGGTGGTGATGGCTCAGTTTTGTGGATGCTCTTCTGGGCTTATGTTTTTAGCTTTGATTATGTTCAGCTGGATCCTGTTCTTTTCAAGGATCGTTTATGTATTAATTGACCAATGTGGTCGTTTGTATATTGTTTATGTATCGCCTTGATGGTCAGATTGTAATGGTGTAATCCTTGTGTATTCTTAACTTTATTATTTATCAGAGGGGTCTTGCAGTTGAGCAGACCCGGAGATGTAGCCCTTTAGGGGTGAACTCCGAGATCATTATGGTGTTATGTGATGTATTCTCTTATGTTTCCTTTATTCAGCCTTATCATGTATGATTAGCTTATGTTAGAATGGTTAAGTGGATAAATGGAATTAACTTTAAATGCTTTTATGCAGTCCTTTCTTGAATGCCATGTTGATCGAATGCATAAGTGGTTTAGATGAGATTTATCGTTGATGCATGTATGTAATCGTCTTTTGAAATGCAATAAGTTGGAATATGAAAGAATGTAACTTAGAGTAATGAATTATACTCAGTTGTTGTTAAGGAATTTAAATATGCTTGGAAAGATCTCTTATGTTATGATGAAATCCTAGTGTATTAGAATGTTAGATGTTTGGTTTGTAATTTTAAATGAAAAGCTTGAATGAAGATTATGAATGGATCTTAATGATGAATCTTCGCTTGTGATTTATATTTCCCTCTTTTGAAAGGAATTATCCTGATTATGAATTATCTCATTATTAAGATATTCAGCTTTTGGATTAATTGTGTGAGTTAAGTGAATTGTGAAATTTAAGTAATCTCGTTGGGAAACTCTTTAGGTGTTAGTTGATGTCTTCCGCTATGTAATCTGAATCTTTGATATCTTGTTGTATCTTAATGTGGTGTAACTTTTTTTAAAAAAAAAATTGTTGCACTCTATTCTTGAGTTATGTCTTAATTCCTTCGGGGTTTCCTGGCGGGGCATTACAATCCTTATTTGTGTGGAAAATAGAAGTGTTGCGTTGAAATCACATACTCAAACTCTCTTTGCTCTCTTATCAAACCTCTAGATGTCATTTGTGTTTATATAAATTGGTTCTAAAAAAAAAATTAAAACCAAATATTGGGGTTTGGTTGTTCTTGAGAAAATTTTGTTTAAAACTCCAATTAATCTTCTCTTAAATAAGTTTTAAATTAAAATTTAGTTTGGGGATTTGGCAGATTTGATGTTAAATATGTGTAAATCAATCTCATTTTTCCAATATGGTGTTTGATTGAAAGAATTTTTTCTTGTTCTGGATTATTCTGTAAAATGCAAAATTTTAGAAAAACTCATTGTTTTCTGGAAAGAAAATTATTTTTTTAAATCTCTGTTGAGACTGGGTTTTCTGAGTTTGTTGTTTTTGACAGTAACTAATTTAAAAAAATAAATAAATTTATTAATACCCATGTGGCAGGGAATAAACCCCACCACGCTGGAGGTAGTCACTACCAAAGGTAGCGGTTGCTACCTATTGGTAGCAGCGCTACCAATGGTAGCGAACTGCTACCAAAAGATAGCAGTGCTACCGTGGGTAGCGTGAGCTACCAAGGGGGGGGGGGGGGGCACGTGGGTACCCTCCCCCCTTTATATATTCTTTTTTTTAAATTGTTTTTTTTAAATATTTTTTTAATCAAAAAAAAATAATATAATAGTTTAATATTATTTAAATGTTAGTTTTAAATTAAGTTTTTAATGAAGTTTAAATATGGCATTTAATTAATAATTTATGATTATTTTGTAATTAATTAATTGTATAAATGGAAAATATACATTAATTAATTTTCTGATTTCATTTTATTATTAATGCATATTTTCCTAATTAAATACTTGAATTGCTAATTTCGATATTAATTATTAATTTGTTATATTTTATTAATTGTGGATTAATAAATATATACATTAATTAATAGTTAATTTTGGTATCTATTTTATTGAAGAAGTATCTTTTGGAAATAGATAGAATATTATTTTAATTGGAACAATTGTTGAAATAAAATATATTTATTAATTGATAATTTTTAAATAATATTTTATTTAGGAACATATTATTTGAAGAATTGAATGATAATAGGTCATCTGGAAATTTTAGAAATGAAATAATATAGTATTTGAGTAATTGAAAAATGAAATATTTTATCATTGGATATTTTGAAAATTTAAATGATATGCTATTGGAATTATTGGAAATTTAATAATGTGTCATTTGGAAAATTGGTAAGTTAAGGAGGTTTTCATTTAGTAAAATAAATGGTTTAGTTTATATTTTTCCTTTGTATTGAGAAGTAGACAAATGGTACTATTGCTATTGAGGTATTGAATTCTCCTTGTTATGGTGATTTTTCTGTTAATGTCTTTTAGATCATTTAGAAAACTTGATCGACTTTTAATGTTTAAATCAATATGGAAAGAGATTGTCTTTTCCGGTTATTGCCTTTGCAAGTTTAATTTTTGTATTCTCTTTTGCTTAAGTAATGTCAAGACCTTGATTTGTTTGATTGGATCCTATCGTTTGGTTGGTTTGGGATACATGTTTTTGTCCTCGGTCTCGAGTTTGACTGTTGTTTTGTTGTGGTGTTGTAATTGGCCATATCCTTTATTCGGGTATCGAATGGTGTTTGGTGGTTGACCATAGCTGGTCAGGTCTCTAGTTAGAGTACCATCTGTCAGTGCACCTCATATGAAGTCGTGTTCGACAAAATGGTTGTTGTAATGCCCCGCCAAGAACCCTAAAGGAAAACAACACAACTAGGCAACTAAAGGGTGAAATAAAAAAAAAATTGTTAAAGACTAACTGCACTAACTAAAACCATTACATGTTTAACAACACAACGGAATTCTACCGTATGTTTTCCTAAGGGTAATCAATGAAGACTAATTTCATAGATTATATTAACACCACAGTTAATCCATTTAATTAGATAAATTGAAAACTTAAGTTTAAAACTACACATACATCCAAATTTCATAATAAAGAAATAAAAGTATTCCAATGTATCCAATTTCCATAAACCATTTAAACATAAGATCAAAACAATAACATTCATTTCACTGACATAATAATATTACAATATCCATAAATACATGGCTTCCAATAATACCATTGGTTACAAAGATACAATATCAAGGTTACATAAAAGTCTGATACAATGACCACAAGGTCTCAACTGAACAATTATTTGGAACAAGAGCTGGTACATGAACCACGAACCAAAACACCAGCGAAGACTTTCCTCGACTGAAGATACAATCTAGAACATCCGATAGGAAGTGGCACTACCACTCGACCATGTGATCGTGAAATGGAACCACCCTACCGTGCTAGGAGATAGTAGAAAACCCTCAAGCAAGCAAAGTAAAACAAGTAAAAAAAGACTACAAGACTCTGCAAACATCCATGTGACTCAACTCACAAAACACTAGTGACTCTAAGAAGAGAGTGTCATCACATAGCTTGATGGTTACCATGGTACAGCCTCCATAGGTCCCGGCCCCCATCCTCAAGTTTCTCCTGGTAACCTCTCCCGAGCCTCCGGTTCCAACTAAGTCTCATGTGGACCCTACCAATCCTTTCATGAAGACAAGGTGGTAAGTTTGTCATTCTAGGCCTTCTTGTAACATTATGAGCCTTGTACAAGCACTCACCTATGCACGAGGTACACTTATCTTAATTAATATTTATCTCACTCCCCCCCAATATATTATTAGGTTATCACTTTTTAACCAACTTTCGACGGGTTATCCTGTCATCCACTTTGGGCACGGCCCCCACTCGAAAGCCACTCTCTCTCATAGGACACTAACAGGAAATGTCTCTCTCTACAAGAACTGTATGGCGAAATAGACAACCATAAACAATCCTGACAAAGCACAGGTGAAGGATACATAATCACTAACCCAAGATTGACCATTTGGACAAACACACACAATGGCTCACATCAATAAGGTTATACAACAACACCTGACTAAGGAAATATAACAACATAGGACACAATGACAACTCAATCAGAATTGCAATGAAATTTAGCTTGACTGCAAACACCATTTACACAAGATCCTAATACATGCAATCTTTTCTTAAAACAGCCAAAAGCACAAATAACTTGCAATTAAAGATTTTCCAAACAATAAGAAAATACAACTATATTAATACAAAGAAATCAATTTTGTCATTTATCCAATAAGGTTAAATCATTCACATAAAAATTAACCCCCTAATTATATGTTCATGATTAATTTACAAATAGACACGATTAGATTATATCAATAATCTAAATTAAATTCCCAATTAAAAATTATATATAATAATATAATATAATTACATAAATATATATTCTACGAATATAATATTATATAATTTTATTACATTAAAATATATATTCTACGAATATAATAATTTTATCCATAAAATGCCATAAATCACAAGTACTGAAATACTGCAAATAAATTATGCATCTCATATCCAGATAAAGCATGAAATAATGTCATTAAAATCTGAATAACACATCATGGTAATGTATCCACTGAAAACAAACAATAATAAAGTATGAGTCTAATGAGTTCAAATGAGTAGGGGTACTACAGTTGTTCCCTCCATTTTGAACTTCGCTTGCTTGACCATGTGTATTCCTTGGTTTTTTTGAGTTTGTTTGAGTATAGTCTAGTGTCGTATGGGAAAGTGGCTTTCGATTGGGGGCCGCACCCAAAGTGGCTACTGGGTAACCCATCGAAAGTGTGTCTAATAAATGATAACCTAATAGTATATTAGAGATTTAGTTAATGAATCACTAAGTAAGATAATTGTGCCTCACACATGGGATGAGTGCTAACATAGACTCGACATGCAATGAGAAGGCCTGAAATGGCAATCCATCATCCTTGTCTTCATGAAAGGATGTGTGGGTTCACATGAGACTTGGATGGGTTGGAGGTTCGGATTAGGTTGCCAGGGTAACCCAATGGATGGGGTCAGAACCTATGAAGACCTGTCATGGTAACCATACCAGGTTTTGTTATGACACTTGTCCCTATGCTCGCTAGTGTGTTGTTGTGTTGTCTTGATAGGAGCACTTTTGTGGAGTCATCCTGTTGCTTATGCCCTTGTGAGTACTTGATTTCATGCTAGACCTTGGGTTGTGATGCCTTAGTTTCGCAGATGCTCCAGTGGACCTTTGTATTTGCTTTGATTATGTTCAATTGGATCCTTTCCTATTCAGGGATCATTTATGTATTTATTGACTGATGTGGTCGTTTGTATATTGGTTATGTTCGCCTTGATGGAAGGATTGTAAATGTTGTGAACCTTATGTATTCTTCCCTATTATTTAATGATCAAAGGGGTCTTGCAGTTGAGCAGGCCCGGAGATGTAGCCCTTTAGGGGTGAACTCCGATATCAATTTGGTGTTATGTGATGCTTATGTTCTTATGTTTCCAGTTTAGTTTTAGCATATATGGATGGTATTATGTTAGAATGTATAAAGTGGATTAGATGAAATTAATCATAAATGCATGTATGCAGTCGTATTAATAAAATGCAGTAAATTGGATCATGAAAGCATGTAGCTTAGAATAATCGAATAAATTCAGTTATTGTTAAGGAAATTAGTGTGCATGGAAAGATCTCATTAGTTTATGATGAAATTCAAGTGTGTTATAAAATTAGATGCATGGCTTATATTTTAATGAAATCTTGAACGTAAGGTATGAATAAATCTTAATGGATGAACATTATCATGTGATCTATATTTTTATCTTACTGAAAGAAAATATCCTTGTTTAAGAATTATCTCGTTATTAAGATAATCAACTTATTGGATTCATTAGCATGAGTTAAGTTAAATGTTGAATGAAGTAATCATGTTGGGAAACCCTTTAGGTGTTAGTTGATGTCTTCTATTATGTAATCTGAACTTTGATATCTTGTTGTATCATTGTGTTGTGTTTAACTCTCTTTTTTTTAAATTATTGCACTCCATTCGTGTGTTTTAGCTTTATCCCTTCAGGGTTTCCTGGCGGGGCATTACAACACTACTCAATCACAAAAGGAGCCTCACTGACTACATATAAATCTAGACTACAATCCAAAGAAATGAATGAACTGCTAAGATGGCATCTTCTATGCCTGAATACAGCTCTGGTTAAGCTCTGTCTATTTCGGTCTGAAACCCTAAACCCTTTACTGG